>NC_033643.1:4087361-4416105 GCF_001540865.1 Ananas comosus | reverse complement strand
TATATATATATATATATATATATATATATATAGAGTCCGGCTACTATACTTTTATAAGTATAGAGCCTATTGTACTCATAAGTTTTTAGCCGTTAGATATACCTTTTAATCATTTTCACCCGTTAGATTATACTATTCAACCAACCACCCACTCAACCCTAGGGGGCCCACTATCAACCTAACCGTAACCACTTTCATCCTAACCGCATATTTTTCATCTGAACGGTCGAAGACTTATGAGTACAAAGGGCTCTATACTCATATGAGTATAGTAGCCCCAGCCTATATATATATAGGCTGGTATACTACGTTAGCACGAAGGCCTCCGTGCTACTAAGTTTTTAATGATGCGGCTTCCAAATCGATGATCGGTTCCGTTAGACTTGATCTAAACTATTGAAAATATTTGAAAACTAAATTTCATAATTTTTCGACATCATTTGGCTAGTGATCAAAATGTCTCAAAATTGATAATTTTAATGATAGAAGTGATGCGTTTGTAAATTTTACGGTATAAAACAATCCAAATCTGATGCAATTTTTATAGAAAATTCTTTTCAATATTTAGAGTAAGATCATTACCTCTGATCTTAAATTAAAGTTTTTTATCATCATTTTTTCTGAGATTTTTATTTTTAGCCGTTCATTTTTAGACTACTCGTTTGATAGATAAATGATGCCGAAAAATTATGAAATTTAGTTTTCAAATACTTTTAATAGTGTAGATCAAGTCTAACGGAGCCGATCGTCGACTTGGAAGCCGCATCATTGAAAACAACTTGATAGCACAGAGGCCTTCGTGCTACCGATAGTATACTAGCTTAACTCTATATATATATATATATATATATATATATATAGAGTCCGGCTACTATACTTTTATAAGTATAGAGCCTATTGTACTCATAAGTTTTTAGCCGTTAGATATACCTTTTAATCATTTTCACCCGTTAGATTATACTATTCAACCAACCACCCACTCAACCCTAGGGGGCCCACTATCAACCTAACCGTAACCACTTTCATCCTAACCGCATATTTTTCATCTGAACGGTCGAAGACTTATGAGTACAAAGGGCTCTATACTCATATGAGTATAGTAGCCCCAGCCTATATATATATAGGCTGGTATACTACGTTAGCACGAAGGCCTCCGTGCTACTAAGTTTTTAATGATGCGGCTTCCAAATCGATGATCGGTTCCGTTAGACTTGATCTAAACTATTGAAAATATTTGAAAACTAAATTTCATAATTTTTCGACATCATTTGGCTAGTGATCAAAATGTCTCAAAATTGATAATTTTAATGATAGAAGTGATGCGTTTGTAAATTTTACGGTATAAAACAATCCAAATCTGATGCAATTTTTATAGAAAATTCTTTTCAATATTTAGAGTAAGATCATTACCTCTGATCTTAAATTAAAGTTTTTTATCATCATTTTTTCTGAGATTTTTATTTTTAGCCGTTCATTTTTAGACTACTCGTTTGATAGATAAATGATGCCGAAAAATTATGAAATTTAGTTTTCAAATACTTTTAATAGTGTAGATCAAGTCTAACGGAGCCGATCGTCGACTTGGAAGCCGCATCATTGAAAACAACTTGATAGCACAGAGGCCTTCGTGCTACCGATAGTATACTAGCTTAACTCTATATATATATATATATATATATATATATATAGAGAGAGAGAGAGAGAGAGAGAGAGAGAGAGAGAGAGAGGTGCCGGTATGCTTATGGAAGCACGGAGGCCTCCATGCTTCCAAGTCGTTTTCGATGTTCGGACTTTCGAATCATCGATCGGCTCCGTTAGAGTTGATCTAGAGTATTTGAAGTACCTAAAAATAAATTTTGCGATTTTTCGATATCATTTGCCTAGTGATCGAAGAGGCTCAAATCAATAATTTTAACGGCCGTGGTGAGCCGGTTGCAAGTTTAACGTGTAGAAATATCCAAATCACATGAAATTTTGATAGAAAATTCTTTATACCATATAAAACAGATCAATAACTTTGATCTAAAATTTTAATGTCATATCATCATATTTTGTAAGATTTTTATTTTCAGCCGTTGATTTTGAGCAACTTCGATCACTAGGCAAATGATATCGAAAAATCGCAAATTTGCTTTCTAGATACTTCAAATACTCTAGATCAAGTCTAACGAGCGATAGTCGATTCGAATGTCCGAACATGAAAACAAAGTGGAAGCACGGAGCCCTCCGTGCTTCCATAAGCATCCTAGCCGCACTATCTAATTATATATATATTATAGATCGACAATCGGCTCCGTTAGACTTGATCTAGAGTATTTGAAGTATCTAGAAAATAAATTTTGCGATTTTTCAATATCATTTGCCTAATGATCGAAGTGGCTCAAAATCAACGCTGAAAAATAAAAATCTTACAAAATATGATGATTATGACATTAAAATTTTAGATCAAAGTTATTGATCTTGTTTTATATGGTATAAAAATTTTCTATCAAATATTCATGTGATTTGGATATTTCTACACGTTAAACTTGCAACGGCTCACCACGGCCGTTAAAAATTATTGATTTTGAGCCCCTTCGATCACTTAGCAAATGATATCGAAAAATGCAAAATTTATTTTTTAGGTACTTCAAATACTCTAGATCAACTCTAACGGAGCCGATCGTCGATTCGAAAGTTCGAACATCGAAAACAACTTGAAGCACGGAGGCTCCGTGCTTCCATAAGTATACCAGCCACTCTATTATATATATATATATAATATATATATATATATATATATATATATTATATATATATAGTCCGGCTACTATGCTATTAATAACATAAAACACTTGTGCTACCAAGTTTTTCGTCGTTAGATCTACCATTTTGATCATTTTCACCCGTTAGATCATGCTATTCAACCAACACCCACTCAGCCCTAGAGGGCCCAATCATCCTAACCACACATCTCTTAATCTAATTACCAAAAACTTAGTAACACCAATGACTTGGTGCTATTAATAGCATAGTAGTCTAATTCAATATATATATATATATTATATATAGAGTGGGCTGGTATGCTTTCGTAAGCACGGAGGGCTCCGTGCTTCCACTTTGTTTTCGATGTTCGGACTTTCGAATCGACGATCGGCTCCGTTAGAGTTGATCTAGAGTATTTAAAGTACCAAGAAATTAAATTTGCGATTTTTCGATATCATTTGCTAGTGATCGAAGGGCTCAAAATCAATAATTTTAACGGCCGTGGTGAGCCGGTTGCAAGTTTAACGGTGTAGAAATATCCAAATCACGTGAAATTTTGATAGAAAATTCTTTTATACCATATAAACAAGATCAATAACTTTGATCTAAAATTTTAATGTCATATCATCATATTTTGTGAGATTTTTATTTCAGCCGTTGATTTTGGCCACTTCGATCACTAGGCAAATGATATCGAAAAATCGCAAAATTTATTTTCTAGATACTTCAAATACTCTAGATCAAGTCTAACGAAGCCGATCGTCGATTTGAAAGTCCCAACATCGAAAACAAAGTGGAAGCACGGAGCGCTCCGTGCTTCCGAAAGCACCCCAGGGCCTTCTATATATATATATATATATATATATATATATATATATATATATATAAAATTGAGCTAAAATACTTTTAGGGTGCGTTTGGTTCGAGTTATCATGGCAGAATTACAGATAATCCTATCAGGATTTTCGTGTTTGGTTCATCCGCTATATAATCTAGTCGTTAATGTAACATTACAAATCGAGCAGGATTACACCAAAAATATTAACGAGAGGGGGTCGTGTATTTTGCATTACTGAAAACCGGTAATACTACATATTATGTAAAATAACAATTTTATCCTCCGACACCCCAACCCCAATTAACAGTATTGTTTTCATCTCTCCCACGCCCTCCCCCCTCTCTCTCGCACGCCGCTCTCTCTCGCTCTCTCTCTCGCACTCCACTCTCTCTCGTTCTCTCTCTATCTTTTTCTCTCTCTCGCACGAACACCTATTATTTTCTTTTATGGGTTGAAATTAACTTTTTGCAACGTTAATTTTTTTTTTCATGTTTGGGCTTTTTATTTTTTTACTTCTTAATATAATTAATTTACTAGTGCAAATTATATTTTAGTAAAAAATAATATTCAAATGACCACAACAAGGACAATTTTAGAAAAAATTATATTTTTATGTCAGAATTACTAAATTTTATATGTTGAAACAAATGTAGTAATGCTATAAACACTGCAATCCAGTATTATATTACTGTATTAAACCAAACGCGCTAATGCAGTATCAGTAGTAATCTAACGCCGAAATTCAAGTTATCTGGATATGTCAAAATACTCTGTAATATTACATAACTCGAACCAAACGCACTATTAGAAATACCAATCCCTTGGTGCTTCTAAGTTTCTAGTCCTTGGATCTACTCCTTGATTACTGATAGCCTTTGGATCAAACACTATCCCACCTACCACCAACTACCATCATCATCTCAACCTCACATCTCTCCATCCAATGGCTAAAAACTTAAAAGCTAAAAGTATTCTAGCTCAACTATATATATATATATATATATTATTATATATAAGATATATATATATATATATATATATATTATATATATATATATATATATAATTGAGATAGAATACTTTTAGAAGAATCACCCCTTTGTCTATTAGGTTTTAGCCCTTGGATCTACATTTGATTACGAATACCCTTGATCAAACACTATTCCACCTTACACCACCTACCACCATCATCTCAACCCCACAGTCTCATCCAATGGTTAAAAAACTCAAAAACACCACCTCCCTTGTGCTTTTGAGAGTATTCTAGCTCAACTCTATATATATATATATATATATATATATATATAGAGAGAGAGAGAGAGAGAGAGAGAGAGAGAGAGAGAGAGAGAGAGAGAACTAGGTTGAAATGCTATTAATAGCATCAAGTTGTTGGTGCTATTAGGTTTTCGACCTTTGGATGAAGAAATGTACAATTAGGATGATGAGAGCCCTCTAGGGTTGAGTGAGTTGTTGGTTGAATAGTATAATCTAACGGGTGAAAATAGTCAAAGGGTTAAATCTAACGGCGAAAAACTCAGTAGCACCAAACGCTTGGTGCTATCGATAGTATATATATTCGAGTTGTATCAATCCGAACACAAACAAGTTCACCTCAACTTGTTTCCGGCTCGACACAAACGAGCTCACCCTAACTTTTGTTCAGCTGGTTAAGATTTCGAGCTGAAAAATTGTTCGACTCATTTACTAAAATAAACAATCGGTCTCGAGCTCATTTTAAGTCGAACACGAGCTAGCTCGTGAACAATGAGCTGGATTGCCAGCCCTTTGTTGGACTGATGAACAATACTAATCATCTTCCCGCCACAAGGTGCTTTTTTTTATTTGAAATAATTGCATATATATCCTGGTAAAAGGATGTTGTATATTGACCCTTCTAATTACCTTTTAAATATTTTATATATTTATGTAAATTTAAAACTTTCAAATATATCTCAAAATCATTCAAAATTTATCATTTTTTAATATTATGGTTATTTTGCTTTTTTTTTATCGTGGCCAGCTATTTTGACCATATATCGGTTATGTAAATACTATAAAAAGATTCCAAATAAATACCACCAATAAATAAACATATTTTCTTATTAGAAATTCTATAAGAGTCACACTTACCATATAATCAACCAGTTGAATATAAATTATTAGAACATCGTCCTCCGATTATTTCATATAATTGTGTATGATATCAGAAAATGAAATTCTGAGTTTGAGAACCTGCAGGTCAAAACTTCAGTAAAACTCAAATTCAAATTTTAGTTTACGTAAAAAGCTGGGTGTGTCCGTATACATGATAACAACTCCACTTAATCTATTGATACCAGTAACACTCAAAATATTTAAGAAATAGAGTATGGAAAAACAAGAGAAAAGCCAAACACATGAAAGTAGGGGAGAAGGGTATATATATAAAGCATGAATAATGAATGCAAAGGAGGGGACAAAACCCCAAGTAGAGAGTGTTTATTTTTATAAACTACAAAGGGACAAGAGAGGCTTAAGAAGGTAGAGCTTGGTTTCCCACTCTTATTTGTCTCTTCTTTTTAAGTACACTTTAATTCCTTATACCATACACACTCCTAACACACACATACAAAAAAAAAAAAAAAAAAAAAAAAAAAAAAAAAAAAAGATACCAAACCAATTAAGGAATAATGGAGAAAACATCAGGAGAGAATCTAGAGATGCACAACAAGTTGTCCCCCCCACCACATTCCTATTATAAAAACTACATTTCTTGCTCAAAAGACTAAAAGCTCTTTTTTGAAGCTTTAGAAGAAGGTTCAAGTCAAATTAAGTAACTTTGTTTTGGACCAAACTCAAGAGACTACTCTAGGGATGTCAACGGGTCGGGTTTCGGTCGGGTTTTCAAAAACCCAAATTCAAATCCAAAAATAAAATTAAAATTCAAATCCGGACCCGAACCCAATAGGTTTTAAAAATCCATAACCATATCCGTCCCCGACCAAAAACTCAAAACCCGAACCCGGACCCGGACCCCAACCCGGCAGATTTTAAAAATCCATACTATTGGATGAAGATCTAATGGATAAAAATTATTAAATATTATATATATTATATAAATAAATAAAAATAGATTATGTATATATATAATTTATTCGGATTCGGGTTCGGGTCAAGTAAATACAAAATCTATACCCGTATCCATATCCGTCGAATTTTTATTTTCTATATCCATAACCGAATTCATATTCGTTTAGCTCTGATAAAACCGCCCCGTTCGGGTTCGGATTCGGATAATATTTTGAATATCCATACCCATTGATCACATCCCTAGACAACTTTTTTTTTTTAGAGAGATAGATAGCATACTACCCGCTTCATTTATTTCATTTAGAAATAAACTTAGCTGGAAATGTGAATCAACTAGGATTCGAACTTAAAACCTTGGGTACCAACTAGTAAACCCTTTGTCACTTGCTCTAGGGACGGTTGGTGACATCCCTAGACAACTTGCTTTCACTTTCCGCTGTTTCTAAGAAGTCAATGCCTGCATTTATGTGATCATCCCTTTCTTTGTTTGATATTAATACTATTTTTTGAACCTAAAAGCTTTGATAGTTTTGAATTCTTAGTGCCCAATTTTCATCCTTTGTGGTTATATTCGGACCGTGAATTTGGTGTTCGTGGACCTATTCTTTGCTAACTCTATCTACACAAAAAAAAAAATAAACTATGAATATTACATAAAACATGTAATATGCATTTCTTTTTAAGTTGTTATGTAGTGCTGTATGAATTTTGAACTACACTAGTGATCCAAAAGCTATTGTATTGGCCAAACGGTATTACGCAAAATATTTCCACATATGATATATCTTTCACTAGTTCTTATACTGAATATGTCCTTTAAAAGCTACCATATAGTGCTGCATAAATTTTAAAATGAAGATTCTTATACAAGGTATATGCGAATATATATTCCACACAGAATCTACCTTCCGCTAGTTCTTATACATAATGTACTCCTTAAAGTCACTATATGGTGTTGCACAAATTTTGAACGACAGATTCTATCGGTTAAACCACATGACATTAAGCAAGACACATTCCACATATAATATATCTTTCATTAACTTCCATATATACAAAATATATTCTTTTAAAGTCACCATATGGTGTACAAATTTTGAACTTCCCAATTAGGTCACATATTATATTATACGTAACAGATACCACGCATGTGTAAAACTTGTCCTACATAATTTCTTTAATTTTGTGACATCCAAAAGTAAAAGGAATATGTTTTTTTTTTTTCTTTTTTTAAAGTAGAGACAAGAGTGAATAGCAATAAACTCAGCTGCATGCATGGACTTCCATGTCAAATGGCTGGAAAAAGATTGCCACCCACAGAGAAAAAGAATCATCTTTTTTAATCTAGAAGATGTTTTCTTTTTCTTTTTTTCTTTTTTTTTGTCTAGAGAGTAGTAGGATCATTATATGGAGTAGTTTCTCAGATTATTCTTCAAGACTCTAAAGATTTCTTTTACATTATCTATGGCCATATATGCGTATTTGTAAAGTAATATGTAGAAGTTGTCTATAAATGCTAGAGATTACACATTTTCTATGTCTATGAAATTTGTTCGGCAAAAAAATCCAGCAAACTATATCTCTCCATAGTTCAACTACTATCCTTTTATGTGTAAATGAATAGTTCAACTACTATCCTCAATTTTTTCACACTCTAAACCCTTTAATCCGTTGTTTGTTTCACGGTATGTAGTATTTTCAAAACCCTCGATATTTTCTATTCAAAATATTCAAATCGTCAACACAAAACTAAAGTTCGGAAGTTGCCAGAGATACAAATTATGTATATTTCTGACTCAAAGAAATATTACACAAATTTAGATCAAGAAATTTCGTCACTTCCATGTCTCTGGAAACAAAGACTAGATTTTCTCACAATTTCGCAATGCAAGTGCAATGATTAGCAGAAAACAAATCAATCATTTCATATATATACAACACACACACAAATCAATCATTTCACACACACACACACACACACACACACACACACACACACACACGTTTGAGGGCGCGTTTCATTCGTGTTATTTTTTTAAGATCTCTGAAAATTCAATAAAAATGATTGATATATATATATATATATATATATATATATATATATATATATATATATATATATATATATATAATATCGCGCTAGGTGTACTAATCGAATTAAGCAAACTTATCAAAAATTATGGTGGGCTGATGAGTTTTCACTGTTAGATTAACCCTTTTGATATTTTTATGCCGTTATATTAATTATACTATTCAACCAACACACTCACTCAACCCTAAAGCCCACATCATCCTAACCATCCATTTCTCAATCCAAAAAACTAAAAAATCAAATAGCACTAATAATTTGGTAGTTTGGTATTTGATAGTATTCTAGTCTAATTCTATATTATATAATATAATGTGTTAAACTATATGTACCGAGTAATTTAATCAGAAATGCCGAATTTATTCAGAAATAAGATCACTCCAAAATGCTTATTCATTTCTTTGGGAGAGAGTGAATATCATCGTATTAACCGATTAAGATAATCTAAAATTTCTAACCCACCTGTTCTATATTTTTCCTTCTCAATTGCTGGTCATTTGCTGAGATGCCATCAATCATTGTTCCCCTTTACTACCCTAACGCTCGTATGTATCTCCTCTTATGCTCCTCGTCTTTCTCGATCTACATCCCTCGTCTTCTCTCTCTCTCTCTCTCTCGTGTTGTTATTTTTTCAATTATAGGGTGAAAGCAATTATGTCGTCAGAGTGAAAACAATAGGATATTATCCGAAAATATTCCTATCCGTATTCAATAATATTCAAAACTATTCAGATCCGGATAGAAAATTTTCATATCCGGTTGAATACGGATACGGGTATGGTTTTAGTCTTTTAGAGAGTTATATTTTTTCCAATATCTAAAATAAAGAATATGGATGTGAATATTCGTAGATTATTGTTATAATCTTTATATTTTTCCCATTCCCACCCCTCACCCCCCCAAATCCCATTCCTCCGGAGTCTATCTTTCTTGTGCTTTCTCAAGACTCTTCTACTTCAGCCTTCAAGCTATTATTATATATTTTATATGTAAAGAAATATGGTTAGAAAACAATGTAGGAAAATAAAATAACTACTTGTGTATATGCATATTAATATATATTATTATTATTTGAATACATATCCAATCCATATCCGAATCCGAAAAAATATCTGACCCTGAAACCGTTTTTAACGGATATGATAATAAAATTTAGCATCCAACATGTATCTTTATCCGAATCCGTATCCGGAGAAAAAAAAAAAATGGATGCAGACACTATTTTGTCAAATATCCGACAATACCCGGTCCGTTTTCACCCCTAATAAAATCCCCCAAAACTTAAGCACTTTTAAAGACAAAACTCTCAAGCCATTAATTTTTGTACTTTTCAGTCTCTAAACTTTAGCCGAACAGTTTAGGCTTAGTTTCATATTGAGGCTCATCCGACAATATAAAATAAAATAAAGTTGGTGTAAAAGCATTTAGGGATATGTTACTGCGTTCTCAGGTGAGACCGCAAAAAACATATCGTAACCGACTCATCGCGACATGACATGTAACACAATCTCTCCGCAATCCCAAACGAAACCTTAATATGCCTTTGTGCGAACGAAATTACGAATTGGCCAAACATTTTGATCTCATGTAACTTCAGATTGACTTCAAAACACTTGAGGGATTTACTTCTTTTCCTTCGATTCTGATAATCAAGCATGAGAATTGAAGAACATAATGAATCTATGTGTAAAATTTATTACTTTCTTTTCATAGATTCAGGTATTAAAAATTATATGCAATACAAACAATCAAAACAACTATGTAATTAGTAACTTCGATCGAAGAGAAGCCCTGCTGAGCTATCTGATGAGGCTGTTAAATAACTATGCCTAAACTGAAAGTATCAGGCATCTAGAGTAGGACTACTATACTCTTATGAGTATATATAGCCCTTCGTACTCATACGTTGTTTTCGATGTTGGGCTTTTCGAATCGACGATCCACACCGCTAAATATGATCTAGAGTATTTGAAACTTCTAAATAATAAATTTTGTAATTTTTCGAAGTCAATATAAAGTCTATCAAGCAGGTATAAAATGAACGATTAAAATCGAACAACATCCTAAAAATGGATGATTGGATCCTGCAATTTAAGATCAGAGTTATTGATCTTTATTTAGGTAGTGAATAGAATTTTCTATAAAAAATCCAATCTATTCCGATTCTTTTTTACCGTTAAACTAGCAAATATCTCATACCGGCAGTTAAAATTTGTCAGTTTTGTAAGCTTTTGATCGTAAGGTAAATGATATCGAAAAAATATAAAATTTGATTTCTAGATGTTTTAAATGCTCTAGATAATGTTTGACGATATGGATCGTCGATTCGAAAGCTCTATCATCGAAAACAACTTATAAGTACGAAGGCGACCGTACTCACAAGAGTATAGTAGCCGGACTCCAGGCATCTATTACAAGAATGCTAAAGGTGTAGGGTCTCTGTACACTTTTTCCTGTAATAAAATGTGTCTGCGCTCCAATCACATAGCCAGAAAATAGGTTAAATTACACATTATAGTCCTCAAATTATGCGGCGTGTGACACTTTTTTACTCTTCAAAATTTAATTTGTTGCAATTTCTAGCTCAAACTTGTTAAATAGCTGTAATGCACTCCCACAGTCCAATATAGTTGACTGAATGGTGACATGCCACTGATGCGACAAACTTGTGATTGATAACGTGACAACGACTAATTCGCCACATTAACAACATATTGGCAAAACCTATCAACATCCGGTCAACTAAATTGAACTATGCGACATGCTGACAACAATTTAGAAAGTTCGAGAGCCAGAAATTATAACAAATTAAACTTTGAAAACCTTAGTATCACCCACCTCGTTGTTTGAGGACCAAAAAAACGTAATAAGGACCCAACTATATAACAAAAAAAAAAAAAAAAATCTATTAGTCCCATTGTCATTAGGTGAACAGCGCTAGAACCAATCAGACATATACACTAATTAAAAGTCAACAGCATAGACTCAACAAAGCACAAAATTTACGGGTTCAATAATTCAATTTTCTAAGACAAAGAAAATAGCTCGACAACAATGGCGACTATGATAATATCATACAACACACGCATAATTTAAATTTGGTTAAAATTCGAATGAGAGCAAAACAACAAATAACATAATGTATTGATGAAACAAGACGCAACGAGATAAGATGTGACAAAAATAAAATTCTCGATTCCTTTCTTCTTAAAAATACATACTAAGTTTGTTGATAAGACAATTTTTTTTCGTGACAGCTACATCATAGATATACCAGGTCACAACATGAGACCGTTTCGACAAAAGTGACAAACCATAATAACAACAACAAACCTATCATAACATATAAACCTCGGAGAAACGGGGAAAGCTCATGCTATACAGGCGGTAGAAGACTGGTAACTTTAAATACCTTTGATGGGGATCGACTGCGACCGACGAACAATCTTCTCCACCTTCTCGTGAACCGAAAGAGGCGACCAAAAGAACCCTCCTTCCTTTTTTATTTGGGACAACCCATCCGAGACCAGACCGACAGGACCCAACAATGACACAACAACAACAGACTCTGCCCGACTTTGACTTTCTGACTCGGTCCCCTAATGCAACTAGCTGGGGCACACTCTGCTTCAGTCTCCCTCGACCACCTGTAAAAGAAATCGAGAAGCAGAAGCAAGACATTAGGTGAAATAGGCCGAGAGATTCTGGAAGGGGCAAGAGGCTGAAATAAGCTTCTGGACTCGAAGCAGAAGCTCTAATTCAGCCCTCCCAATCAGGTGCGTACGGTTAGCTTCTAGAGCAGCTTCTCTATTCCAAAAGGCAACAGCCTGCCGTTTGGCAAAGAGAAGGTCTAGGTGCTGCCGCAGGAAGCTGAGATCAGCTTGTGAGCCTTGAAAGAAGTTCCAACTTGAAATTTCTACTTCTGCTGTTGCAGAAAGCTGCAGGCAGGTATTTTTAACAAAAGTTTTTGGTTCTCCTCAGACCCTAAGCTTTTGATTTAATTTTAATAATAAACTATATAACCACCAGTCGCACGAAACAAGCCCTCAACCACAAAAAGAAAAACGAAACAAAACCTTGAGAAAACTAAGGGCCCGCACCTTTCAACCAAACTTGAATCCACCAGATGGAACGGAGACCTGCTCACTCCCAAAACGGAACCCACCAGGCTGAGCACCATTATTATCACCACTTGAGGGCATAGCGGTGTCGTCCTCCTCTTCCTCCAGCCAGTACGTCTCGAGGATCTTCACGGCCTTTTCATAAATCTCCGTATTGTCGTGGCTCTGTAAATTCTCAATCTTCTCTAGGCCCTCGGCCTCATCGATCATCTGGGCATACACATTCACATCCCCTGTCGTGCCCAGATTCTTCTCAGCCTCCCCGACCTTCAAGATGTTCTCAAGGCCTTCTAGGCAAACAGTGACAATTCGTGGGTCCGGGCACACCAGAAGGTCGCAGAGCGGCTTGATGCAACCCTGGCTAACAAGATACCTGTCGGAGGGGGGGCATAAAAAAGTGTTAGGTAATTACAACTTAGGAAAAATGACCAGACCCGGGCAACTATAGGACATTTTGAAAAAGACCCTACATTTTCTTTGAACAATAGCACCTTCAACTTTTCTTCCATTTGAGAAGGGGGAAATAAAAAATTGTTAGGTAATTACAATTAAGGAAACATGAACAGACTCCACCAACTTTAGGCCATCTTGAGATAGACTCCTACATTTTCTCTGAACAGCAGCAGCTTTGCTCAACTTTTGTTCCATTTGATCCGAGTTATTTCAATCATTTGATTAGGAAATTCTATTAATTTTGATGCCCCTGTCACCTATCAGCTGAGTATTTAAACCTAACAGCTAAAAACATATCCAGAGCAGTTATATCTATCGGGATCCCCACTTCAAATGATAAAATAACTTTTAATCAAAACAAACAAAAAGTCGGGGGGATGTCAATCAAATATAAAAGAAGTTTTACAAAATTTCCTCCATTTGACAGGGCCTGCAACTAAGCTATTAATGTCATAATTTATCAAAGGATGCATAAATTAGTATCTGCGTACTTTATCTGGTCATGTGTGCCGCCGGAAGTAGCATTTGAAATAGCCCAAGCTGCCTCTTTCTTGATATCAAACTCAGCAGTTTGGAGGAGGTGCACAAGAGGGCCAATTAAACCAGCAGCAATCACAGCCTATTATTAAACAATTATATGTCATCAAAATAGTAAAATATAACATAAACAATAAAGAAATAAGATATCAACTCATTCAATACAGACTAATTCACTACATATAAATATCAATTAACATATTAACGTTCATCTTGATGCTTCTATTGAGGAAACCCAGTTTATTACAACAAAATAGAGATAAAATAACATTGATCACATAGTCTACGCTAGATTTTAGATAATAACAAATGTCAATTTTGTGGCAAATTTAGTAGCTCAGCTGGCATTTTTATTTTTTTTAATTTTGTTTTTCCACAAGTTTCTTCACACAGTTAAAAGCATCTAAGGATATACTTTTGCATTTCTTTATCTGTAATAGCCAGTTAGTTTGCAAGTTCACTTTATTATTATATAAATGCAAGTTAATAGCAATTGTTTTTCCATTATCAAGTATGATGGAAACCAATAATAATAGAGTTAAAAGCTATCTACTTCCATGTTCCTCTGACCTCAGAAAAATCAGACAACAAAAAACAAAGAAAGAACCTGATATCTAAGTAAAAATTTATTACTTTTCATTACACATACCTGGATCTGATCCTTATTTCCAGCTGTGATGTTTGATATAGTCCAGCAAGCTTCCTTCTTAATGCTTTTCTTATGATTATGTGTCAAGAGATTCAAAAGGCATTGAAGAGCCTGATGATCGATCACACACTGCAAGGAAGAAACAGGAAAACTTCATATAAAAAACAGATTACCAAAGATAGTTGTATCTTCCTTCAAAAAAGATAATTGCATCTTGAAAAGAAAAAAGGGAAAAAATGAGAACATACTTAGCAGACAAAGTTGCAAGAGTAACAATAAGAATACACATAGAGACTCAACAGAAACATAGCTTCACAAATGTAACCCATACAATCTGTTTCACATCCATCATCCATCATAATTCAGCAACAAAAACACTCACCATTAAAATCTATGGTGAAATTATCAAACACCCTTAATAGATACTGTAAGGAATGAAAATAGCTGCAAATTAACTACTGTCAATTATTCAAATTAATCAAGAGAACATATGGGAAAATCATCAATGAAAATAGTTCTAAAGTCAATATTATATTAATTAGTTTATGACCAGCCAAGGATAGAGAGTTAAAAAAAATTAATGGTGACAAGTAACAATATCAAAGCAATATAACACAATATTGGAGTCATAGATCCGAATGTCTAAACATAAGATTCATATCATCCAAACAGGAATTCGCTCTTCACAACCAACACTTCAGCATCACGTGACTGAAGGATGTTGCGCTAAACTGGCAAAAAATACATAGAAATCACCCATCATCTCCAACCTTTGACTCAGCAGTACTTGATTATAGAAGTTATAGAAAACAAAAAATAATTCTGAATCAATTTCTCAAACATTGAAGAAATTAGACTAATCCTCCAACCAATTCCATGAGAACCAGCACAAAGATAAGAAATGATGAAGCTGATGGACACGAAGGACAACAAGAGTCTGCTCAATCATCAATCCTCAAGACAGCAGCATACACATGGGTACAAGGTTTAAAGTGCCGCCCCGTGCCGTACAGGACAGGGCAGCACCTGCCGTGCCACCAAGAAGGTGGCACGGTACAGGGGGGGTCTCGGACCCCCCTCCGTGCCGCGGCACGCAGCGCCGTGCAAAGCGACACGGCGCTGCGTGCCACAGCACAGTGCCGGCCGGCACTATGCTTTTTTTTATTTGCTTTTTGTTTTTTTTTCTTTTTTTGTTCTTTGGGGTATCCAAAGCATTCTAGATACCCCATGCCCCCCCAAATATATTGCAAATCGAAAATTTACTTATTAGGTAAGTCAAAAAATTTATAATTTAATTTTTTTTGTTTATCAATATACGGACAAAAGATTTGTCCCAGCCCTCCGCTTCCACCACAAATATCTATTTTTTCTTCACAAATTATTTTTATCAAAATTTGTGGCATCGTGAAATTTTTGGCGAATTAAGGGAACAAAATTGAATTCAATAAACAAATTTTGAGCTACATCAAACATAAAATTTTATTTTTGCAATAGAAGATTGAACATACTGATAAAATTAAAAGCTAAATTAAATCAATTGATACTTAAATTTATTTAATTTATTTGTCATATAATTTATTGCTTAATTTTTTTGATAGATCTACTAATTTTTTGAAAAAATTAATTAAAAAATATTTTTTTCAAATGCTTTTTAAAATAATTTTTTCAAATAATTTTTAAAACTTTTTTTTGTATTTTACGAAAGAAAGACTATAATATGGTCAAAAGAAAAAAAGAAAAAAATATATCTTTGCATTTTAAAAATTCTAAGCTGTAAAAATTTCTATTATGGATCAGGTATAATTGTACTTTACATACAAAAAAATTTACAAATATATTAATTAATGAGTATAGTAAGCTATACATAGCAAATACTCATAATTATTTGATTAAATCTTTCAAAATAACTTTATAAGAGCTTATTGGAACCAAAATAACTGAAATAAGTCCGTGCCAAAGTATGCCAGTAAGAGGTCGTCCGTATTCATCGGCACGCAAGCGTACCATGTGTCGGCACGCAAGCGTGCCGGTGCCGTACCGTGCCAGGTAGACAGCGGCACGTCCCCATGCCACGGCACTTTAAACCTTGCATGGGTATTTGATAAACCTACAACTGTGTGCTTAGAGACAATTTGCAACTACACGATCCTAAATTTGCTGCCAAGAAAAGCCTAATATTTCAAACTCTATATTGCATTTAGTTATTGGTGCTCATCATCCACTCTTAGGTTCAGCCAAATGATGGGGAGTATAATCTATTGGACAATACACAACACAGGGAATAAAATGATTTCGAGTTTCACTAGTTTGGAACTTGGATCTAGATAGAGTTTTACATGTAGTTTCCATTCTTTGTTAAATTTCATAAAGGGATTTCAGTGCACATTTTTTCAATTAGAAAAGTCCAAAGTAAAGCAAACACCAAAAAAAGGTTTAGTGTCTTGGTGGGGAAAGATAAAATAGGACAAGAGAGGAGGAAAAAAATAAAAAGATAACATGCTAGAAACAAATTAAGACGTATCATGTGTATAGGATAAGGACAAAATTATCCTATTTGAAAGAGGCCTGTCTGACCAAGAACTCTTCATTCCGAAGCTTGGCTCAAGAAAGAATAAAATAAAAGAAACAAGACCGTGTATTAAATTCATTTCAACGAAGGCCATCTTATTTACCTCTTTCTCTATCTCTTTAATATATCTATTTCTTCTTTCATTTATTCGGAAGAACAAAGTTCTAAAGCAAAATCCACCCCATTTCCATGTCAACAAAGAGTAAATTAGTAAAACTATGAATCGTCCATGCCTAAATTTGCATCAATTAATCTGAAAACTATTTGTATACCAACTCTTTATATACTTGAACATCATAACTCTTGTACACAAATTGTAGAAAAATAAAATATATTGGGGTAAAAAACATCAAATATATCACAGTAAAGACAAACTATTAGAACAAACATTCAAAGCTCTTCACTGTAAGTAAAAGGACTTCACTAGCTCACAAAAATATAAATTATTAACATTCCACATGCTTCGTACAACAAAACAGAAAGAAATAAGTCGCTTGACTGTAAACATTATCTCAAAAATTAATTTGTTCTTAAGAATTAAGTAAACATGTTGCAAGAGAAAGTACACACAAGTTTCACATGGACAAGTTTTATAATTTTCAAAGAATAAGAAAACGATGACAATAAATGCAATAATGCCTACTGACCGAAAAATTAGGACTTATGCATGATCTGAATTTCAATCAAGCAAATGAACAACAAAGAAGTTAGAGAAAAGAACCCATCCAAACTCCATTCTTACTAAATACTAAGCTGTAACAAAACACCAGGAAGAAAAATAAGAACCTACCAACTACAATGTTTACAATGATCAAAAGTAATAGTTAAACCAACTCTTGGAGCTAACTCTTGCAGATGACCAACTCCTAAATAAGAAGTTCATTTATAATACACACACATTAAACAATAGTTCCAGGCTTATAGCTGTCAATAATAGCAATTAAGTACTTAGTATTGTCGCAAACATTAGACAAATTATGATCCAAGAGTTGAGGTCTACAGACACAAATTACCTGTAAAATTTAGCTTCTTCAAAATACCCCACCCATTATTATTAGCAAAATATGCAGCATTTGGAGAAACAAATGACTTGCTGAAAGCATAGAATACCCCAAAAAAAGGAAACTAAGACTAATTAAACTTCACTAGCGCCTACATAAATAACAGAAACTAAAAGTAACATACTAATAGCTGTATATAAACCTCATGAAAATAAAAAGTAGAAAAGGCAGCAACCCAGAGAATGAACCACAAAATATACACGTGAAACGCCTAATGGATTAAAAATTGGAAAAGTTTCTACTGCACCACTCGTAGTAACAAGCCAACTGAGAAATTCCAGAAAGAGTATGCAATAGTTATTAGCATGTCACAAGCACATTTTAATTATATAAACCAATGTCATATAAGAAATCATGCTTGTAGTTTAAAATTACGAATTGTGAATACAGAGATCGAAGCACAAAATTGGCATACTGTCATAATTTGCTAATCCACAGTTCATAAAATGACCAAACATGAGAAGAAAGGAAAGGGAGAAGTCCAGCAAAATGTAAGACGGAAAAAAGTAACATGCCTGTGTTTGTATGTCATCCCCAGTGACGATATTACCGACAGTTCGAAGAGCTGGAATAAGCACTGAAGGAGAAGGATGCCTGATAAAAATAAAAAATAAAAAAAAGAGTTAAAAAAAAATTACGATATCAGTGCATCTTAATAAACCATACTATGTAAATAATCTGAGCAGGTGCCGCATACAGAAGAAGCTCCACGAGACGTGGGCAGACGCCAGCTTCAATGACAGCTTGGATTTTGTCGTTGGTACCATCAGACAAATACGAAAGGGCCCAGCAAGCATCGGTGAGGACTTCCTCATCGTTCGAGTGGATAAGGCGCTGAAGTGCTGGAAGAGCGGGCTTAACCTAATTGCAGCAAAACACAATAGGGATCAATAAAATTACAAGTACAACCGAAGTTTAATAACAAGTAAAAACTTAATCCTATAACTAACATCAAACCTGTTCAAAGGCTGGCTGTGGTTTTCCCCTACAGAAGTTTGACAAAGTCCATGTGGCATTTCTCAGCATCGAGAGCTTCGCATGCTCATTCAGCTGTTGCAGCAATGGAAACAGGGCACCGTGGGCAAGAACAAGGTCTCGGCATCTGGGGGAATCACCAGCAACATTTCCCAAGGCCCACACAGCCTACATACAAAGTGAGCACAGCATTCATAGATTAGCTACATCACAAACGAAAATCAAGTTAAAAAAACACTTTAAAAAATCCACCTTTCGGGTCTTATTTATCAAGATACACTAGAGAACTTAGTTCGAGAATCTCATCATAAAAGCTATACCTGCTCTCGGACGTCATCGCTCGGGGAACTCAATAGCTTTACAAAAATCGGGACGGCACCGTGATCAATTACAACCTTAGTGTTCTCCGAGGTCCCTGACGCAATATTAGTCAGCGCCCAAGCTGCTTCAAACTGCCCATACAATCCAAATCAGGTACACACGGATAAAAATTAATTGAAACAACAATAAAAAAGGGATCTTTTCTATCAATCCAAGAATATCTAACTTGAAGTTGGGGATAATCCTCTCTAGTGAGAAACTCCACGAAGCGGGGAACCACGCCAGATGCAATAACCTCCTCAATGGGAGGGCTTCGCTCTAAATTTATAGCGGTGATCATTATAAGATGGATACGAAAAGCAAACTTATTAAAAGAGTTACAAATTACAAATTAACAATTTTGATGTTGCTTACCTATTGATAGTAGCTTGCGGAATTGCGTAGTCGCCTCGAGCTGGAGAGTACTATCGTCGGAATAAACCCCAGCGACCATCGCCGGGAGGCTCTCCAACTGCAAATTCGAAACAATCACAACGAAATCAAACACAAATCACCGATTCCCCAATCCAAAACCCTAACCCGAGACCTCCAAAACTTCAGATTCAAAAACCACAACCCTAGAAACCCGATCTACAGGGGGGAGGATCCGAACCCACACCTTCTTCTCGAGGGCGGAGGCGTGGATCGACGGGGCGAAGGCCTGTTGCTGCATCTGCTGCGCCTGCATGCCCTCGCGGCGCTTCTTCAGGAGGCTCTCCTCGCGGCGGTTCTTGCGGATCTCCACCATGTTGTCCTCCCTCCGCCGCCGCCCCTCCTCCGCGTCCACCGCCACCTTGTACTTGTTGCGGCGGATCTCCGCCCTCTCGCTCGGCCTCAGCGACATCTCCGCCGCAACGACGCGATCCACCAACCGAAACCCTACAAGAAGCAGCACCAGCAGAGCCCAAGCTCGAGAGCGAACCCCAACCCTAACCCTAACCCTAACCCTAGGAGAAAGGGGGTACGAGCTCGGAGAGAGGAACGAGTGTGGGGAGGAAGGAGACGACGCGAGAAAGGGGGCTCCTTTTTATTATAGATTTAATCGCGAAAAAGAACTTTAAATAAATAAAAAAAAAGAAATGGTGGGGATGTACCCCACACCCCCAACGCGAGACCACGCGATCCCCCGTCCGCGATGCTTTAGGATTCGTGCGGAGCTCCTGATGGACGGTCGACGCCATGGTCTCACGGTCGCGACGCGTCCCCACCAATATACTTTTTCCGTTCGAGACGAAACCCTAGGTTCGAGATGAATTTCAAATTAGGGCACCCGAATGTTCGACACCCACATTTTCACCCACATATAACTTTGTGGACCCCACTACTTTTTTTTTTTGGGTTTTGCGTGTTGTTGTTTAAACCCCACTACGTGGATTTAAACCCATTCATTAAAAAATTAAAAATATTTGCTATTATTACAAAACATGTCGGAAAATTAGCTTAATTATATAAATAAAACCCCTGTACTTTATTTCGATCTTAAATAGGTCCATCTTTGGCATAAGCCCTTTATTTTGAGGACTGAATACCCGAAATTTTACCTGCAACCTAATCTGAACGGAGCTGATTTATACGATGCTAAACGGATAAGTTTTGGATACGAATAAAAAAAAATAAAAAAATCCGGTAGATTTGAATTCAGATATAGATTTTATCTGAACCCGACCTGAACCAAAATTAATTTTATAATATATATATATATATATATATATATATATATATATATATATATATATATATATATATATCTTAAAAATACTTTTATATATTTGTATAATTATATATAATATAATATATATTTTAATTATATATAATAATATATATTATGCATTTTAATCATATGTATATGAGTTTAGATTATTGGGCATATTTGCTGGCCTACAAAACTAATAAATCGGTAAAACCCTACTCTAATTACTCTCTCTCGCGCTCTCTTTCACTTGATTGTAGATTCGCTTCCCCTAAAATGTTTTTCTTAATATTATAATACCGTAATTCATGTATTTATTTTGTATATTGAANTGTACCGGTACAAGGGGGTAGGTAGAGGGTTAAATGAGTAATTTTCTCTCCCTCGTTTGTATCAATCCTTTTCTCTCCCTCTATATAGCTTGGTGTAGAGCAGAGAGGGAATGTTCTGCTTCTTCTCCTCTCTCTCTCTAGCGGTGTCCTTGAGCACGGTGGAGCTCGGTGGGAGTTTCGTCGCCGACGTACCGCGGGATCATTCGAGCACGTATTTGACGCCGGGGCATTGCGAGGAGACCGGGCGAGCGTGCGACTTCGCTGTTCTTGACGTCGCGCCGGTGCTAGTCGCTGTCGAGGTGAGTAATTCAGCCTTTCCTTGGATTTTGGGCAAGTTCTTACTACTTCAACTCGGAGAGATGTTGTTTGCTGAATTTCTTCATCGACTGTTAGTATTTCAGCTCGTTCTCGACGTAGGAGCATCGGATTTCGACGAGGCTTAGTTCGTTGGATTCGGGACTGCGAGAGGAATCCGCGAAGCCCTTACTTGCTGGATTTGGTGAAGGTTAGCTTGGTCGAATTCTTATTGTACTCCACTGCTGCGAAAACTAGACTGAAACGGTGAATTGTTTGGTGTAGAGCTTGGAGTTAGCGCGATTCTTGGGTTCGAAGGGCTACGATCGACCCAGCAGGTGGCGCCACAGCTGTGAGAGTGTACCGCTGCCAGGGGATAGCTTTCGAGGTGGGTTTACATCGGTTTATTCCTAAGTACCGTAATCGTCGACATGTATGATTTTTAGTTCGGCAATCATGTTGTAGCTTGATATTCGTGATGCTATCCTGGATATAATCAGTATTGAGAACATAACTAGTAAATCTTAAATGTACATGTTGGACTGGATTTGACTTAGGAGAAAACACGATTGGAATCGTCATATGCTTAAACTACCAGATTTAGCTCTAGGAGCCGTGATTCGATTGTATCATTGCAGTATCGTTGCGATGGATACCTGGGGTAGTTTAGAAGGCATTTACGCTCGTGCTGAGATGCCGAGCTTATTTTTCAGCAGAGTTTAGGCTGTTTCGGGTCGTTGGGTGCCGTTCGGGTTAGCGGTGGACCCAGATTCTTGTTTAGGTCACAGATTGTGCCGAGAGCACGTGGGTTTGGTTTGTAGACCTGTTTTGACCCTGTTCACTTGACGTTGGCTAGTTGGAGCCTGATTGAGCTCGACAGAGATACGCTGCATACTCGGTTGGGTAGCGCCCACGAGTGCCACTCCGGAGTCAGGCTTTGTGTGCTTTCGCGTTGGTATCGCTCATGCCAGTTGAACATGCTCTCCACGGACCAGTTAGTGTGGATAGAGCTTGATAGTCGCAATGGGGCAGGGACGGGTGTATTCACAGTCCCGAGGACGGGTATGCTTACAGTCCCGATTGGATTGGGTCAGAGTTGACATTTCCTACAGTTGGTTAGTGTAGAGCATGATAGTGTAGTGATCGGTAGCGGTAGAGTTATTTCTTGCTTTTCTGACTACTCTTGCTCCCTTCTGTAGACTTAGTGGGTGGACCGATGTTGTTTTGGGCGGTACCCACTGAGGACTACTTGTTTTTATAGTAGTTCTCACGCCCAGTTGTTACCTATGTTTTTGCAGAGCCAGAGGTTCCGGCTGCTGCACCGTCCGCGGACCAGGATCGAGGAAAAGGCGTCGCGAGTTAGAGCCCTACCGACGTGCTGAGCTAGAGGTGCCCCTACTGCAGGTAGATGTTTTGTTTCGAGTTTATGTACATAGTTGACTTAACTCGGTAGTGCGAGTAGCTCTGTATTTTGGATTTGGACTATGTATGTGAAACTCAGTTTGTTTAACTTCTGTTTTCTCTAGCAGCTCTCTACTACTGTTCGTAGTAGTGTTTGATTTGCAAGTACTGATGTCGCTTCGTATATAGGGGAAATTCCTTTGTATACGGCGGATTTGTCGGCGTGCCTGGGGAACGAGAGATCCGGGGTGTGACAGATTAAGTTGGTATCAGAGCTTTGCTATAGGTCGTTGGGACGTAGCAAACCTAAGTTTGGCAAACCTTAGGGAAGCAAGACGCGAGAGGCGTAATTAAATTGCGAAAGTCAATGATTGTTTGTTCTAACTCCTCCTAGAGTGGAGTGAGTNGACGGGTATGCTTACAGTCCCGATTGGATTGGGTCAGATTTGACATTTCCTACAGCTGGTTAGTGTAGAGCATGATAGTGTAGTGATTGATAGCGGTAGAGTTTACTTCCTGCTTTTCCTACTATTCTTGCTCCCTCCTGTAGACTTAGTGGGTGGACCGATATTGTTTTGGGCGGTACCCACTGAGAACTACTTGTTTTTACAATAGTTCTCACGCCCAGTTGTTACCTATGTTTTTGCAGAGCCACAGGCTTCGGCTGCTGCGCCTTCCGCGGATCAGGATCGAGGCAAGGGCGTCGCAAGCTAGAGCCCTACCCGACTGACAGAGCTAGAGGCACCCTACCGCAGGTGATTGTTTTACTTCGAGCTTATGTACATAGTACTTAACTCGCCAGTGCGAGTAACGCTGTATTTTGGTTTCTAAACTATGTATATGAAGCTCAGTTGGTTTAGCTTTTGTTTATTGAACAGCTCTATGCTACTGTTTGTAGTATTGCATATCTACAGGTTCTTTTGACGCTTCGTATACAGGAAAAATTTCTTGTATACGGCGGATTTGTCGGCGTGCCCGGGGAACGAGACATCCGGGGCGTGACATATATGATAGATGTTATATTTGAATTTATACTTTAAAAATTTAGATTTAATATAATATATTTGAGGTAAAGAAAAATAATTGTTTCAAGTGCGGATTTCGGATTTTTGGTGGGATTCGGGTTTGGGTTTGGATTTTTAAAAATTTGTTGTATTTGAATTCGGGTTCAAATTTCGGATTTGATAGCCAGGTTTGAATTCGGGTTCTTGAAAATCTGCTTTGAATCCGATATGCTGACATCCATAGAAATAACACATCTTTATACTTGACATCCATAGAAATAACACATCTTTATACTTATTTAAACTCCTTCTGACGCATCTTCAAATATCAAAATTCAAAACAAAGCAATAAAAAGCATTCACGCACGAGTATTTAAGGGGCCGTTACGGCAGTTGTAATTACATGTAAATACAAATTTGGTGTTTGGATTGATGTATTCAAACTCCAACTGCTGCAAGAGGAGGTCCAACTATAGCAGTTGGGACTACGCCCAAATTGGCCGCAGTTCCAACTGCAGCAGTTGGGGAGAGTAACTTTAAACTAAAGGCAACCTTACCTCTTTAAATATTTTTTAAATAAAAATTATTTTTTTATATTGGAGGTAATTTCACCATTATATATACAAAATGATAAAATTTTTAAAAAAATTTCTCAACTGTATGCAACCATATAAATTATTTTTAGTTGCAGCGTTTTCTACTGCATCCAACTAAACATGATGCATGTAATTGTAACTACTGTATTTATAATTACATCTAACTAAATGCCCCTAAAGTATTTTTAATGTGCAAGTCATCTTGCCACGTCATCGTCATTAACACTTCTATAAAAAAATTAACGAAAATTTTAAATTATAGAACCTATTTGATACAAGATTAAATTGCAGGATTGGCATAATAATTTTTTGGGAAAACTTCAAAAAACCCCTCTGTGGTTTTGTAGTTTCTCACTTTGCCCCCCTGTGGTTTAAAATGTATCAATTTGCCCCTCCTGTTGTTTCTTTTTTCTCTTTTTTCTTATCAATTTCATTATTTTTTTTCCTAAATCAGTGATAAAGTTAAAATTAAAGGATACTAAAGTGAATATTTGATAAATCTAGATGGGTATCTCAAGTTTTTTGTATATAATTTAATGAAATATTAACGAAAAAGCTATCGAAAAGATAAAAACGAAACCACAGGGGGGCAATTTGATACATTTTAAACCACAGGGGTGTAAAGTAAGAAACTACGAAAGGGGGTGGGGGGGGGGGGGGTTTTGAAGTTTTTTATGCTGAAGATATTTGAGAGTCAAATTAAAGTGCAAGAATAATATTTATAGTTATAGTTAAGTTAAGCCTAAAATTTTGAAATAAATTTTAAAGTTTGTTTTAAAACATCCTAGAAATAAATTGAAAATTGGTAGATAAATTCGACTATAATTAATACAGTAGAATCACGTAAATTGAATAAAATTATTGAATAAACTATTAATTTCGACGGAAATAGAAAAATGAAAGATTTTATTTATCTAAAATATAACATTTCTTTTTTGTAAAATTTTTCAAAAGACTAATGGACATATCTTTTATGCAAAAGCATAAAAAAAGTGTGGAAATTAATAAAGGTTAATCCTAAAATAAAGGTTAAATGTATGGAAATTATTATTATTTTTTATTGAAACCCCTCAACTTCCAATTTTTTGAAAGTATAAGTGATTTAGTTAAATATTTTATAATTTTATTAGATTTATTGATGGTTTCATTAAATTTAGTAACTTCATAAATTTTTGAAAAGTAAGACTAAATAAATTAATAATTAGTAATAAATAGAGATATTACATTTGGTAAAAATCTTTACGTAATTAAGGTTTTTTTTTGCATTTAGTATGTTTAGTCCAAAACTTTTTCAAATTTACCAGTAGTTTCACAAAATTTAATAATTTTAATTACCTTTAACAAATAAAGTTCGGTAAGTTAACCTCAAATAGCTAATAAAATTATTAAATTTGATAAAATATTTAACTTAATCTATAAACATATATGAAGCCACAATATCTTTTGACACGTGGCAAGTTATCCTTGATTCCTCTTATTATCCTTCATCCTTTTTGTAAATTGAACCGAACCGAGCCGCCTATTCCATCCATAGCACTTGAACCGAACCATTTATTTCTCTCTAGATATATGAACCGAACCGACTGAAATCTCTCTCTCTCTGAACTCTGAACCAAAGCCAACCTCTTACCGCATATTTAAAACTAAACCAAACCAAACCAAAGCAGTGCCCTCTCTTTCCTCTTTTTTTTTTTTTTTTTTTTTTTTTTTTGTAACGGAAGAGGGCACGAAAGAGGGCGTTTCCTCTTCGCGTCGGTGCTTCTTCCCCCATCGGCTGCAGCATTTATTCTCCCATCTTGGCAGCGTCGTTCCCTCTCCCTCTTCGTTTCCTACGGTTGGTCATTTTCTTTCCCCTCTCTGCTGCAACATCTCTCTCCAATTTTCTTTCATATGATGATTTAAGGAGGCGGCGCTGCCCTACGAGCCCACTTCCTCTGCAACTCTAACGAGACCTCCGAGGACCTCATGGACAAGGAATACCCCTTCGCCTTCATGCTCGCGAGTGCCTGGTTCGTCATCACCATTCTTGCCGATTGCGTCGTCACGATCATGGTCGCGCGTGGGATGAGGGTTGAGAGATTTCAAAAAAGGGCAGAGAAGGATCGGAGGTCATGGTGATGGAGGTGGGTTTTGATCTCAATGCACTTTTTTGTGAAATTATTAATTTCAATACAAAAGGATCTGGTAGTTTTTTTATGTAAATTTTAAGCAAATTTTTTTGGCTCGATTATGAAAGATATGTTTTTTAAAGAGCGAGTACTATTGAAAAATTAGATTTACAAGAGGAATGGTTAATATTTGGATAAAATCTTCAGATTTAGTCTTTTATAAATTTGAATTTGAATTTGACATTGGAATTTGCTCCTTATTTCAGGAGCATTTCAAGAGAGCAAACTTGGTGCTAACAATGGAAGCTTGAACCGGCAATCAGATGCGAGTTTCAAATATATTATGGTTACAATTTGCGGCGAAATATATCAAATTTTCTTATACCAAAAGCGATTGATTTGATTACATGTCAGAACGGATCCATTGTATGGTTGGTGTGGATGATGCTAGGATATTCTCATCATCCTCTGGTTAGAAATCAAATTCTGGATTAAGTGATCCCATTGATTATGTACAGAATAGTTAATAGAAGTTGGTTTTTTTGTGGAGGGGCTCAGCTATTTGATGACAAGGAGAAGCTGCACGGGTACTGATTTTGTACATTTTTTATAACTTCATTTCCGCTCTTTTTAATTTCATGGCCCTGTGCATGACTATATTTTTTGTTTCTTCCACTTTATTGTTGACCGGAGGCAAGTAAATTATGTGGTAATATATGCAACTCTTAAAACATATTTATATTTTCAAAATGAGTGGTAGCAAATTGTTGGGTGTTTTCTACTCAATAATTTTTGCTCAAATGCTGGCATACTATGTCCCGTCAATTCTTAATATAATCGTCAATTCTTAATATGTTGCAAAAAAGCATGATTTTCTTTCTTTTTTCTGTTAATCTTTTTGTGCAATCAAAATTTTATTGGACACAATCTGTTCATTATGCATATTTTATTATGAAGACTGTGACTATGAAAATACTTTTTGTTAAAGATTAAGACTTCAGAGCATACTGCTTACTTGCATTAATAACTATGAATTGATTCTTGATTGCATGATTTCTATATGTTGTGATATTTATAGAACTCATAATTTGAGCTTTTCTTAAATCCGAGAATTTTTTTCCCACAGCTCACTTTTTGCCTATGCATTATGTTATTTCTTTTCTTTTCTTTTTTTTTTGGTTATTAGTGCTTCTTAGTTTATTACATTTTTCATAATTGATTTGCACGGATTGCAAAATTTAGTAGTATACAGAAATGCCCCATTTCTTTTGCTTATGTTATAATCAACTACTCTTTCTATCAATGGATCATTTTCTTTTAACAACTTATTCTAAGAATCATTGCGCATCAATATTAATGCAGTTTTACACAAAGTTATGGCACAAGCTCAAATGATTCAACAGAAAGTAAAACTCCAATCAGAACGATCCAAGCCAAGCTCTGAGTTATTAAAGGCGTTCTGCTACTCTTCCAAGTCTTATATGAGTTTATTATATTTGATATTTAGAAGTTTTTTAAGTATGTCAAATTATTTATTGTTTAAAGCTGCTGAGAATTACAGTTGCTTTCGTTTAATTTTAGCTTTAAATGCTCTCATTTTTTTATTGCTTCATTCTTCTTTTGCCTATTATATGTAAGTTGCTGTTGAATTATAGTTGCTTTCGTTTAATTTTAGCTTCAAGTGCTCCCATTTTCTCATTATTTCTATTTTCTTTTGCCTATCATATATAAGTTGATTGAGTTACTGCACGCTTCTCTATTTAGAAATTTGTATACTGTTAGGATGTGTCATCTTTTTTTTTTTTTTTTTTTTTTTTTTTTTTTTTGCAAACTTATGAGAGATTATTTAGATTTTTTACCATTATCTATCTTAAAGTCATTATAAAGAAAAAAAATTTATTATAATAATATCTGTCCGCAGTATCACGCGGGTTACTACACTGGTAATACATAAAAACTCATATAGAAAAAAAAAGATAAACTTCAAATACTATCCCTGTGGTTTCGCACTTTTTCACTTTACTGCCCTGTTGTTTAAAGTATATCAAGTTAGTGTCCTGCGGTTTCATTTTTATCTTTTCGTCAGCTTTTCCGTTAATATTTTGTTAAATTATATACAAAAAACTCCAGATACCCAATATAGATTTATCGAATATTCACTTTAGTACTCTTTAGTCTAAACTTTGTCACTGATTTCACGAAAAAAAATTAGTGAAACCGATAATAAAAAGATAAAAATGAAATCACATGGTACTAAATTGATACACTTTAAACTATAGGGTACTAAAGTGAGAAAGTGCGAAACTATAGGGTTGGTATTTGAAGTTTTCCCAAAAAAACAAAATATAAGCTGAGGGACCCGTTTCCAAATAACGTATACTTTAGGGGTTATATATACAATTAAGGGCGGTAGTGGAAAGAGTGGCGGTACAATGTCTCACTAAATAAAGTGATCACCGTTCATTTGATCCACGCGGCGCTTTGTTATTGGTTCTTATTTTTTCGTACGACTAATAAATTGCGCCACGTGGACGTCATGGTTTAGTTTCTCATTGGGTGCGTCGTGGGGTGCGAGCGACCGGGTTTGGTTTGAAACTGACCATGGGAAAGTGGTCACGATTTTCGCGCTATTTACGAATATGAATTTTGACTGTATCTGGTCCGAACCCAAACACGATCCGAACCCAAATTCATTTTACATTATATATAATATAATATATATATATATATATAAATTTAATATTATATTTGAATTTATACTTTTAAATTTTTAAATTTAATATAATATATTTTGAAATATTGAAAAGTGAAATAATTATTTCAGATTCGGATTTTCAAGTTCGAGTTTGGATTTCGAGTTTTTGGTCGGGTTCAGGTTTGGATATGGATTTTTAAAAACTGTGGGGTTCGGGTTTGGGTTTCGGTTTCAGATTTGGAGAATTGGAGTCGGATTCGGGTTTTTGAAATGTCGCCCTGAATCCGACCCGTTGACATACCTAATGTTGACGGGTTGATTAGGAGCGGATTTTCAAATAAATAAATAAATCTGAAGCCCAACCCGAAATCCAAACATATCCGAAACTGATTGATTTTAAATATCTATATCTAATACCGAATCCGAATACGAAAGTCTGACCCGAAATAATTACTTTCTTTTTACCATATTTCAAAACATATTACAATAGATTCAAAATTTTCAAATATAAATTCAAACATTTATACATATATATAGAGAGAGAGAGAGAGATGAGTTAGAATGTTATCGTCACCCATTTATTTGCGATGACGGAGCCTCCAAATCGACGATCGACAACGTTGAACATAATCTATACCACTTGAAGTGTTTAGAAATTAAATTTCATGTGTTTCCGATATTATTTTCTTATCCATCGAGTGGACATAAAAACGAACGGCTGAAAATGATAATCTTTAAAAAGCGATGATAAGAGTTTTGTAATTAAGATCAAGAATATAGATCTTATTTTAAACAAAATGCATGAAGTGATTTTCAGCCATAAACATTTATTTAGGCTTAGTTTGGTATTGAGTTCTATCTAACGCTATTAGATAAAATGGAGTTGAGAAAAAAATATATAGGGATATGCTTTTGCGTTCTCCGGTGGGACCGCAGAAAATATATCGTAACCGACTCATCGCGATATGCGGAACGCAATATTACGTACAGAAACAAACAGAGTATTTTTCCAACGTACTTTCTCACCGCACGTAACGCAATCTCTCCGCAATCTCAAACGAAGCCTTATTATCAAACTCTCCAAAATATCGTACTTGGCCTCGGCTCATTCCAGACCAAAATTAATTACAATAGAAAAGAGAAAAAGGAAAGCAATTTTTACATAAACTATGGTTTATCAGGAAATTTATTTCAACATAAATTTTATTTTTGATGAGACAAACAGGCCTCGGGATGGATCCTCACCAAAACTCGATTCGGAGAAAACGGGATTGATAGCTTAGAAAGATCAGCATTCTATTTTATGACGGAAGGCCGGTTTGGATTGAATCACGTTTGGAATGGCGGGAGGTCGGGTTGAACCGAGTCACAATTAAAATGGCGTGAGAGTGATTGGGCCGAATCACAATCGAAATCTATGGGCGCTGTGTCTGTACACTTTAAGTGAATTGATTGCGTATTTCTGATAACTCAAATTTTGGGGTTAATAGTTAATGCGAATGATCCAACGGGTCGTTGTAATGAGAGATTTAGAGTGAAAAAGTAATATATGACAAAAGAATGTTGCAAATTAATTTGGTATAAGCCTTTTTTTTTTTTTTTTCTGAATAACACTTTTTAAATTTTTATTTTATTTAACTTTTTTTGTTATCTAAATAATTTTAGTTAAGTATGCATGACCATAGTCATACATTTTAAGTTATTTATTTTCAATTTTAATTTTTGTAACAGTAATATTCAGAAATTGCAAATTAATTAGCTATAAACTAATTTCTTTTTAATAACACATTTTGAACTTTTACATTGTTTAACTTTTATTATATTTAACCTTTATTTATCTAAATAATTTTAATTGAGAAAATTAAAAATTTTACGAAATGTTTGAAAATCCATTGACTTTTATATGACTGTAGTCATACAATTTTAGTTATTTTTTCGGATTTTTAATTTTAGTAATAAGTAAATTCAAAATTGATTTACAAATTAATTAGCCATATAAACTGTTTTATTTTTTTTTTCTGAATAACACCTTTTTACTTTTATTTTATTTTCTGAATGATTTAGTTAAGTAAATTAAAAATTTCATGAAATGTATTGATAATCCATTAAATTTTTTATGGTCAGTTATGTTTTTATTTGAATTTAAATTTTTAGAATAGAATTTTAAAAAAAATATATGATTTTAATTAAGTAAATAAAACATGTTTATGAAATGTATTGACAATCCAGTAAATTTTGTATGGTCAGTTATTTTTTTTATTTGAATTTAAATTTTTAGAATAGAATTTCTTTTTATTTGAATTTAAATTTTTAGAATAGATTTTTTTTTAAAAAAAAATAATAGTATTGTAATAAAAATGCTTTCGTTGAGAGTTGAACTCAAGACCTCCCGCTTACTAAACGGGTGCTCTAACCAACTGAGCTACGAAAGCAATTATTTTAAATTTTGAAATTGTTTATATATAAATAAATGTCTATTAATTTTATCACATTTTTTTAAAAGTTAAAAAACTAAAAAAGAATAAGTTTTAAATCCTTGGATGAGTGGGTGTGAAAGGTACACCCCATTTTTGGATATCAAAATAACATTTATTTTTTTGGGACAATTGCTTGTATATCCCTAAAAAGTTTCTGGCTTTCTAATTTATCTCTCTTAGAAAACTAATATTGAAAATATTTTTTTTATGTTCTAATCTATTTTAAATATATCCCTAAAGTTAAATTCTATTAATAAACTGTTAGCAATATATATTATCTATATAAAATTACTATTTTGCCCTTTTAAATATACTCTTCCACCATGACCGCCGACTTTTCTTATTTCCCCTTAAGTTAGGGATACAAAAAGTATTTTAATTTTTGGTCTTTGCAAATATACCTTTCTGCCATTACGAACATTTATTATTTGCCCTTAAGTTAAGGGCAAAAAAGTAATTTTGATATATATTTTTTTAATTCTTGTAGATATTTAACTAATGTTTAACCTAAGTTAACTTAACGGGTGGTAATTGTAAGGGTATTTTGGAATAACGAAGAAACATATGAGGAATATTTTGAAAAGAAAATAAAAAATATGAGTAAATAAAATATTTTTGAAGTTTTGAGGGGCATATAGACAATTATTTCTTTTTTTTCCTTTTATAGGACTCTAAAATTAAACAACAAGAGCAATGATACCTGTACCTCCAAAAGTGATGTAAATTTTATACTGTACCGATCCAAAGATTATACATAGTCAAACCACAACTCTAAATTTTTTAATTTTTAATTTTTTTAAAAAAAAATGTTTGGACTCTTGAATCAGCGAGTTGTAAGATTTATGCATCTCTTTTCTCCTTTCAGTGTACATATAAGCATTTTCTCAAATAACAAAAGACTGTAAAGTGGCTATACTATCTGTACACCTAAAAAACCAGGTGTAAATCTGCGACCTTTTCATCAAAAAACTGTTTTTGTTACACTAGTCTTATCAATCTTTATTTTTTATATTAACAATTCAAAGAGGCATCTAAACTCTTGGACTAGAAAGTGTAAGACTTGCGCTTATTTTTTAGATATATAAGTAGCATTTCTCTCCTAAAATTGAAATTAAGGGGAGCACATATGTTTTTACAGTTTATTATAATGTGAGCAGTACTATCTGTACATAATAAAAAAAAAAGTAAAACTATCAATTTTTTTAGCCTAAAATTTTTTAAAAATTTCTAAACCCTCGAATGAGAGTGGGTACGAGTTTTAAACCGCTTTTTGGGTGTACAGATAATATTTTTCTTATAACATTGACTTCTAGGATTATAATAATATTATATATAGACTATGAAATTTAATAAAGAGTAGGTTCCTAAAAAATCGACTTCTCTACTACAGCAATAAAGCTTCAGTGGGAGCTCCCCAACAATGCCTTGTTTGTGAACCCCAATCATCTGTCGGTCTGTCACGTATTATTAGTTTTGCCTTTGTCTAATAGTTTATTGATATTATTTAATATTAAAATTCAAGAAAAAATTTTAAACCACAAAGGAAAATATTACATTTTTGTCTATCAAGGGAAGGGAGGCTTTTTTTTTTTAGTTTTGCTTAGATTCGAGATGGGTTTCAAAACCCGAACCCGACTACTAAATCCGAACCCAAATTTGACGTATTTTAAAAAATTCATATCTAAATCTGAATCCGTCTAAAAATTTAAAATTCAAACCCGAATCCAAAAATTCAAACCCGAAATAATTATTTCTCTTTATAATATTTCAAAATAAATTATATTAACTTTTAAAATACAAATTTAAATACAATATCAAATATTTATATACGTATATATATATTACATAATGTAAATTTTATTCAGGCTCAGATCGGGTTCGGAATTTGGTTAAGGTTCATAGAGGGTAAAATATAAATTTTAAAAAATTAGGAAGAGAAAAAAGTGAAAAAAAAAATATACTTATAGAGAGATTTTCGTAATTTAGTCTATATTATAAGTTTACCAAATAACATATATTATAGGGAAAACTTCAAAAACCCCCCTTGTGGTTTCACATTTTTTCACTTTAGTATCATGTGGTTTAAAATGTATCAAGTTAGTACCCCGTGGTTTCTCACTTTATCACTTAAGTACCCTGTGGTTTAAAGTGTATCAAGCTAGTACCCTGTGGTTTTGCACTTTATCACTTTAGTACCCTGTGGTTTTAATTTTGTATCAAGTTAGTACCCTATAGTTTTTTAAATCACAAGGTACTAAAGTGATAAAGTGTGAAACCATAGGGTACTAAAGTGATAAAGTGCAAAACCACAGGGTACTAGCTTGATACATTTTAAACCACAGGGTACTAAAGTAATAAAGTGAGAAACCACATGGTACTAACTTGATTCACTTAAAACCACATGGTACTAAAATGAAAAAGTGTGAAACCACAGGGGGGTTTTTGAAGTTTTCCCTATATTATATATATAGATATATTGAGAAAGAGTGGGGTCTACAGTGGACCTCTCTCTTACGCGGTCCATGACGTGACTTTCAGCTCATGGACCGCGTAGTTCTTCGCTTCTCATAATATGTAAATATATTTTCGTTAAATGTTTTTTTTAATGCTGAATCAAATATTTTACAAATTATTTTTGGACTGAAAAATAATTTGAGTCTATTTTTATATTAAACTAAACACATCTGAATGAAAATGCGAGTTTTCTCTAAAATATATAAAACTCTCTTCATCATATTTCAAAATATATTACATTAAAAGCTAAATCACAAAAAACTCCCTTATAAATATTCGGTTTTTCACTTTTCCTCCCTAACCTGCAAAAATTTATATTTTACCTCCTCGACATTTCAAATTGTTGCATTTAGGCCCCTTCCATCAAGGTTATATTGCTATTCCGTCTATTTTTTATAATTTATACTAAAAATGCTCTTCAAAATAATATAAATATATTAAAAAATATTTTTTTCTTCGGTCATTTTGTGCTCTCCATAGATGACGTACTCCCTGAAAATATTTTAAAAAGTTTAAGGAGGCAAAATATAGATTTTAAAATATCAAAGAGAAAAAGTGAAAAAATGAATATTTATAAAGAGATTTTGTATAATTTAACCTACATATTAAACTTAAATTTTCAACATACAAATTCAAAGATAACACCCAATATTTATATACACATTATGTAATATAAAATCAATCTGGATTCTGGTCGGATGTGGGTTCGAATCGAGTACAGATAAAATTCATATCCGAATTCAAATCAGTCGAATTTTTATTTTTATATTCATTTAGTATAGAATAAGTTCGTACATACAAATTTAAATTTAAATAAAAATTTTAAATTTTTAAATAAAATTTAAATATCTCGATCCGTTGACCCATCACAAGTGGGAAGGCACGCTGAGAGGTGCACTCTCCACGTAACTACCGTCGGGCAAAAAGTAACCCAATAGTTTGTTTTGCTTCTAGGCCCCTCAAAATTTATTTTTTTATAAATAGGTCCATAAAATTTATATTTATAAAATTGACTCTGTTCTCGCCACGCAAGCGCCACGTAGACGTAATGACTGATTAAGTTGAATACTGTAAATCATTCACTGTATTTGAATAGAGTAAATGATTCATCGTATTCTTTCTGAAACTAAAATTTCAAATATCATATAATATTATGATAAGAAAATAACGGAATACGGTAAATCATTTACTTTGTCTAAATACGGTGAATAAATTAGTTCACCGTGTTCAACTTAACCTATACCACCGTTCATGCTCGCGTGATGCTCGTGTGACGAAAACAGTGTCAATTTTACAAATATAAATTTTATAAGACTATTTACAAAAAAAATTTTCGAGAGGCTAAATGCAAAAAAAAAAAAAAAAAAAAAAAAAAACCCCAAAACTAACTCTTTTTTAGTCATGCTAACTGCCACGTGTCACCCCAAGGACACCAATATATTTGGGGAGAACAACAATAATAATATTGCACAGCTTACCCAAAATGTACCCCAAAAGCCCCAACATCACAATGATGGGGCGATCTCAGTTATTTATCTAGATTCTGTTTAGATGCATGAATATCATGTTTGGTATATCTCTTTGATTTATTTAGGAGATTTATATTTGAACGTAGAGAAGTGCGTACAAATGTTTAAAATGAATTATCATAACTGACCTTTAAATATATATTTTTTGGAATAAAAAAAAAATATCTCGTAAGCAACATATACTATTATATTGAATTATCGATAACAAGAGGAGCCTTTAAAGAAATAAAAATCAAACTCTTTAGTTACAATCATATTAAAAAATTCACATACCAAATAAATTATATCCGGATAACTTATTCTAACATTCAAATAGGACCTTAGGTAAAAATATATAAAGCTTGCCTGAAATTGCAAATAATTTGGATTTGAATCAACCTTTCAATTTATAAGATTTAAGTAATTTGATGACTATTTAGATACAAAATTTAATCTAATTATTTATTTTAATAAATATAAAATATGCTAATAAAATCCATAAAAATAAACATGCATTCAAAATTTGAAATTAAAAAATCACTAATTGGCTTAAATAAAAAATTAAAAATAAAAGATCAAATGGTAAAATCAAAATTTTAAAATATTAAATCCAAAAAGGTGGTAGTTGAGATAAGTTTTATTTGTTTTTACCAATAATTTAAAGAAGATGAGTTTGATAATTCTTGAAAAAAAATATGCATCATTTCTTAATTCTTGTAAATTACAAGTTTTATTGAATTTTTTTGTATTCAGTATTACACTATATATATATATAGTCCGGATGGGTACTATCGATAGCACTAAGGATTTGGTGTTATCGAGTTTTCCACCGTTAGATTTAACCTTTTGATTACTTTTACCCGTTAGATTATACAATTCAACCAACTACTCACTCAATCCTAGGAGACCCACATCATCCTAACCATCTATTTATCAATCCAAGGGCTAAAAAATCAATAGCACCAATAACTTTGTGTTATTGATAGTATTCCAGATATTTTTATATAATATATATATTAATATATATAATATATATAATATATATATATATATATATATATATATATATATATATATATATATATAGTATATATATATAGTCCGGCTGGATACTATCGATAGAACGGAGCATTTGTGCTATCAAGTTTTCTGCCGTTAGATTTACCTCTTTTTATCATTTTCATCCGTGTACGCCCCGGGGTCCTTTCAGTTTAAAGATAGCGGAAAGGCGTCGAAATTTTTTTTTTTTTTTATATTATCTGACCCCAGGTATTGCCAGATCCACCACAAATAACAGGAGACCATTGTTCACACGGACAGAGTCTCCCCTGTATTTGCACGGCGTCGCACACAGTCAAGAGTACAACCATGATACAATCACAACTAGAGAAGTATAAGATAACTATACATTCATACATTCACCATTCACATCACAGTTTTACATTCAATGTTTAAATAGAAATCCAAAAAATCTTTTGAAAACTGTTTCCTACACGGAAACCTTTATTCTTTAGAAATGCTACACGACGGGGTAGAAAACCTTTTAGTTTCCAAAACCAGAAATCCTTTATTACATTCACTGAAAATCCACATTTTCAAATGTAAATAAATACTGACCATACAAGCTATCTTGCCATAAAACAGAATATAAGGGTAGAAACTAAACCAAACAACCTGGGTCGAAAGATCTATCGACGCTACGTACGTATCTCGCGTCTCGTCCCAATACACAACCGCTGCGATACCTGAAAAATGGATGGGGGAGATGAGAAATGTAAACATGTCTCCCCTTCCAAGTGGGTTACCGCAAGCTGAAGAAGGCGAGGAGTACTCACCGATCAGGAAGAGCTATACAACAACACGGGTCAGTGGAAATACAGTAGGAACAATAGTAAGCGAAAGAGATGTATGAGTAATGAGCAGATATACTAAATACAGTAGCAATACTGAACAGAAAGTAAGAACTAGACTGAACAACGGCTACCGCTACTGTAACTGGAACCGAAAGCATACATGAATATCTACTATAGTAGCATGACAACTATAAAAGTAAGAACTGTAAATATGCATGCACGACTGTACTATAGACATATGCGTCAACTGACGATAATCTCAAAAGTACCCAATCTTCGTTGCCCTATTGGTCGACAAGACGCGAGGCCCATGCCACATATTCAACCTGTTCCTGACCGTGCAATGAAGCGCCAGGTCAGAAGCATAGTACTGACCCTCGCCAATGAAGCCCTTGGGTCAGAAGCATATAACCCTCGCAATAAAGCCCCTGGGCTCACGGGTTGGCAATCCAACCACTTTTCCGGAAAGAACACACTCTTGCGGTGGATCAGACGCTGGTGTTCGTGAAATGCGTACCTGCAGTGGCGATCAATGTAGTAATGCTCAAAGATCTTCCATCGGCAACTTAGCCGACAATGCCAGACCCTCAGGGCACACCGACCGTATAGGCTATCAACAACTAGTCAGCTACGTATGTCAAGATAGAACTGTAACAACTCGACCCGAATAGGTCATAGATATCAAAATAGGGGAACCGCCCGCAACCAAATCACAGATATAGTGAACAGATAAGTCGACTCTACTCGTAAGCATGATATCAACAATGGAACCATCGACCGCATGGGTCATCATGTAACCAAAGACCAACCAGGTCACAAGTATAGCGTATGAACTCGAACATCATGTCACACAGTATAGGATATGAACTCGACAATCATGTTACACAGATATAGGATATGAACTCGACCAATCATGTCCAGATATCATATGCTGATGAAATCTACTCTACTCCTACACAAGATACTAAACATGGAAACAACCGAGTAGAGTAAATATGGATAATACGGGTGCAAGGCTCAATATGTATATGCACACAGATAGTAGAAGGGCAAGGGTAGAGAACCATCACCGAACGTGCACCACTACCGACGTCGCGATCGAAGTAACCCCCTGTACAACTGTCGCGCCTGTCTCCTGAATGCAAAAGAACGTCAACCGGACCTAAGGAGGGTCCACTGGGTTAGTGGTCTAACCCACAACTAAGAAACCCTAAAGCACAACCCACAAATAAACCATGAGAATCGATTTCCCAAAACGATTCCGAACAAGACGAAAGTCCCGAAAACCGCACCGGAACTTCACCGTCGCTCACCGTCGTTTCCAAACCACACAACGATCGCGTGGACCAGCCAACAAGGCTTAGCGATGAAACAAAATGATCCCCAAGTACGTCGTAAGAATCGAATCGAACGCATTCTATCGGCGGATTTCCCAAAAACGCTCCGGAAATGCATTCGGTCATCGCAAAGGTCCGGGGCCTTGGACAATCAGTCCGGAGGGTTATCCTCAACCCATACTTGCTGCCAACAGCAGCCACGACGGACAAAAGTTGATAAAAGCCCATTCGAATACCCGAAATCACTTAATTTTATGTGTTTCGGCGCTTTTATGGTCCGTCCCGCAAACCAGAGGTCAATCAGCGAGCCAGATACCCACCGACAGGTTTCGACGTGCCGGAGGCCATGCTCACCTTCGAGCAATATCGACCACTGTGGGACGCGCACGAGCAACACGAAGTTCAACGAAACAGCGCACGTGAAACTAAAACACATGTAAATAACTCATCCGGAGCTCGCTGACCCTACGTGAGGTGAGCATTGTGATCAGGACTGATGACGATCACCGTGCTCACCTCCGGGGGCACGGAACAGCCCGGGTCGCCGGAACAGTGATCTCAATAGGAGGACTAATGCACAGAAAGGCTGAAATCAAGCTTACCGGCCAAGGGAGAGCTAGGGCTGCACGACGGCTGCGGACGGCGGGAGCTCCGGCGGCAGAGGGTTCAGGCGATGCAGGAGGCCAAGGTGCATCACGGTCGGGACGCGGCGGCGACGGCAGGCATTGATGCCTAGTCACCAACCGAGGAAGGCATCTGCCTAGTTCGGCCGACAGGAAGCTCCGGCGGCGGGGGCGCGGCGGCGGACGAGTGCGGCCTGCCAGGCAGAGCCGCGTGCTCGCGCGGACGGCGGCGGAAGGCGGGCGCGGCATGCCGGACCAAACGAGCCCACACGGGTTCACACCGGGCTCCAAAGGTAGCAGCGGACCATCGCGGCGCGGAGGAAGGTCGGCGGGCACGGCGGCACGTCGCCGGAGGTCGAGGAAGCGCGCGCACCATGCTTCGGTGCGGCGACGCGGGAGCGGTGGTCGAGAAGACCAGCGTCTCGGCCCGTTCAAGTTGGCGCCGCAGAGAGGGAGAGCGGCGGCCGGCGGGGTCGGGAGCGGCGGCGATGGCGCGCGGGGGCACGCCGGAGGTCACCGGAGGGCGGCGCGACCGATGGGGAACGGCGGTGGCGCGCGGAGGCAGGGATCACCCAGGCTCGACCTGGGTGACTGCTGCTGGCCGCAGGGAGTTCGGGCAGCTCCGGCGTGGCACGGGGACGGCGGAGGCCGGCGGGGACTGCGCCGGGAAAGGGTCTCGGCCGAGGGAAAGGCTTCCTAGGGTGTCTTGGACCTTCTCTGATGTCGAAGGCCGAAGGGGTGGTGGCAAGGTGGAGGAAAGAGGTTGACCAAGCAATTCCGGCGGCCGGGGAAGCTCGCCGACGGCCGGGGTGCGCACACTGCTAGAGCATGGGCCTGCAGATGGCGGCTAGGGCACAGATGGGGCGCTGGGTCGAGTAGATCTTGGGTTTCATGCATAGAAACCCTAGATGCACATTGTATACAGAGTGCAATTTTGCACAAAAGTCCACCGAAGCTTGGTATTTCATACCTAGCCCTTCATAGTGGGTAACAATCGCGTATTCGCACCTCCATATTCGATCTCGTGCAATTCGGTACATAAAATAATACGACTTTTGCGAATTTCCCGATTTTCCACTCTCGACCCCTTAGCGAACTTATTGCAATTCCCAAAGATCCGTCCATCGGATTTCCGATCGGATCACGCCAACGCGTTCAGCACGTCGAGGCATCGAATCTAGCATTTCGTTTCGTCAGATTTGATCTCCGATTCACGACGAAATCCATTCTCTCTCCAAAAGGCCAAAATGATGCACAATTACATAAGAAACATGTAATTTTAGATTTTCTCGAAAACCGTACATCAGATCTAAAATCCGTCAGTGCCATTGGTTCCAGAATAGCTAAACCGTTCAAAACGAGCTATTGGATCGCTATGAACGGAGTCCGATACGCGCCGAAAGCCAACTCTACTCCTTGGCTTCTCCGGAAAATCGGAGTTACTATTCACTTAAGTGAAACTAATAATCGCGTAACTTCTCCATTCTAGCTCATATTCTCCTGAAACTTGACGAGTGCTTATGTAATTAAATTACACACATAAACATCATCAACAGAGAGTTTAATTGCACTGTCAAAATCTCAGTCCCTACAATCCGTTTGATTATACTGTTCAACCAACCACCCTGTAGTGTTTCTGAGCTTCGGATAGGATTGGCTTCAGTATTAGTGACTGGTCGACACATCTGGAGAGTGTCGGAGTGAGTCGGAATCGTTTTTGCGCGAAATGGATGCAGAAATGGACTTGGCGCACTCAAATAAGCAAAACTGGAGTTTTGCCATATTCGGGCGCCCAGAACTGGTCTTGGGTCGCCTAGAAGTTGAGTGCAGATTTGATCAGAACTGGAAGCCAATTCGGGTCCATGTTTCGGGCGTCCGGATGAGGGTCCGAAAGTTCACCTCGTGTGTATCGTTTGCGCTGACACGTGGCTGGAGGTAGGTGAGGTCCGCCGGAGCCGGTTACGGGCGCAGCGCACCACGGGCTGAGGAGCCGAGGGGGGCTTTTGTGTAGCCAGGAGGATTCGAAAGCCCAGAAATAAGTTTTGGGCGCCCGAAAGTGGAGACTTCTGCAGGGGTACCAGCTTTACAGCAATTGTTCCTGAGGGTTATCTGACCGCTCCAGCACCCTATAAATACCTAGTATATGTCTCCTTTGAGCTCTTTTCACCTATTCTTCACAGAGATCCTATATCTTGCATCATAATCTCTCCAAATTACTCCATTTGCATCAAAATTCCACAACTCCAAGATTTCAAGGTGCAGATTCTACAGTTTCCCAGCGACAATCTTCAGTGTTTTGGCTCATGCGCGACGTAGGGAGGTCGGATTGCGACGAAACTTGGTTTGCTGGATTCTAGACTTCAAGAGGAATCCACGAAATCTAATTTTGCAGATTTTGGTTGAGGTTAGTATGGTCGAATTAATATTTTTCTCGACTGTTGGTAACCTTGAGCTGAAAATCTATTTTCTTGGGTTTTCTTGATGCTATTCTTGAAAGGAGCTGGATTTTGGACCTAAGATTGATACTTCATCATTATTCACTGGATTTGGAACTTGCCTCATCTGAATTGGAGATTATTAGTTGAGTTTTGACATTGGAATTGAGACAACTAAGCTTTAGTGCTGAAATAGTGATAATTGATGGAATTCAATATGTAGAGCTTGGAGATAGCTTGATTTCTGGTCTTGGAGGATTTCGGTTGATCCGGCAGGGATTAGCATTGGTTCGAGACCCTTCTTTGCTGCCAGGATTAGCAATTAAGGTGGGTCTTTCATTGGGTTACTTCTAAGTGCATATATAGTCGACGTGTATGATTTTCGTTTTATCTACTGTTCAGTTTGATTGAATTCATCGATTAGCTTTGGACTGAAATCTGAATCGTAAAGCATGCTGAATGAGTTAATAAATTATACATGTTGGACTTGAAATTTTGACTTAGGAGAAAATTAGTGTTTTGACCCGTCATATGATTCTACTATCTGATTTAGCTCTAGGAGCCGTGTTTGATTGTATCACCGCTGTTTCACCACGGTTGATACTCGGTGTAGTTTAGAATGCATTTACGCTCGTGCTGAGATGCCGAGCTTATTTTTACAGCAGAGTCTAGGCTGTTTCAGATTGTCAGGTGCCGTCGGGGTGGACGATGGACCCAGATTCCTGTTTATGGTCTCAGATTGTGCCGAGGGCACGTGGGTTTGGTTTCTCGACCTGTTTTGACCCTAGCTACTTGTCTTTGGCTTGTTAGAGCCTGATTGAGCTCGACAGAGATACGCTTGCATACTCGGTTGGGTAGCGTCCACGAGTGCCACTCCAGAGTTGGGCTTAGTGCGTTTGCGTTAGTGTCGTTCGTGCAGATTTGATTTGCTCTCCACGGATTGGTTAGTGTGGAGGTAGCTGTATAGTCGCGACCGGGCGGGACGGGTGTGTTCACAGTCTCAGGGACGGGTATGACTACAGTCCTTATTTGAGATTGGGTCTGAGTTGAAACTGTTCTACAGATGGTTAGATTTAGAGCATGATAGTATAGTGGCATATAGCTGTAGATTTGTTTCAGCTTTCTCTACTATTCCTGCTGATCCCTGTAGACTTAGTGGGTGGACCGATGAGTTAAGGGCGGTACTCACTAAGAACTACTTCTTTTATAGTAGTTCTCACGCCCAGTTGTTACCCTGTTTTTGCAGAGCCTTCTGTTCCGGTTGCTGCTTCTACCGAGACTGATCGTGGCAAGGGTGTCGCGAGTTAGAGCCCTTCCAGTCGAGTCACAGAGCTAGAGAAGCACCAGCTACAGGTAGTTGTAGTTTTTGGGTCTTTACATACAGTTGTTATTTCTCGCCAGAGCGAGTATTTGTATACTTGGATGACATGTATGTATTGAACCACAGTTTATATATTTAGTTATTTTCATAGCTGCTCTATACTACTGTTTGTGGTATTGTATGATTATAGATACTTCTACTTTTTCGCTTCGTATACAGGAGAAATACCTATGTATATGGCGGGTCTGTTAGCGAGCCTGGGGAAACGAGTAATCCGGGGCGTGACACACCCACTCAACCCTAGGGGGCTCACATCATCATAACCGCACATCTTTTAATCCAAGGGCAGAAAACTTAATAGCACCAATTCATTGGTGCTATTAATAGTATACCAGCCTAGTTCATATATATATATATATATATATATATATATATATATATATTAATATAATATAATATATATATATAATTAGGCTGGAATACTATTAATAGTAAATACTCTATAATATATATATAATTAGCGTGGATACTATTAATAGTAAAACGCTTTTTGTATCAATTTTTAACCATTGGATGAAAAATTATAGGTCAGGATGATATTAGTTGGTTAGAGTTGAGTGGCCCCCCTAGGGTTGACTGGTCCCACTTGGGTTACAGTATTTAATCCAATGGTTAGAAATAATGAAAAGAGTTAATCCAAAGGCTAAAAAACTGGTTGCAACAATGGATTTGCTACTAATATACCCAGCCCAACTATATATATATATATATATATATATATATATATATATATATATATATATAGTTTGACTGGGCTACTATCGGTAGTAAACTTCTCGGTTTACTACCGATTTGTTTTTGATGATAGAGCTTCCAAATCGACGATTGGCACCGTTGAACATGATCTAGACCATTTAAATTATCTATAAATCAAATTTCATGATTTTTCGGCGTCACTAACTGAACGATCAAAGGGTCACAAAATCTATAATTTTAATGGCCGATATGGTGTGTTTGCTCGTTTAACAGTATAGAAGAGTTCAAATCAGCTAAATTTTTATTAAAAAATTCTTTAAACTATATAAAATAAGATCTAGACTCTAGATCTCAAATATAAAAATTGTAGCATCACTTTTTGAAGGAAATTCATTTCCAGCCGTTCATTTTTCTGTTCACTTGATGGACAAGAGAACAATATCGAAAATGTGTGAAATTTGATTTCCCGATAGTTTAAATAGTTAAGATCATATTTAACGGTGCCGATCATCAATTTGGAAGCTCTATCATCGAAAATAAATCGGCAGTAAACCGAGCCGTTTACTACCGATAGTATTATAGCAAAACTCTCTCTCNGTTAAATGATATTATTCAACCAACCATACACTCAACTCTAGAATAGCATTTGGTTTGGGCTTGGAGGGGAATAACGGGTTATCCCCTTTTATCTCCAAACACTTATTTTGGGCAAACCCCACCTTTAACGGGTTATTTGATAACCCGTTAAGGGTGGGGTTAGCTAACCCCACCCCCCCTTGGAATAAGGTGGAATTAGTTAATACCACCCCTATTTAATATTTAAATTAAAATTTAAAATTTAAAATTTAAATTTAAAATTTCAATAATTTATAATTTATAATCTTAAAATTAATATTTAAAATTTAAATTTTAAATTTTAAAATTGTTATTTTTAGTTATATAAAATTTAAATTTAATATTTTATATTTGTAAGTTTACATTTAATTTAAAATTATAACTTTAAATTTTTAAATTTGTGATTTAAAAATTTAGATTTTAAATTTTGCAATTTTCTATTTTAAAGTTATATATTTAAATTTGAAATTTTTAAATACAAAATAAAAAAATTTAAATTTAAATATAATAATTGGAGCAATATCATTATTTTCTATTTATAACTACCCACTATTCTTCTTCTTCCATTTTAGCTGTCCAAACCCTATTTTTTTTATTCCCGAAAACAGCTTAATTTTTATCAAAACGCAAAATTAGTTTATTCCAGATTTACACTTGAACTTATATCTATTTCTGGAATAACTAATTCTTACTTAATCCCGAACGAAACAAAGCCTAGGGGATCACTATCATTTTAACCGGATATCCCTTTATCTAACTGCTGAAAATTTATTAGTACAAAGAGGCTTTATATTCATAAGAATATAATAATCTCAATATATATATACACACACTATAACTTGTATATTTTGAGGGCGTGTTTGGTTCGAAGTCGGAGTCGGAATCGGAATCGGAATCAAAATAAGCTGGAATCGGAATCGGAATGACTCATTACCTAATTCTGTTTGGTTCATCACCTGAATAGGAATCGGAATAAATCATTCCCATTATCAGTGTTTGGTTCAGGTGGATATAAAAAACGTAATCAAATTAATATACTAACATTATCTTTATAATATATTAATTTAAATTCAAATTAAAAATTAAATATTAAAAATTTACATCAAAATTTTGAAATAATGTCAAAATTTTAAATCTATTTTTTTTAAAAAAAAAATAAACTTTGAAGTTGAGTGGATAATTCAAAATATGAAACTAAATTTTAATTTATTCAAATTCAAACTTAAAATTACAATTTAAATTTTAATTTGAATCCATAAATTTAATTTAAGTTTGAAATAAAATTTGAATAAAACTTTATATAAATTAAAATTTAATTTAAATTCAAATTCATAAGTTAGATTCGACATACTTGATTAAATTTTAATTTTTAATTTATGTTTAATTTAAAATTTAAAATTATATATTTATTTTTTTAATTTTAACTCATATTTTAATTAAAAAACTTAAAAAAATAAATTTAATCCGAATAAATATCCATTCCGTCCGGATTCAACTTTCAATCCGGCCTCCTAGGCCGGATTGAAAAAGAGATGATTGGGGGATTCCCATTCCACTCGGGAATTGGAATCGGAATGGGACTCCCGCGTACCAAACACCCACAAATGAATTTATCCATTCCGATTCTGATTCCAGGGTGAAAAAAAAGCGAACCAAACAGGCCCTGAGATCAGTGGTAATGGGTTAGTCGATTTAACAAGACAAATTGGCTCACGGAATTGACGAGAATCTTATGATAGGGGACCCCCATGTTATAGCAGGGTGGGGCCCTCCATCTAACCACTCTCACCAATTTCCATGCGCCAATTGGAAATAAAAAAAAATCTTTTTTTTTTTAATTATGTAAGTAGTCAATTGGCTCACGCGCCAATTGGCTCACGGAATTGCACTTAACAATATTGTGGTTTTATTTTATGTTAACAAAAAAAAATGTGTCGTCAAATGAGAAATAACATAAAGTATCTTGAAAATTACGGGGTGGTATCGTGTCTAAGTGTCTAACAATAGATTTTTACAGTAAAATAAAAAATACCATGAAAAAGGCAAAGTAAAACACATTATATATCGTATAATATTTAAGGGTAACTTTTTTGAGCAGCAAGTGACAAAGTTAAAATACTGTTGATTTACTTAAATCAAATAAATTAATAAATTGGATAGTAAAATAAATTTTTAAAAGCTGAGTAACTAAATAAAATTGTTTATAGTTCAAGTAAGTACTGTACATTCTTATCTTGTAATTAGGGCCGGCAAGTTAGCTCGACATTCACAAACCAGCTTGTGTTCAACTCTTTTATTAAATGAGCGAGTGGAAGACGAGTTGAACTTTCTAGTTAGCAAGCCGACACAAGTTAGGGTCAACTCACTTGTGTTCGGTTCGATATAATTTGAATATATATATATATTTCAAATTTTTAGGGTTAACCTGCTTGTGTTCGGCTCGATATAACTTAAATATATATATTTTTAAAATTTTTACTATTTAGATTTTAGGTCAACCCAAATATAAAGAGACTTATATATTTTATGAAATTTCAATCATTAGATTCAAATTTCCTATTTTAAAAATCTTTTTTTTTTCAATTTTACGCCCGGTAATAGGACTGGCAATCTAATTTGCTATTCGCGAGCTAGCTCGTGTTTGGCTCATCAATAAATAAACAGAATACGAGTTGAATTTTTTAGCTCGATATTTTAGTGACCCGCTCATTGTTCGACTTGTTTAGTAAATGGGCGAATATTAGTCAACTTTAGCTCCCGATGACAATCCTACTTACAAGTTACAACTAAGGAAAAAAAAGAAAAGAAAAGAAAAGAAAACTTCATATCATCCTTGTGGTTTCATACGTTCTCACTTTAGTACTATGTGGTTTAAAATGTATCACTATTGTACCTTGTGGTTTTATTTCTCTTTTTTTTATCACCTTCACCATTTTTTTTTCGTTAAATCAGTGACAAAATTAGAACTAAAGAGTATTAAAGCGAATATTCGATAAACTATAGGTGGGGAATCTGAAGTCTTTTGTATATAATTTAAGTAAAAGTTAACGAAAGCACCGACGAAAAGAGAAAAATGAAACCACAGGGTATTAAATTGATACACTTTAAATTACATGATACTACAATGAGAAATTGTGAAACTACAGGAATAGTATTTGAAGTTTACCCAAAAAAAAAAAAAAAATTGAAGGGTCCATTTCAAATAGGCGTATAGTTGAGGGGTTTTCCATACTCTTTTTTTTTTAAAAAGCGAAGACTTAACTTGTTTATTTATTTATTTTTCCATGCGAACTTTCCCTTCAACTTCCCTCCATTTTCTCTTTTTATTCTTCCTGTTCCTCTTCCTCCACTTTACTCGCTCTCTCTCTCTCTCTCTCTCTCTCTCTCTCTCTCGCTCGCTCGCTCGCTATAAATGTCTCCTTTTCCTCCGCATTCCCCATGGCTACACCTCCCACTTCGCCCCCCTCGCCTCCTCCCTCGGAGATCGGCGAGATCTCGCTGCGGCGGTGGCGGCGTCCCATCCTCCCGTGAGTGCGATTGGGGTTAGGGTTAGGGTTTTACTCGCTTCTTGAGGCTGATTGCGAGTTTTTTGTTTTTTTTAATCCTCACTTCTCGTTGGTCGCAGGGAGATGATGATGGGAGAGGGGTTTCGGCGGATCGGTTCACAGTTCGAATCGATGGCTCGGAGAGTGGTAAGAGCTCGGTTGCGTTCTCTCGATCGTAAATTTTTATGGGTTGAGATCAAATAACTGCTTTTTTATATAGCACTTCTCCACACCAGTGCCCTGTGGTTTCATTTGTGTTGCTTAGGTGCTTTACGGCTTATGCTTTTGTGCTAGCGTCGAACAATGGCTCTTTGTTGTAGAGCAACTTCACGTCGGTTCTCTGTGATTTCCTTTTGAGTTACGTAGGTGATTTAAGGTTGATCTAGTTATCAAGATTCTAAATTTTAATGGGTTGAGATCAAAATATGACTCTTTGCTATAGCTCATTTTCACGTCGATGCCTTGTAGTCGAGTTATTTGGTGCTTTAAAGTTTATCTCGTTATCAAGATTGCAAATTAGTATGTGTTAGCGTCGAACAATGGCTCTTTGTTGTAGAGCAACTTCATGTCGGTTCTCTGTGATTTCCTTTTGAGTTACGCAGGTGATTTAAGGTTGATCTAGTTATCAAGATTATAAATTTTAATGGGTTGAGATTAAAATATGGCTCTTTACTATAGCTCATTTTCACATCGATGCCCTGCAGTTGAGTTAGGTGCTTTAAGGTTTATCTCGTTATCAAGATTGTAAATTCTTATGTGTCAACATCAAAAAATTCTCTCTAGGGTGTATAGCATCTTCACACCGATTCCCTGTGATCTCATTTGAGTTACCTAGGCGATTACGGTTGATCTCGCTGTCAAGATTCTAAATTTTTATGGAAAAACACCTAAAATTGGCTCTTTGCTATAGCTCCATTTCACGTCGATGCCCTGTAGTTGAGTTACTTAGGTGCCTTAAAATTTTTCTTATTGTCCAGATTGTAAATTTGTATGTGTTAGCATAAAAAAAGGCTCTTTGGTATATAGCATCTTCACGCTGGTTCACTGTGATTTCATTTGAGTTACCTAGGCGATGAAGGTTGATCTTGCTATCAAGATTCTAAATTTTTATGGGATAACACATAAAAATGGCTCTTTGCTACTCATTTTCACGTCGATGCCCTGTAGTTGAGTTATTTAGGTGCTTTAAGATTTATCTTGTTATCCAGATTGTAAATTTGTATGTGTTAGCATAAAAAAAGGGTCTTTGGTATAGAGCATCTTCATGCTAGTTCACTGTGATTTCATTTGAGTTACCTAGGCGATTTAAGGTTGATCTCGTTATCAAGATTCTAAATATTTTATGGGATAATGCCAAAAAATGGCTCTTTGCTATAGCTCATATTCATAATTTTAGCTACTGATATAACTCAACTATCGTAACTCGTCAGAGACGTACTTAATTGTCATATTATTTTCTGTAACAGGTACGTCAAGAGCTGGAAAAGAGACTTCACAACGACATAAACCCAATTCCCAGGCATAGTATTTGCTTTAATAATTGCTGCTTCTGACTGTTGATTTCATTACAGAGATTTCATTACAGAATATAATATATCTTCTTGCATATTGATGTGTAAAATAACCTTTTCGTTGCTATGAATTCAAAGTTCACTGCATTTTAGTATGCTGAGCTGGCTACTGCTGTTCAAATGCTTTATTAATACAATATTTGGTGAATAGCAATCTATCTTGTTTTATGTATGGAGAAAGTATAGCATAATTTCCAACCATAATAGGGGAAACAAATTTCACATTTAAAGCAGCTGTTAATTGCTTTAATTTTTGCTGGCCTTGTAAATATAAGGGAAACTTCAAAACAACCGCCTCAGGTATAGGACATTTGCAGTTTACTATCCGGTGGTTCAAAGAGTAGTACTTGTTAACTCGCATTTTGTATTTCTGTTTTCTGTAGGGACTTGCTGTTTACATGTGGCAGCAAAGTGCTTCTTTTACAAACCACAGGGCTTTAAGTGTAAATTGTGGGATGTAGTCTGTAAAATGCTGTACTTTGCTACCCTATTTAATGGCAAATCCTTACAGGAAACAAAAACCAAAATCACAGGGTGGCAAAATGCTATTATTTGAAGTTTTTCCTTGGTATAATTTTCTACTTCTTCGTCAATCTCGACTATACTTTTATGTTTCTTTCTTGTTGTAGACTATTTAGTTGGCAGGGCTGATTCTGAAGCTCTCCTTCAGTATACTTTTTTACTTTTTCGTCAATGTCAATTGGATGTTAATTGTACTCTTATTATTTTTTTCTTTCTTATGCCGTTTGGCACATTATGTTTAATTGTTTCCTATGTTCTTCTTATAGGCAACTAGTTGGCGGAGCTCAGCATGCCAGATATCATCTAGAATTCCAGAACGAGATATGTCATCCTCTTCATACTTGTAGAAATATAAAAGGAAAGGCGGGGAGTGATGTCGAAATAGCTTTATTTGATAATGATAAAAAAGTTGTCACATCTGGTCCTCTTTCTTCAATTAAGGTTGAGATTGTTGTCCTTAATGGTGACTTTAATAATGACGATCGAGAGACTTGGAGCGAGGAGGAGTTTAATAGAAGAATAGCACTTCCACGAGATAACAAAGGACAATTACTCAAAGGAGAACGATTTATCAAGCTGAATAATGGGATTGGTTCTGTTGGGAATATCGCTTTTACAGATAATTCCAGTTCTCGAAAAACTAAAACATTTAGGCTTGGGGTGAGATATGCTCAAAGTGCGCCAAATGGAGAAAGAATTCAAGAAGGAATAACTGAACCTTTCAGGGTGAAGGATCGCCGAGTAGAATGTAAGTTTAATTTGAATTTTCTATATTTTGCTTTCCAATTCATTGGTTTATTGACATTAGTATGATTGATCAACACTGATTATGAGGACTGAGTGATTATTGCCTGAACCTGGGTCACCACATTATTTGTGGACTGCCTATCTTACCTCGCTCGATCCCTTTAATACTTCCAACCCAACCAACCAATTTACATTTTACAAAAAGTAGTTTTTTTAGTCAAGAAAAGGTGGTGAATCGACAATAGGGATTAAAAATAAAGGGATTGGTTGGAGGGAGATTGGATGAGTGGTCCATGACCGATGTGGTGGCCTAGGTCCAGGCAATTGTTTCTTGTTCTTGAGTACAACCGGGCAGTCAATTTAAATCTCTATTTTATTTATTATTTTGCGGACTAACTCATGGATGAGACCTTGCTCACAGGACAAAACACAGAAAAGACATATAAATATATAATCAACACCAACATGACACCGACCGTCCCTATAGCAAATGGCAAAGGGCTTGGTGGTTGGTACCCGAGACCCAAGTTTGAATCCTAGTTGATTCACATTTCCAGCTAAGTTTATTTCTAAATGAAATAAACGAAGCCGGTAGCGTGCTACCTATCTCTCAAAAAAAAAAAACACCAACATGACAATAAGAGCTTGATCCTTTTGCAAATCCTTATTTCATATTGATTTCTGAAAACTATTCTATCTTATGTGAAGATAATCTCTTACTATTCTTTAGAATGCAATGTAGTAATATAGAGACTGGTATTGATTACTGAAGGGCTACTGTCCGATGCTACAATTTGGCGGTGAAAAATCAGTCTATTTTTCTTTTATGCTACTTCGTCTAATTGATTTTAAGAGACTTTTTTTGAAAAGGTAGCAAAAGAAACTTGTTATCTACTATTTGTTGATAGACTCCTTGTGATTGTTGATTTACATTAAAAAGATTTTCGTATGAAACTATTCTTTGTACAACAGTATTTAGACATTGTGGAATTAATTGCTACTTTATACTGTGTAGATCTCTCTATACCTAATAGAAGCACAGCACATATATTTAGAAAATGGAGAATATTGAAAATTTGTTTAATCTGGATCTCATCTCTCTTGTTCTTATGCGATACTTTTAGCTGAATTTCCTTCACGAAACTCTAAATAAATGATATTAAATTATATGGAGACAATTTCTTCAATTGTAGAAACTTTTTTTTTTTTTTTCGAGAGAAAGATGGCATGCTATCTACTTCGTATATATATATTTTTTTGAAATGAACTCAGCTAGAAATGTGAAGCAATTAGGCTTCAACTTGGGATCCGGGGTACCAACCATCAAGTCTTTAGCCAACTGCGCTAGGTATGGTTGGTTCAATTGTAGAATCCATTGAGCAAAAGAGACTCTACATATTTTGATTTTTGGTACTGCATTGTTGTTTAACAGAAGCACATACTGCTGTAATTTCTTCTTTACTCTTGGTACCTGAGCCTATTGGTTTCAATATGTTCAGCGTCTCAAAAGCATCCTACTCCTTCATTGAATGACGAAGTTTGGCGGCTTAAACACATTAGGAATGGTGGCAAATTTCACGAGAAGCTTCAAGGACATGATATCAAAACTGTGCAGGACCTCTTGAGATATTACAATATGGAGAAAGGCAATCTGCGAAAGGTAAGTTATGAGTTTGGCGTGTACTATTTTGTCTTGCTAGCAAGGCAAGAATTTACCAACACCATCTCAAGTATAGGTCATTCGAAAACAGGACACTGAACTGTAGCTTTTTGGATTTGAGCCCCACAACTAACGTTTCAATTAATTTTAGAAAATCCCATCTGGTCAGATACTGTAAGATCTTAATGCTTCTGCCAAAATAGTTATGGAATATTCCATCAAGTAATGCAATATTCATTAATTACAAATATCCCGTGAAAAATTAAAAGGATCTTTATGTTCTATACGAATCTTTGAAAACATGCTAGTTGAGGGGTTCAAATCTGAGAAAAAGATAAGTTAAAGGTCCTGTTTACAAATGACCTCTTAGTGGGACTAGAGATATGTCTGTATGTTTTTGCCTACTATCAACTAATAGAAACTTCCATACTGAGGAAAGAGAAATACTAATGGAAACGTACTTTTTGTCGCCCTATTTACAGAATCTCAGGATGGCAGAAACTTACTGGAAAGAGATTGTTAAACATGCAAAGGAATGTGATCCAGGAGACGGGCTCTTTTCTTATTCCATGAGAGAGAAGAACACTGTTGTTCCTATTGTACTTTTCTTCAACTCTGTTTATCATCTTGTTGGTGTGAAATTTGGTGACTGTTATACCACCCTTGATAATCTCGACGCATCCCGACAGGTGTTTATTTTTTTCCTTAAAACCCAGCTTATGATTTACTTATCTTTTTTCTTTTTTTAACTTTTTGAGAAAAAGGGGTATAACCTGTTTATGATTTACTAGCATTTTGATAGAATGCTCGGTCAAAGAGCTGGACAGAAAGGGCTTTCTCATCATTAAGACGATGCATGCATTCATTCACACTTTCTAGAAATTGATGTTTTCAGATTTTAGTTGTGAAGCATGTGTATGTTCTGTTTATATTTGGTTACATGTTCAAGGAGTGCTGAATCTGGTGATGCTAACAACTAACAACCAAATTCTTGAAATTAAAGAGTCCCCCGTTTTTTCATCAAGAATAGCTTATTATATTCTGTCATAGAAGCTGGTATGCGGACAAATAATTCTGTTCATTTGGTTGCAGGATTCAGTGGAATCATGGAAAAATCTAGCATATAGAAACATAAATGGCATGCAACTTGATCATAGAATGATTAACGGCCATCCTATGCCTCTCCTTTTGAGTGATGTTACTTCCTTCCCCGGATCAAGTACACTGCCACCTCATATTTCCAACTCCCAGATAAGAAATTCTGGTAAATTCCTCTTCACTGTTTGATGACTTAATGTTAGATTTTCTTTTTTTTTACCCCCTTAAATACATTATGCTATTAATCCATTTAAATTTTACATATATAATGCTATAAAATTTGAATTTTCACAGTAGCCTTATTTTACCTTAGTGCAATCTCTTACAATAGTAGCCTTATTTTACGTTAGGGTATCATTTAATTTATGTGGAAATTGATTTTTCTTTAGAAAATGTATGTTTTTGTAAGTGAAACAGTGTATATGCAAGACGTTATGTCTTTGTAGGGCATATATAAAAATTGCGATTTTGCAGGGATATATATTTATGTAAAAGTGGCTTTCTTTTAACTATCCCATGCTATGTTCTATCATTAACACAGCGATTTTAGCAGATCAAGTAGATTCTCAAGTTGGTCTTCTGCAAGAAACCTCTGTAGCAAGTGTGGATTCACTTAATTTACTCATGGAACACCCTTATATTGATGTGGATAATCATCAACCTTCATATGCAACAAGCGTAAGTTGATTTCTGTTTGAAAACATTCCCAAAGTTCATTTTGACTTTTAACAATGAGCAACATGATGTAGGGAGTTATCGGGTTTCAGTTTTTTCAAGTATGACCGAACAAAATGGGTTCTTTTTTCATATGTATCTCTGCAACTATGGGGCATTCACTCAGATAACTTTGTAAAGTTGGTATTTTGTATACATGCCCCTAAAAGCTATATTTATATGCATTAATATAAAGAAAGTGGATAATGAGGATAATTGAAGAAAAAAAGGAAATCTCAGGTATATGTTATTTGAGACTGAAGAGAAGATAAGAAAAACGAGGAAGATGAGGAGAGCAGTTATTTAGGTTTCAGTTATTTTTTGCTTCTGAAGCTTACAATATATTAACAAACTCTTTTTTAAAGCTTAATGGTATTCTTAACTTTTTGGATGGAGTATACCATAACCTACCATAATATTTTATTGCTTTTTTGATGGAAATTGTTAAGTTTTCACATAAATCGATGGGATATTTTGAAATCAAAACTATCAAAAAGCTGGTACTTTGAATCAAAAATATTTTGAGCGCAAGCACCCATTTCAGAATTCATCTAGTTCTACAAGGTTGAGTCTGCTTTTACCTCTTAACCTATTTCCTTATTTTATCTTCTTATTATTACATAGACTCTTTGATACATACTGAAAAGTAATAATCTCTTTCTCATGCTGCAGAATCTCCCATTGGAGATGGGAAACTCATCATTTAACAATATCTCAACTGCTGCTCCAAATTCAGAGTTTCCTGGTCTACCAGTCACACATTATGGTAATTGGATTTAGCAATTTTTTGTACTAAATTAATAATTACCTTATTATATATTGTGATGCTTTACTAATCTGAAAATTTTGGCAGCTTCAGAAGCATGTTTCAGGACACAGCCTTATTCACTGGGCAATGAATTACTAGAGCAATCCCGAACTACTGTAAAGGTAATTCATATAGATCAGTTTTTGTCTCTTCCGACAGGAAGGGCTACCGTTTAAACATTATCGTTCTTCAGATCATCAAGTTCATTTAAACCCTCGGCAAGAGTTTGATAATTTGACATGAGGGTGATAATAGCATTATGTGGTAATAAAAGCTGCTAATTATGTTCTCAGTTTCGGGGAGTGTATAAATAGTCTGCTACGAGAAGAACTGTGATTTTTTGCTCTGAGGTTATTTCTTATTCGGAATAAGACCTTTTCTATGACGCAAGCATAATATGCTAATATCTTTAGTTACATACAAAAAGAGGCTTATATTGAAATACATGTTTAACATCTATATGGTGATACAAACTTCACCTATTACGAATTTGTAAATCCAAGCTTCTGAAAAAGTTATTATTACAAAGTTACTGCATTTGCCTGACCCATATAATTTCCTTCTTTCTAATCTTTTTTGATCAGGATGTCTCGTTTGAAAGAGATAATTCTCTGGATTTCACCTTTCCAATGGAAACTGCACCTCCTGAAGATACTTCTTACCCTCAGAGCATGGAGTGCCTGCTGGCGAACTATGGTACTTCATGTTCGATTATAACCCAATTATCAAATATGAATTAATATCTTTTCTTTGGTCTTTTCTCTTGTTATTACATAATTCTTGATCGAAGTTTTAACTCCACAGATGAACAAGCTACTCCAGTGTGTCCTCAGAATCAAGTTGAGTCGTCCCCATTCGTGGAGTCTCCGACAGCTCACTCCACTATCTTGCGAATGAGCAGGTTGGACTCGATCTCCTGGTTGGACTCGATCTCCTGCGAAGGGCCGATCCAGACTTTCATAAGTAATTTTTCTACCTCATCGGGTGGTGAAACTAGTCGTAGCGTCGCCCCACTGTCATCGCCGCCTACGTGGGCTAAGCTTCTTGCACCGATCAAATGGGTGCGCTTCGCCAAGAAGGTAAGGGCTAGGATTTTGGTTCGCCAAACCCTCGTTGCAACAGTGTGAACTAACTTATGACCCAACTTATATCAAGGATGTATCTGTCAGACGTGATATAGAACAGAATAGCATTTCTTTGTAAGTTATACTACGTAGATATGCATTTAGAATTACAGTATAGTGTTAGTGTCTGGACAATTCTGCAATGAAGAACTTTATTATTTGTATGTCTTGGCGTTCGTGTGATCTTAAATATGGTGGACAAAAGAGTGTTATGTAACTTGGAAGTGAGATGAATTGATGCATTTTCATATATGCTACTACCTTGCTTGTGTTTGTATATTTATGCTAAATTGCAATTCTTAAATTAATTTTGAAACAAGGAACACCAATTTGATTGCCTATTTGAATATGAAATTTTAGCAAACTTCATACATTGGTTTGGAGATATGTTGCATCAATTTCTCTAAAAAGAGTAATAGCTTCTTTTCTTTTTTTTTTTAAAAAAAGAGGGGCAATCTTGCGTCTTTTTGATGCCTCTCTGCTTGTTTTTGATCAAGATGATTATAATCCAACATCTAGATGTGATATTAAACTAGATGAGGTATAAAGTTTGTATTTCAGTTCATAGTTTTTTTTTTTAAAAAAAAATTTGAAATTTTGATTTTTGATACCTTTGCAGACAAGCTCTCTCTATTTCATCTAATACTTTCAATCGAGTCATCTGAATTTTAACTAGAAAGAAGGGTTGCAATACTACTGAGTGATACTAGAAACCACTTCCTATAAATCTAAAACCGGGGCTCGAGCTCGGATTTAAGAATATGCGAAGGTTCGGAACTCTGATTTTAAGATTGGCTTCAGAAGACCTTATCATTAGGCTAAAGATATTACTTAATGTGCTTGCAAATTCAAAAAAATTATATGTATTCAAATGATTTGAGCTAAAAGCAAATAAACAAGAACTGGTTTTGTTATTTTTTTTTTTTAAGAATGTCTAATGCAATTTGGTAGTGCACAAACAAAATACAAGAAGATGAGCCTGAAGTTGAAAATTTTTCCAAAATTGTATGACATGGTAGCTAAGGATCCCTAAGAACAATGTCATCCATCAAAGACCCAACAACCAATTAACAATGAACTGAAAAATATTTCAATGCAAACAAGCTTTGTTCTGAGCATTGTATTTGTAAACACTGAATCGAGTTAGGAAGAGCACAATAAGACAATTGGCATGTAAACAAGATTTCACCTCACCTCCAATTCACATTTGAGAAAACAAATCAACATTCTTAAACTGAGGAAACAGTAACCAAAAAATTAACAAGAAAGTCATAGCAATGCTTTTAGCGAAGATTCGTTGTATTAAAAAGGGCTAATGATAGCAAAGCTTTTTGAAGGATGTGTAATGCAATTTGGATGGTTTATTAAACATATATGAGAAGATGAGCCTGAAGATGCTATTTATCCAAAATCGGAAGCCATCAGCAACTAGGGGCTCAAAGGCTGTGTTAGGTTCAGGTATAAATAAGAACTGCTTATTTCAGGCGTAGGTACAAATTCAGATATAAACAAGAACATAGGCATGAAAGGGCTAAAAATTAATTAGAACTAATTCGAGAATTATCCTATCCAAAGAGCCAATTTTATTCGTAACAGTTGAAACTACAAAGCATTATAAGAGATTAACCTGTAAAGAAGATTTCTTTCTTATACAATTCACATTTAAGAAAAACAAGTCAACCTACTTAACTGAGGGAACAGCCAACAAGAAAGTCATTAAGGATGCCATCAGGCTAATCCAGAAAGTCATTAAAAAAGTGAAGCTTCGTCATACTAAAAATTCTGCAGAAATTTAAGACAACAATCTTTCTTGCAAGTTAAGACAACAATGTCAAAGTCATTGAATCGATGATAAGCAATTTAGTGCGCCATTCTCTTGAAATTTGAATTGCTCGTGCATCAAGTAAAGTTGAGTTTTTTACATTAAGCGGTGGGCCTTACTGAAATAAAAACAAATAGTTGAAACTAGCTATTATTACTTCCAAATTTGTTTACATGACTATTGTGTATTCTTTCATACTTTTCGTTAATTTTCTTTATATTTCATACTAATTATGTGATGGTATAACAATCTTTATATCCATCGGCAAGTGTCATAATTATTGGCTTAAAAAAAAAAAAAACTGATTTGGATCAGGAAAGAAAAGAGGATGGATGATGATTAGTTAAATCTGAATTTGAGACAATTCAATTTGCTTTTCGTTACTTATTATTCTTCTTTCACAAAATTTCAAATATATTCTTAAAATATCTATGCACTAAATTTTCGTCTTCTATAGTTCTTTCTTTTCCTTCTCTTTTTTTGTTCTCTATTGAATTGTATTACTATTCTAAAAAATTTTAATATATGTTTACGTTTTTAACCTATCAAATGTGATTTTATCTTGCTGTGTTTTAATATATGTTTTACATTTTTAACTAATTAAATGTGGTTATATCGTGCTATTTTATCTTTACGTTTTTTTGGTTTATTTACTTCGCAATTTTTAACTATAACAATTTTATTTTTATTTATTTATATAATTCATAAATTTTTATTATAACAATTTCTATCCGCCGCATCGCGCAGGTCCCTACACTAGTGTTCATGAAATGTATTAATAATCCATTAATTTTCTTTGGTGATTTGAATTTAAAATTTTAGAATAGAATTTTTTAAAAAACATATAATTTAATTAAGTAAATTAAAAAAAAATTAGAATAGATTTTTTTAAAAAATAGTAAGGTAAAAAAAAAAGATTTCGTTGAGAGTCGAACTCAAGACCTCCCGCTTTTAATTAAGTAAATTAAAAGCAATTTTCTCAAATTTTGAAAATTTATTTATATAAATAAGTTTGTACTAATTTTATCAATTTTTTAAAAAGTTTAAAACTAAAAAAATAAGTTTTAAACCCTGTGAAGAGGTGGTGTGAGAAGTACACCCCATTTTTGGATGTAGAAATAGCATTTATTTATTTTTTTTATAAAAGTCTAAAATTAAACAACAAGAGCAATAATATCTGTACCTCTAAAGGTGATGTAAATTTTACACTACACTCATCTAAAGATGATACATAGTCATACTACAACTCTAAATTTTTAATATTTAAAACTTTTTTAAAAAATTATATGGACTCTTGAATCAGCGGGTTGTAAAATTTATGCATCTCTTTTCAATATACAGGTAAGCATTTTCTCAAATAATAAAAGACTGTACAGTGGCCATACTATCTGTACACCTAAAAAATCAGGTGTAAATCTTCAATCTTTCCATCAAAACACTGCTTTTGCTTACTAGTCTTATTAATCTTTATTTTTTATATTAAAAATTCAAAAAGGGCATCTAACCGTTTAGACTAGAAAGTGTAAGATTTACGCTTATTTTTTTGGTATATAAGTAGCATTTCACTCCTAAAATTGAAATTAAGGGTAGTACTTATGTAGTTATGTTTTTACGGTTTATTATAAGGTGAGTTACTACTACCCCTACACAAAAAAAAAGGGTAAAACTATCAATTTCTTTTTCTCCAAAATTTTTAAAAATTTTCTAAACGGTCAAATGAGTGGGTGCAAGTTTTATACCGCCTTTTGGATATACAAACAACAATTTTCTTATAACATTGACTTTTAAGATTATAATGATATTAAAGGATCCGCGCGTTGTGACACAATGATTCCGTAAAAATAAATAAATAAATAGTAAAAAAAAAAATCCAGAAATTATATATAAAAAAGTAACTAAAGAATAAGCAACTATTGCTACAATAACAATATAAAAATAAATTATAAGAAGGATTAAAAAATTAAAGGCAAAAACTATACGAATAATAAATTATATTTGTAGCAGCAATAAACATTGATGACTAAAATATAAGAGTTGAGCTAGAATACTATCAATAGCAAACCGGCACTTTTGCCACCCATTTGTTTTCGATGATGGAGCCTCGAAATTGATGATCGGCACTGTTGAACATTATCTATACCATTTGAAGTATTTAGAAATTAAATTTCATACATTTTCGATATTGCTCTCTTATCCATCGAGTTGACACAAAAATGAACGGCTGAAAATGAATATTCTTAAAAAAATGATGATAGGAGTCTTGTAATCAAGATCAAGAGTATAGATCTTGTTTTAAATAGTTTAAAGAATTTTCTAACAAAAATTCAATTGATTTGGATATCTTTATGCCGTTAAACGAGAAAACGGCTCATATCGACCATTAAAATTACAAATTTTGAAACCCTTTGATCATTAGGCAAATGATGTCGAAAAGATTTGAAATTTGATTTCTAAATACTTCAAGTGGTATAGATCATGTTCAACGGTGCCGATCGTCGATTTGGAGGCTCCATCATCGAAAACAAATAGATGGCAAAAGTGCCGGTTTGTTATCGATAGCATTCTAGCTAAACTCAAAATATAATATACATAATATTTCAAGTTAGAAATTGCAACTAATTAAAGTTTGAGTATAAAAGTGTCACATGCCTCATAGTTAAAATTATAACACATTAAAGTTCGAGAATTAAAGTATCACTCGTCTTATAGTTTTAAACTTGAATTCATCGCTTATATTTTATGCGATTTTCGCAACTAAATTTTGTAAAATATAAAATTAACTTAAACTCCATCAATCTTTTCTTTATTTTTTAATGTACAATCTATATCTAAATGCTCAATATTATAAAATTAAAATTTATATTTAATACAAATAGTCTAAACTATTTAAAAATTATTTATATAGTTTAAATTTTTATAATAACAAATAAAAAATTAGATTGGACTTTAAAAAAATTATAAATCTCCATCTCCATATATGAAAAGAGAAAAAAATTGAAGAGAGAGGGAAAAAAAAACTCCCTCTTCCCTCTCCTCCGGCTGGGCCTGACCCGATGTTGGTCCCACCCTACACGCAAGTGCCCATGTTGGCTCACGCCCGCACCCCGCGCACGCACCGCCCGCACCCCGCGCACGCACCTCTGCCTCCGCCCCTTGCTGCTACCTGGATCCGAACTGGGGATTTATATATTTATATAGATATATAAACTATAAAATCTAATAAGAGTGGGTTCCTAAAAAGTCGACTTCTCTACTATTGTGATAAAGGTTTAGTGGAAGCTCCCCGATAATGCCTTGTCACTGAATCGCAATGTACTCTCAGTCTGTCACGTATTACTTTTGTCTCCATTTAATAGTCCATTGGGTTTTTTTTTTTTAATATTAAAATTTAAGAAAAATATTTAAACCATAGAGGGAAAAATTACAACCGTTTGATAGAGATAAAAATTATATATGGTGACAAAATGACTCTCCTTAACGAGGCATCGTTTAGAAGCTCACTAAATTTTTTTTTTCTTCTACTATATTAAGAGCAAATTCCTTTTGGGCCTAAAAAGAGAAGGGAGGCCCGCCGTCTTTCGGTTTTGTTTCTCAGCGGGTTTTCGAAACGCAAACCCAAACCGAACCTGACTACGAAATCCGAAACTTTTACCCTAACCCAAATTCGGTGGATTTTAAAAAATTTATATATCTACCGATTAAAAATCCAAAATCCATACCCGAACCTGAAAATCCGAATCTGAAATAATTATTTCTCTTTATAATATTTTGAAACGTATTACATGAAATCTAAAATTTTAAATACGGATTGGGTTCAGATTCGGGTTCGGTTTGGATCTGGTACAGTCAAAATTCATACCCGAATCTAAATCCGTTAGATTTTTATTTTTTTATATTCGTATGTGAATTATATCTGTTTAGCATTGGGTAAGTCTGCTCCGTTCGGATCTGAATTTGGATAAAATTTTGGGTATCCGTACCATTAGCATTGCTAGTTCTTCTTTGGTGGTCCAACATCTGTTATTCTTTAGCTTCTCTCATAGTGGGTTGAACCTCTTTTGTTGGATTTTGTACGTTGTTACATTACTTTCACATTAATGACACATCCTTAATTAGTCAACTAAATTAAATTGTAAAAAATTAATTGTAATAATTTAAAAAAAATTAAGCTAAAAATTATATTAAAGTAAAGTTTGATGATCAAGCAGTTGACACTTTAAATTTTACGTAAGAGGCTGTTTGGTTCTATGTAAAATTATAAAAACTTATTTTTGATAAAAAAAGTTTGGAGGAAAAAAATTTTACGCTCCTTAGCGGTTTGTTGAAAAAAGAAAAATAAATTTTCAGTTATATTTATTTAGTTTGTACGGAAAAAAATGAATAAAAAAAAAAGTGGAATACAATAAATAATTTTATTCATAAAAAACTGAAACTACCGCTGGGCGAAAAAGTAATCTTTTAGCCCGCTCAGAAATTTGCTTTTCATAAGTACCTCCATAAAATTTATATTTATAAAATTTGCTTTATCTCTATCTTGCGAGCGTCACGTGAACGTGATAGCAGTTTAAGTTGAATATAATGAATCATTAACAGTGTTTGGATACGGTAAATTACACCGTATCCTTCCTAAATTCAAAATTTCAAATATTATATAATACTATGATAGAAAAATAATGGAATACAGTGAATCATTCACCATATGTTTCACTGTGTCCAAATACGATAAATAATTCACCGTGTTCAACTTAATACATACCGCTATCCATGATCGCATGACGCTCGTGTGGATTACAGTGAACCATTCACCATGTGGTTCATCGTGTCCAAATACGATAAATGATTCACCGTGTTCAACTTAACCTATATCGCCGTCTATGTTCGCGTAGCGCTTACATGATAAAAATAGCGTAAATATTGCAAATATAAATTTCATAAAACTATTTATAAATTTTTTTTTAAGCGGCTAAATACAAAAAAAAAGGCCTTTTCGCATAAAAAATTCACTTATTTTGGGCTTTTGCAAAATCGGGTCACCTTTTTCGTTTTTGCAGATTCGGTCCGCTTTTTCAGCAAACTGACCAAAATACCCTTATTACTTTTTCTCTTTTCTCTTTCTCTCTCCTCTTCGTTCTCTCGTTCTTTTTTTTTTTCGCGCGAAAAAAAAGCGAAGCGCCGGAGCAGCCGCCATGCGCTGCTTCTTCTCTTCTCTGCAGTGACAATTTTTTTTTTTCTTTCTTCTTTCTTCTCTTACTCCTGCCTACTGCGGAGGATTTTTTTCCCTCTTCTTCTTCTTCTTCTTGCTTTTTCTTTCTGTAAAGCAACGCGCCACCCAGCGACCGGCCTCCCCACAGCTCCCCGCCGCGTCGCCCGCACGCCCGCCGTGCTAAGGCCGGGGAAGCTCCGTCTTCGTCACCTCAACCCCCCGGCGCGACTCGGGCCCGCCACCGTCTCGCTTTTTCGCCCGCGCGAGGCGCAACCGGCGCCCGGGCGCCGCGCGCGATTTCTACTAGTTTCCGAGGAAGGCCGCCGCGTGCGGACCTACGAGCCCGATCCCTTGACCACCGACTGCACATGCCGCGACCCCCAAGCCGGGGAACTCTTACTTCTCCCCGTGCCTGACCCGAGCCCGACACCGCGGCGCGATTTCACCTTTACAACAATTAATGGTGGTAATGGGCACCAATTACACCATTACGAAAGAACCCGGCCAAGCCCGAGACTACGAGCGCCGCGCGAGACCGCGGTCGACGTGCGCCCTCCTTCGCGGCGACGGCTGACGGAGGGAGGAGGCGTGCGTGCAGGCGCCGAGTCTCGGAGGGGAGCTCGCCAAGCCTCGAACCGTCGCCTCGGCCGCCTCCGCTTGACAGCCCGACGCTCGCAGCGCTCGCGTGCGAACCGGCCGCCGTCGGCCTGCGGCGCCGCCGCGAGCTCCGCGGCAGAGCGCGGCTCGGGCGCGCTCGCGCGACGGCAGAAGATTCGTCCGCGCTGCTAGCGGGCCTGAAAGTGCACTGCGCAGGAACGAGGCACGGCGGGCCGCGTGGAGGGACATCGGAAATCGCTGAGGGGCATATGGTCGATGGGAGCGGCCGTGCGCGCGGCGTCGGCGTCGAGCGTATCCTCCTCCTCCTCAGTCCGTCATCCATCATCTATCATCAATCATCATCGAAACAAATTATCAAACTACATGCCTCGGCACTCAAATACAAAACTCGCAATACGACTATTTTTTATTTCTCAACAAAGCAGAGCTGGATAACCCATTTCATTTTCTATCTTCACCGTTTCCTTTTCACTCGAGACTAATCACACTCCATAGTATTCGATATACGCACACACAAAATAGAAAATCACGAAAAAAAAGGAAATTACAATCGCACTGCCGTTCGAGATCTCGGCACTAAGAACGGCTGAGATCGACTTTCACGCCTTCTCCTCCCATGCCCGCACTGACCTCGTGCATGACCCGCCTCAAACTCGGGCTCCCCCGCGACGCAAAGCCGCGCCAGCTTCCCGGATTCACCATCTCCGCGGCCTCGCTCCCACGTCGTACTCCGCGCCAAGCGCGTCCAACAAAACCCCAATTCCCGGCCAGCGTAGCCGCGGCCTCCGCGCAGCGCGGGGACCGCAATGCGGGCCGTCAGACCACTCCCCGAGAACCCTCGCGCGTCGCCGTCGCCATGTATAGGAGATCAGCGCTAAAGCTCTGCCTGCCAAGGCCAGCACGCAACACAGTGCGCAGGTCTCCCACGACGGTGAACAGAGTGGCCGTGTTCTGCGTACTGCCCCCCCAAGCCGAGCTCTACCCGCGAAGTCTCGGGGTGCAGCGCACGCACGGAGGGCCGTGCATCCGCGCGGCCTGCGGGCGTCGGGTCGACGAGGCGCGGGGGGTCCGGGGTCGGCTAGAACTCGAGTGCCGGTGCAACGCCAAGCCTCCCTGCTCGCATCTGCCGTCGCCGCGGAGGAGGCGGCAACGCAACAGCCGGCGGCTCCTCATGCGCAGCGCGCTCCGCTGTCGGCTTCGGCCGGTCCTTCGTAAAGGTGTAATGTGCACTATTAACCATTAATGGTGTATTCACGATAACTGGGTAATTGTGAATCGCGCGGCGGTGTCGGCTCGGGGCGGCGCGGGGAGGAATACAAGCCCCCGGTTGACGGGACTCGGGGTCCGAGACCGCGGGCTTCATCAGTCACGACAGCGGGGCCATTGCTCGGCAATAGTCGGGAAACGCGTGGCGCCGGCGCCGGCGCCGGTTGCGCCCTCGCGGCGATGGTCGGGCTCGGGGTCGGCGCGGGGGAGGTCGACGAGGAAGTAGAGCTTCCCCGGCTTGAGCGGGGCGTCGGGGTCGAGCGGTCGGGCTCTGTGGCGAGGCCGGAAGTCGCCGTGCGCGCTCCGTGCTCTTACAGGAAGAAAAAGAAGAAGAAGAAGAAGAAGAAGAAGAAGAAGAAGAGGGAAAAAAAAAAAGCTCCAGCAGTAGGAAAAAGAAGAAGAAAAAGAAAAAGAGAAAAAAAATTGCTCATGCAGGAAGAAGAAGAAGAAGAGCCCGCCTAGCGGTGCTCCGGCCTTCGCTTTTTTTTTTCGGCGGAAAAAAAAAAAGAACGAGAGAACGAAGAGAGGAGAGAGAAAGAGGAAAGAGAAAAAGTAATGAGGGTATTTTGGTCAGTTTGCTGAAAAAACGGACCGAATCTGCAAAAACGAAAAAGGTGACCCGATTTTACAAAAGCCCAAAATAAGTGGATTTTTTATGAAAAAGGCCAAAAAAAAGCCCAAAAATAACTTTTTTTGGTCACGTTGACTGCCACGTGTCACCTCAAGGAGTACTAATATATTTGCAGAGATCAACAATAATAATAATGCACAGCCTACCCCAAAATGTACCCCAAAAACCCCTAACATCACAATGATTGGGCCATCTCAGTTATTTATCAAGATTGTGTTTAGATGCATGAATAACATATTTGGTATATCTTTTTGATTTATTTAGGAGATTTATATTTTGAACGTGGAGAAGTGTGTACAAATGTTTAAAATGAATTATCAGTTAAAATGAATTATCATAACTGACCTTTAAATATATATTTTTTGGAATAAGAAAAATTATCTCGTAAGCAAAATATACTATTCTATCGAATTATCGATAACAAGAGGAACCTTTAAAGAAATAAAAATCAAATTCTTTAGTTACAATCATATTAAAAAATTCTCATACCAAATAAATTATATCCGGATAATTTATTCTAACATTCAAATAGGACCTTAGGTAAAAATCTATAAAGCTTGCCTGAAACTGCAAATAATTTGGATTTGAATCAACCTTTCAATTTATAAGATTTAAGTAATTTGATGACTATTTAGATAAAAAATTTAATATAATTATTTATTTTAATAAATATAAAATATGCTAATAGAATCCGTAAAAATAAACGATGCATTCAAAATTTGAAATTAAAAAATCACTAATTGGCTTAAATAAAAAAAAATAAAAGATCAAATGGTAAAATCAAAATTTTAAAATATTAAATCCAAAAAGGTGGTAGTTGAGATAAGTTTTATTTGTTTTTACCAATAATTTAAAGAAGATAAGTTTGATAATTCTTGAAAAAAAATATGCATCATTTCTTAATTCTTGTAAATTACAAGTTTTATTGAATTTTTTTGTATTCAGTATTTACACTATATATATATAGAGAGAGAGAGAGAGAGAGAGTGTGTGTCTGGCTACTATACTCTTATAAGTATAAATCTTTTATATTCATAAACTTTTGACTATTTTCATCCGTTAGATGATATTATTCAACCAACCATACACTCAACTCTAGAATAGCATTTGGTTTGGGCTTGGGGGGGATTAACGGGTTATCCCCTTTTATCTCCAAAACTTATTTTGGGCGAACCCCACCTTTAACGGGTTATTTGATAACCCGTTAAGGGTGGGGTTAGCTAACTCCACCCCCCTTGGAATAGGGTGGAATTAGCTAATCACACCCCTATTTAATATTTAAATTTAAATTTAAAAATTAAAAATTTATAATTTATAATCTTAAAATTAATATTTAAAAATTTAAATTTAAAATTTAAATTTTAAAATTGTTATTTTTAATTATTTAAAATTTAAATTTGATATTTTATATTTGTAAATTTATATTTAATTTAAAATTTATAACTTTAAATTTTTAAATTTGTGATTTAAAAATTTAGATTTTAAATTTTAAAATTTTCTAGTTTAAAGTTATCTATTTAAATTTGAAATTTTTAAATACAAAATAAAAAAATTTATGGTTTAAATATAATAATTAGAGCAGATATTATTATTTTTATTTAACTACCCACTATTCTTCTTCTTCCTTTTAGCCTATCCAACACTATTTTATTTTATTTCCGCGAACAGCTCAATTTTTACCAAGAGCAGAAATTACACCGTATTCCGGTGTTACACCTGAACTGTGTATACTATTTCTGGAATAATGTCTTACTATTAACCCCGAACCCAAACGAAGCTCTAGGGGTCACTATCGTCCTTAATCAGAGACTACTATCATTTGTAACCGGGATATCCCTTCATCTAGAACGGCCGAAAATTTATAGTACAAGATGTTAATATTCATAAGAAATATAATAACTCAGCATACGTATATATACGGTAGTAATATATTAGTATATATATAATATATTATTATATATAATGTATATATAGTATATAATATATAATATAGAGTTGTGGCTGGTTACGTAATGCGAAGCACGGGAGGCCTCCGTCGCTTTCAAGCTCGTTTTCGATATTCTGACTTTTTTCGAATCGTCGATCCCGTTAGAGTTGATCTAGGAGTATTTGAAGTACCTAGAAAATAATTTTGCGATTTTTCGAATATCATTTGCCTAGTGATCGCAGGGGCTCAAAATCAATAATTTTAACGGCCTTCGTGTGAGCCGGTTACAAGTTTAACGGGGTGTAGAAATATCCAAATCACATGAAATTTGATAGCAAAATCTTCTTTATACCATGTAAAACAAGATCAATACTTTGATCTAAAAATTTTATGTCATTCATCATTATTTTGTTGATTTTAGATTTATTTTTCAGCCGCTGATTTTGAGCCACTTCGATCACTATGCAAGTGGATATCGAAAAATCACAAAATTTATTTTCTACATACTTCAAATACTCTAGATCAAGTCTAACGGAGGCCGATCGTCGATTCGAAAAATCGAACATCGAAAATAAAATAGAAACACGAAACCCTCCGTACTTCTATAAGTATACTAGCCGCACTCTATATACTGTAACTTGTATAGTCAATTTAACAAGACAAATTGGCTCACGAATTGACCAGAATCTTATGATAGGGACCCCCGTGTTATAGCAGGGTGGGGCTAAGGGGTGTCAAACGGGGCCGGCGGCCCGCCCCGCCCGGCCCGGCACGAGAGTGGTCCGGGCAGCACGGCACGGAGTACTGTAGCGTGCCGTGCCGGCCGTCCGACCAATTGGAATCGGGTCGTGCTGGGCCTTGGTCCCGCGGCCCGATGGCCCGGCACGGCCGGCCACGACACGGCCTGGCCGCTGCGGGCCAGAGAGGGGTACCCGGCCCCGGCACGCACGGCACGGCCGGCCGTTGTGGCCCTGCCGGGCCATACACTGTAGCATGCCTTTATGGGCTGTTGCTTGGGGTCTTCCCAAGGATCTTTGGGCTTGGACTAAAATGTCCTTCCCAACAGTCAAAATTTTGACTGTTGGGAGGGTATTTTGCTCAAAAGATTTAAATTTTAATGATTTTTATAAATATCTTACTTTATGAATTTGAAATTTTAAAAATGTATTATTTTTTTAGAAATTCAATTTCTCTTAAATAATAAAAAAGTATTAAAAATATTTTTTTCTGAAAAAAAAAATTCTGGAAAAAAAAAACTGTGGAAAGGAGAAAAAAAGAAAGGGCCTGGTAGCCTGGCAGGCTGGCACGAAGCCCGGCCCGGCCCGGCACGGCCCGTGCTGGGCGGGCCCGGGGGCCGGGCCGGGTCTTCTACTTCATGGAAACGGGCCGGCACGGCACGGCCCGGATTAAGAACCGGGTCGGGCCGGGCCGACCAGTGGCCCGATTTGGCCCGAAAAATGTGGGCCGTGCCAGCCCGGCACGGCCCACATTACATCCCTAGGTGGGGCCCTCCATCTAACCACTCTCACCAATTTCCACGCGCCAATTGGAAAAAAGAAAAAACTTTTTTTTTTTAATTATGTAAGTAGTCAATTGGCTCACGCGCCAATTGGCTCACGGAATTGCACTTAACAATCTTGTGGTTTTATTTTATGTTAACAAAAAAGATGTGTCGTCAAATGAGAAATAACATAAAGTATCTTGAAAATTACGGGGTGGTATCCTGTTTAACAATAAATTTTTACAGCAAAATAAGCAATACAATCGCAGAATGTTTAGATGTAATTTTTAGAACCATGAAAGAAGCAAAGTAAAATGCACTATATATATCGTATAACAGTTAAGCGCAACTGTTTTGAGCAGCAAGTGGCAAAGTCAAAATACCGTTGATTTACTTAAATTGAATAAATTAATTGATTGGATAGTAAAATAAAATTTTAAAAGCTGAGTAACCAAATAAATGAGCAAGTGAAAGACGAGTAACCAGCTTGTGTTACTTTGGTGCTTTAACCGGCTTGTGTTCGGCTTTTTTATTAAATGAGCGAGTGGAAGACGAGTTGAACTTTCTAGTTAGCAAGCCGACACAAGTTAGGATCAACTCGCTTATGTTCGGCTCGATATAATTTGAATATATATATATATTTCAAATTTTTAGGGTTAACCTGCTCGTGTTTGGCTCGATATAACTTATATATATAGATTTTCCAAATTTTTGGGGTCAACCCGCTTATGTTCGGCTTGATATAACTTAAATATATATATTTTTTAAATTTTTACTATTTAGATTTTAGGTCAACCCAAATATAAAGAGACTTATATTTTATAAAATTTCAATCGTTAGATTCAAATTTTCTATTTTAATTTTTTTTTTTTTTTTAATTTTACGCCTGGCAATAGGACTGACAATCTAATCTGCTATTCGCAAACTAGCTCGTGTTTGGCTCATCGATAAACAAATAGAATACGAGTTGAATTTTTTAGCTCGATATTTTAGTGACCCACTCATTGTTTGACTTGTTTAGTAAATGGGCGAATATTAGTCAACTTTAGCTCATGGTTGACAATCCTACCTACAAGTTACAACTAAGCAAAAAAAGAAAAAAAAACTTAAAATACCACCTTGTGGTTTCGTACTTTCTCACTTTAGTATCCTATGGTTTAAAGTGTATCACTCTCGTACCTTGTTGTTTTATTTTTCTTTTTGTTATCCCCTCTATTAATTTTTTTTTTGTTAAATCAGTGATAAAGTTAAAACTAATAAAGGATACTAAAGCGGATATTCGATAAACTATAGGTGAGGCATCTGAAGTTTTTTGTATATGATTCAACTAAAAGTTAACGAAAGCGCTGACGAAGAGAGAAAAATGAGACCGCAGGGTACTAAATTGATACAATTTAAAATCACATGATACTAAAGTGAAAAAGTATGAAACTACATGGGTGGTATTTGAAGTTTACCCCGCATTAAAAAAAAAAAGAATAATTGAAGGGTCTATTTCAAATACGAGTATAGTTGAGGGTTCTCCATACTTTTTTTTTTTTTTTTTTTAAGGCGAAGACTTGTTTCCGTGCGAAATTTCCCGGGAACTTCCCTTCCCTCCATTTTCTCTTTTTCTTCTCTCTCTCTCTCTCTCTCTCTAAAAATATATAGCTCATTATAGCTCATTTTCCTCCACATTCCCCATGGCTACACCTCCCACTTCGCCCCCCTCGTCACCAACCTCGGAGCTCTGGCGGCGTCTCATCCTGTGAGTGCGATTAGGTTTAGGGTTAGGGTTAGGATTTTACTCGCTTCGGATCTTCACTGGAGCTCCTTCTTGAGGCTGATTGCGAGTTTTTTGTTTGTTTGTTTCTTTAATCCTCACTTATCGTTGGTCGCAGGGAGATGATGATGGGAGAGGAGTTTTGGCGGTTCCTTTCACAGAAGGTCGAATCGATGGTTCGGAGAGCGGTAAGAGCTCGATTGCATTCTCTCGATCGTAAATTTTTGTGGGTTGAGATCAAATAACGGCTTTTTTATTTAGCGCTTCTCCACACCAGTGCCTTGTGGTTTCATTTGTGTTGCTTAGGTGCTTTGCGATTTATGCTTTTGTGCTAGCGTCGAACAATGGCTCTTTGTTGTAGAGCAACTTCACGTCTGTTCTCTGTGATTTCCTTTTGAGTTACGTAGGTGATTTAAGGTTGATCTAGTTATCAAGATTCTAAATTTTAATGGGTTGAGATCAAAATATGTCTCTTTGCTATAGCTCATTTTCACGTCGATGCCCTGTAGTCGAGTTACTTTGGTGCTTTAAGGCTTATCTCGTTATCAAGATTGCAAATTAGTATGTGTTAGTATCGAAAGATGGCTCTTTGGTATAGAGCATCTTCATGCTGGTTTTTTGTGATCTCATTTGAGTTACGTAGGTGATTTAAGGTTGATCTAGTTATCAAGATTATAAATTTTAATGGGTTGAGATTAAAATATGGCTCTTTACTATAGCTCATTTTCACATCAATGCCCTGCAGTTGAGTTAGGTGCTTTAAGGCTTATCTCGTTATCAAGATTGTAAATTTTTATGTGTTAACATCAAAAAATTGTCTCTAGGGTGTATAGCATCTTCACGCCGATTCCCTGTGATCTCATTTGAATACCTGATCTCACTATCAAGATTCTAAATTTTTATGGAAAAACACCTAAAAATGGCTCTTTGCTATAGCTCTTATTCACGTCGATGCCCTGTAGTTGAGTTACTTAGGTGCCTTAAGATTTTTCTTATTGTCCAGATTGTAAATTTGTATGTGTTAGCATAAAAAAAGGCTCTTTGGTATATAGCATCTTCACGCTGGTTCACTGTGATTTCATTTGAGTTACCTAGGCGATTAAGGTTGATCTTGCTATCAAGATTCTAAATTTTTATGAGATAACACCTAAAAATGGCTCTTTGCTACTCATTTTCACGTCGAAGCCCTGTAGTTGAGTTATTTAGGTGCTTTTAGATTTATCTCGTTATCCCGATTGTAAATTTGTATGTGTTAGCATAAAAAAAAGGGTCTTTGGTATGAGCATCTTCATGCTAGTTCACTGTGATTTCATTTGAGTTACTTAGGCGATTTAAGGTTGATCTTGTTATCAAGATTCTAAATATTTTATGGGATAACGCCAAAAATGGCTCTTTGCTATAGCTCATCTTCATAACTTTAGCTACTGATATAACTCGACTATCGTAACTTGTCAGAGACATACTTAATTGTCATATTATTTTCTGTAACAGGTATGTCAAGAGCTGGAAAAGAGACTTCACAACTACATAAACCCAATTCCCAGGCATAGTATTTGCTTTAATAATTGCTGCTTCTGACTGTTGATTTCATTACAGAGATTTCATTATAGAATATAATATATCTTCTTGCATATTGATATGTAAAATAACCTTTTCGTTGCTATGAATTCGTAGTTCACTGCGTTTTAGTATGCTAAGCTGGCTACTGCTCTTCAAATGCTTCATTAATACAATATTTGGTGAATAGCAATCTATCTTGTTTTATGTATGGAGAAAGTATAGCATAATTTCCAACCATAATAGGGGAAACAAGTTTCACATTTAAAGCAGCTGTTAATTGCTTTACTTAATTTTTGCTGGCCTTGTAAATATAAGGGAAACTTCAAAACAACCGCCTCAGGTATAGGACATTTGCAGTTTACTATCCGGTGGTTCAAAGAGTAGTACTTGTTAACTCGCATTTTGTATTTCTGTTTTCTGTAGGGACTTGCTGTTTACATGTGGCAGCAAAGTGCTTCTTTTACAAACCACAGGGCTTTAAGTGTAAATTGTGGGATGTAGTCTGTAAAATGCTGTACTTTGCTACCCTATTTAATGGCAAATCCTTACAGGAAACAAAAACCAAAATCATAGGGTGGACAAAATGCTATTATTTGAAGTTTTTCCTCGGTATAATTTTCTACTTCTTCGTCAATCTCGACTATATGTTTATATTTCTTTCTTGTTGTAGACTATTTCGCTGGCAGGACTGATTTTGAAGCTTTCCTTCAGTATACTTTTTTACTTTTTCGTCAATGTCAATTGGATGTTAATTGTACTCTTATTATTTTTTTTCTTTCATATGCCGTTTGGCACATTATGTTTAATTGTTTCCTATGTTCTTCTTATAGACAACTAGTTGGTGGAGCTCAGCATGCCAGATATCATCTAAAATTCCAGAACAAGATATGTCGTTCTCTTCATACCTTCAGAAAAATAGAAGGAGAGACGGGGAGTGATGTCGAAATAGCTTTATTTGATACTGATAAAAAAGTAATTGTCACATCTGGTCCTCTTTCTTCAATTAAAGTTGAGATTGTTGTCCTTAATGGTGACTTCAATAATGACGATCGAGAGACTTGGAGCGAGGAGGAGTTTAATAGAAGAATAGCACTTCCACGAGATAACAAAGGACAATTACTCAAAGGAGAACGATTTATCAAGCTGAATAATGGGATTGGTTCTGTTGGGAATATCGCTTTTACAGATAATTCCAGTTCTCGAAAAACTAAAACATTTAGGCTTGGGGTGAGATATGCTCAAAGTGCGCCAAATGGAGAAAGAATTCTAGAAGGAATAACTGAACCTTTCAGGGTGAAGGAATGCCGAGTGGAATGTAAGTTTAATTTGAAGTTTCTATATTTGGCTTTCCAATTCATTGGTTTATTGACATTAGTATGATTGATCAACACTGATTGTGAGGACTGAGTGATTATTGCCTGAACCTGGACCACCACATTAGTTGTGGACTGCCTATCTTACCTCGCTCGATCCCTTTCATACTTCCAACCCAACCAACCAATTTACATTTTGCAAAAAGTTAGTTTTGAGTCAAGCAAAGGTGGTGAATCGACAATAGGGATTAAAAATAAAAGGATTGGTTGGAGGGAGATGGGATGAGTGGTCCACGACTGATGTAGTGGCGTAGGTACAGGCCATTGTTTCTTGTTCTTGAGTACAACAGGGCACTCAATTTAAATCTCTATTTTATTTATTATTTTGGGGACTGACTCATGGATGAGAACTTGCTCACAGGACAAAACAAAGAAAAGACATAAATATATAATCAACACCAACATGACAATAAGAGCTTGATCCTTTTGCAAATCCTTATTTCTTATTGATTTCTGAAAACTATTCTATCTTATGTGAAGATAATCTCTTAGTATTCTTTAGAATGCAATGTAGTAATATAGAGGCTGGTATTGATTACTGAAGGGCTATTGTCCGATGCTACAATTTGGCGGTGAAAAATCAGTCTATTTTTCTTTTATGCTACCTTGTCTAATTGATTTTAAGAGACCTTTTTTGAAAAGGTAGCAAAAGAAACTTGTTATGTACTATTTGTTGATAGACTCCTTGTGATTGTTGATTTACATTAAAAAGATTTTCATATGAAACTATTCTTTGTACAACAGTATCTGGACATTGTGGAATTAATTGCTACTTTATACTATGTAGATCTCTCTATACCTAATAGAAGCACAGCACATATATTTAGAAAATGGAGAATATTGAAAATTTGTTTAATCTAGATCTCATCTCTCTTGTTTCTTATGCCATACTTTTAGCTGAATTTCCTTCACGAAACTCTAAATAAATGATATTAAATTATATGGAGACAATTTCTTCAATTGTAGAAACTTTTTTTTTTTTTTTCGAGAGAAAGATGGCATGCTATCTACTTCGTATATATATATTTTTTTGAAATGAACTCAGCTAGAAATGTGAAGCAATTAGGCTTCAACTTGGGATCCGGGGTACCAACCATCAAGTCTTTAGCCAACTGCGCTAGGTATGGTTGGTTCAATTGTAGAATCCATTGAGCACAAGAGACTACATATTTTGATTTCTGATACTGCATTGTTGTTTAACGGAAGCACATACTGCTGTAATTTCTTCTTTACTCTTGGTATCTGAGCCTATTGGTTTCAATATGTTCAGCGTCTCAAAAGCGTCATACTCCTTCATTGGATGACGAAGTTTGGCGGCTTAAACACATTTCGAATGGTGGTAAATTTCACGAGACTTTTCAACGACATGGTATCAAAACTGTGCAGGACTTCTTGAGATATTACAATATGGAGAAAGGCAAGCTGCGAGATGTAAGCTATGAGTTTGGTGTGTACTATTTTGTCTTGCTAGCAAGGCAAGAATTTACCAACACCCTCTCAAGTATAGGTCATTCGAAAACAGGACACTGAACTGTAGCTTTTTGGATTTTGAGCCCCACAACTAACATTTTAATTTCAGATACTGTAAGATCTTAATGCTTCTGCCAAAATAGTTATGGAATATTCCATCAAGTAGTGCAATGTTCATTAATTACAAATATCCCGTGAAAAATTAAAAGGATCGCTATGTTCTGTACGAATTTTTGAAAACATGCTACTTGAGGGGTTCAAATCTGAGAAAAAGATTAAGTTAAAGGTCCTGTTTACAAATGACCTCTTAGTGGGACTAGAGATATGTCTGTATGTTTTTGCCTACTATCAACTAATAGTAACTTTCATACTGAGGAAAGGAAAATACTAATGGAAACATACTTTTTGTCGCCCTATTTGCAGATTCTTGGTAGTAGGATGTCAGAAGGTTGCTGGAAAGAGATTTATGTGATCCAGGAGACAAGCTCTATTCTTATTCCATGAGAGAGAATAGCACTGTTGTACCTGTTGTACTTTTCTTCAACTCTATTTATCATCTTGTTGGTGTGAAATTTGGTGACTGTTATACCACCCTTGATAATCTCGACACATCCCAACAGGTGCTTAATTTTTTTTTTCCTTAGAACCCAGCTCATGAATTACTTTATCCTTTTTCTTTTTTTTAATTTTTTGAGGAAAAGGGGTATACCCTGTTTATGATTTACAAACATTTTTATTGAATGCTCGGTCAAAGAGCTGGGCAGAAAGGGCTTTCTCATCATTAAGACAATGCATTCATTCACATTTTCCAGAAATTGTTGTTTAAAGATTTTAATTGTGAAGCTGTATATGTTCTGTTTATATTTGGTTACATGTTCTACTGAAGTTGGTGATGCCAACAACTAACAACCAAATTCTTTAAATTAAAGAGTCCCCTGTTTTTTCATCAAGAATAGCTTGTTATTTTCTACATCATAGAAGCTGATATGCTGACAAATAATCCCATTTATTTGGTTGCAGGGTTCAGTGGAATCATGGAAAAATCTAGCATATAGAAACATAAATGGCATAAAATTTGATCATAGATTGATTAACGGCCGTCCTATGCCTCTCCTTTCGAGTGATGTTACTTGCATACCAGGATCAAGTTCACTGTCACTGCATATTTCCAACTTCCAGATAAGAAATTCTGGTAAATTCCTATTCACTGCTTGATGACTTAATGTTATATATAAATATTTTTTACCTCCCCCAAATACATTCTGGAATCAATCCATTTAAATTTTTTACATATATAATGCTGTCAAATTTGAGTTTTCACAATAGCCTTATTTTACCTCCCTTAGTGCAATTTCTTACAATAGTAGCCTTATTTTACGTTAGGGTATCATCCAATTTATGTGGAAATTGATTTTTCTTTAGAAAATGTATGTTTTTGTAAGTGAAACGGTGTATATGCAAGACATTTATGTTTTTGTAGGGCATATATAAAAATTGAGATTTTCCAGGGGGATATATATATGTAAAAGTAGCTTTCTTTTAACTGTCCCATGATATGTTCTATCACTAACACAGCGATTTCGGCAGATCAAGTAGATTCTGCAAGCGGGGCTTCACATTATTTATTTATAGAAGACACTTCTATTGATCTGGATAATCATCAAACAGAACAATACACTTCATTTGCAGAAACAAATGTAAGTTGATTTCTGTTTGGAAATATTCCGAAAGTTCGTTTTGGCTTTTAACAATGAGCAACATAACGTATCCGGTTTTAGTTTGTTCAAGTATGACCGAACAAAAAGGACTCTCTTTTCACATGTATCCGTGCAAGTATGCGGCATTCACTAGATACCTTTGTAAAGTTGGTATTTGTATACGTGCCGCTAAAAGCTGTACTTATTTGCATTCATGCCCCTCTGGGGGTATATATGCATTTTATTTGCATGGATATCTCGGCAGGGACGTGCGTGCAAATAAGCCTAATTTTTAGGAGGTAGCACACAAGTCAACTGCCGGGGATATTTGCACAATTTCACATATTTAAAAGGTGTATATGCAATAAAAAAGGTCTTCATTAAATATTGCAATCTTTGTAATTTCCATCTCGCATAATGATATTTTACTTGTCAAACAGCTACTTACTGTTAAAAGAGCCAAACTATTTAAACTGCCTCTTCAAATGTACTCAGATCTAATTGATTTTTCACTACTTTCATATATGTTAACGGCTTAACGCACGTGAAACCAAGTGTTCCCAATGGGAAAGTCAAGATGTGGTGCAGAGCTAACTCTTTTTAAGGACGTACTATACGGGATATAAGATATTGATTGATGTAGCAAATCCAACTTCTGATTGATTATTGTTTCATTATTTTCAAAGAGGAATACAGCAAATATTTCAGATTTTCTGTTCAATCAAAGTGGCAATCCTGTTTTGTCAATATAACAAAACCATAGGATAGAAGGACTCGAGCCAAGAATTTTCTGGATTTTAAGTCCTTGTAATCCTTCATGTGTACTTTTCTGACTGGTGACTACATGTCCAGGAAATACCAATGCCACACTATCTCAATTTGAGTGCTTCAGAGTAAAAAGAAATGTCTAAGTTTTCTAAAGAAATTAAATGAAACACAGAACAAACTTGATGTTATAATAAACTTGTTCAATAAGTAGATATTGCATTTCAAATTGATGCATCGGATAGTGAGAGGATCACTTTACATTCAAATGTTTTGCTTTATATAGACTCACAAAAAACTGACTACTAATATTTGGATACTGCGTTTTGATTGGATGGAAGGGCTGAAGACTATATAACTGGTATTTATATAAAGAAGATAATGTGGATAGCGAGGGTAATTGGAGGTCAAAGGAAATCTCAGACATTTGTTAGTTGAGACTGAAGATTAAAAAAAGGAAGATGAGGAGAGCAGTTATTTAGGCTTCAGTATATTTTTTTTCTTCCTAAGCTTAGAATATGTTAAAGTGGCTCTTTGTTGAAGCCTAATGTTATTTTTTACTTTTTTGATGGAGTATACTCTAAGCTAATATAATGCTCTATTACTTTTGTGTCGGAAATTGTAAAGTTTTAACATAACTTGGCGGAATATTTTGAAATCATCAAAACTGTCACAAAGTTATCACTAAAATCAAAGTTTTGAAATTGCTATTACCTATTTCAGAATGCACTTAGCTCGGTAAGGTCTGTCTGCTTTTTAACTTTAACCTATTTCCTTTGTTTCCTTATTTTTTTCAGAGTTTCGTTGATATTTACTGGAAAGTAATTCTCTTTTTTTCATGCTGCAGAACCTCCCACTAGAGATGGGTAACTCATCATTCGACAATATCTCAACGCTTGTGCCGAATTCAGAGTTTCCCAACCTACTAGCCACACATTATGGTAAATGGTTTTAGCAATTTTTTTGTATTCAGTTAAATAATTAGCTTATAATATGTTATGATGCTGAAGTAATGCCGAAACTTTTGGCAGCTTCAGAAGCATGTTACGAGAGTCAGCCTCATGCACTAGGCATTGAATCACTAAAGCACTCCCAGTCTATTGTAAAGGTAATTTTTGTTGATCAGTTTGTCTTTCAATAAGAAAAGTTACACTTTAAACGTTATCGTAATAGACTCTGTTTTCTACATACAATCAAGTTCATTTAACCTTAAATTTGGTGTTATGGCTAGGGAAAATTTCGATATTTTGACATGTGGTTTAATAAGAGCATTACATTGTAATGAAAGCTGCAAACTTGATTCTCTCTTTCAAAAAGTCTATATGACAGTCAGCTGCCTTTTGATTTGAGGTTATCAGGAATAAGTCTTTAGCATTTTCGGCTTTAAAAATGGATAGAGAATTTGCTACATTACAATCTCAAGTCCTTATATATGATCCATGCACCATTTGTAATATACTAACGTCTTTTTTTAGTTACATAAAAAAGGCTTCTATTAATATACGAATTTAACATCTATATGGTGATACAAACTTGGCATAGTATGAATTTGTACATCCAAGAATTGGAAAAGTTACTACAAAGTTGCTGCATTCGCCTGACCCATAGAATTTCCTTCTTTCTAATCTTTTTTGATCAGGATGCCTGGCTTGGAAGAGATAATTCTCTGGATTTCACCATTCCAATGGAAACTGCACCTATCCAGCCGGCAAATTGTGGTGCTTTATGCTCGATAACAACTCGACCATGAAATATGATTTTTTTTTTTTCCTCGAGTCTTAGCTTGTATTATTACGTGATTCCTAATCGAAGTTTAAACACCACAGATGAACAAGCTACTCAAGCGGGCTTTCAGAATCAAGCTGAGTCACCACCATTCATGGATCCTTTGAGAGTTGAATCCACTTTCTCGCGATTGTGCAGCTTTGATATGAGCTTCTTCGATGGGCCGATCTCTTTCTCGCGAATGAGCAGCTTTGGCATGAACAACTTCGATGGGCTGATCCCTGCCTCAGCGGGTGGTGAAACTAGTCGTAGCATCGCCACACCGTCGCCGCACCCTAGGTGGGTTAAGCTTCTTGCACCGATCAAATGGGTGCACTTCACTAAGAAGAGAAGGGCTCGGATTTTGATTCACCAAACCCTCGTCGCAGCAGTGTGAACTAACTTATGAACCAACTTATATCAAGGATGTATCTGTCAGATGTGATATAGAATAAAACAGCATTCTTTGTTACGTCGTACCATGTAGAAATGCATGTAGAGTTACAGTATAGTAGTTGTGTGGATAATTCTATAATGAAAAACTTGAATTATTTGTGTGTTTAGGCTTTTCTGTGATCTTGAATATGTTAAAAATAGGTTGGACAAAAGAGTATTATGCAACTTGGAAGTGAGATGGCTGCATTTTCCTAGATGCTACTGCTTAGCTTGTGTTTGTATATTTATGCTAAATTGCATTCCTTAAATATATCTTGAAACAATGAAGGCCAATTTGATGGCCTATTTGAATATGGAATTTTAGCAAATTTCATACATTGGATAGGAGATATGTTACATCAATGCCTCAAAAAAAAAAAATATAGTGATAGTTGAAAGAAAATAAAAAAGCCAATATAGGCATCTCTTTGATGCCTCACCTGCTTGTTTTTGATCAAGATGACTATAATCCAACATCTAGATGTGACATTAAACTAGAAGAGGTTTAAATAAAGTATGTATTTCATCTTCTGATGCCCCACCCTCTTGTTTTTGATCAAGATGAGATTATAATCCAACATCAAGATGTGACATTAAACTAGAAGAGGTTTAAAGTTTGTATTTCAGTTCATAGCTTTGTTTTTGTTTTTTTTTTTTTTTTTGAAATTTTGATTTTGACACCTTACGGTCAAGCTCTCTTTCAGTCAAACCATCTAAATTTTAACTAGAAGAAAGGTTGCAATACTACTACTGAGTGATAAAGATTGTCTTTTTTCTCACATTATTTGTAGGCCTTGTACCCATCTAAAGCCAAGGCTCAAGCCCAGATTTGAGCGTATACAAAGGTTTGAACTTCTGACCTCAAACTTAGCTACAGAAGACCTAATCACTAGACTGCAAATTTAAAACAATTATATATATACTTATTCCTACAAAAGGTTTTGTAATAACTGAGCTAAAAGCGAACAAACAAGAAATGGTTTTGAAAGCCTTTTCAAGAATGTGTAATGCAGTTTAGATTGTAGACAATCAAAATACAAGAAATAAGCCTGGAGCATAAAACTCTTCCAAAATTGGATGAGATGGTGGATAAGGATCCCAAAGAACAATGGCATCAAAGACCCAACAATCAATCAACAATGAACTGAGAAATATTTCAAATGTAAGCAAGCTTTATTCTGAGAATTGCATTTGTAAACACTGAAACTACTTCGGAAAAAGCATCACAAAACAATTAACATGTACTTCCTCAAGAACAAATGACAGGTAAATAAGATTTCTTTCTTCTACAATTCACATTTGAGCAAAACAAATCAACCTTCCTAACTGAGGGAACAGAAACCAAAAGATCAACAGGAAAGTCATAAAGGATAGCATCAGGCAGTTCCAGAAACTTTAGGTGAAGATTCGTTGCGATGAAAATGCCAGTGAATGCAAAGCTTATTGAAGGATGTGTAATGCAATTTGGATTTTGTACTCACCAAATATAAGATGATGAGCCTGAAGATGTAGTTTATCCAAAATTGGAAGCCATGGCAGCTAAGGACTCGAAGATCAAAGGCATCAAAGAGCTAAATAATTACTATGAATCAATTCGAGAATTATCCTTTCCAAGCAAGCTTTATTTACCCCTGAATAAACTATCATCTGCGAAAAATTTCGTGTAGATGGAAGGGAAAAGCATCATAAGACATTAACAGTAAAGAAGATTTCTTTCTCATACAATTCACATTTAAGAAAAACAAGTCAACCTACTTAACTGAGGGAGCAGTGAACAATAAAGTCATCAAGGATAGCGTCAGCCAATTCCAGAAACTTGAAGTGAAGATTTGTCATACTACAAATGCTGCTTTAGTGCACCATTCTCCTGAAAGTAGGATTGCTCGTCCTTCAAGTAAATTTGCAGGCACAAGTTTATCATGCCCAGTTGCATAAAATATTCGGAGCAAAACTTTATTTGGACAAACTATGTTTACTTAAAAAAAGTGAAGAAATAGCAAAAAGTTATTCAGCTGATTGAATAGAGCATAGATCAAGGATGAAACTTTTGTGATTGACGGAGTAAATATCAAGTTCTGACCTCGAAACAAGTACATTTGAGTTTCAAACTTGAGATCAAACAAGAAAACAGCTAAGCAATTTGACTGTAACAGGGAATCAGCTTCATTCGTGCTCTAGCTTGTGTTCAGTTTTTCTTCCAGCAGTGCTCAAAAGTCCAGCTTCAATTCTGGAATAGCAAAGAAGCCCCAGACATCTCAGGTGTTCAACTCCTCAACACAATGCGCTTTGGTGTAGACGATTCCTTTTCTATGCATAGTAAAATGTTACAAAAGGCAAATATGAGCATGCAAAAAGGTGGTATGAGGCACATATTCCTCATTAAATGCTCAATTTCTTCAAACATTCCAAAGTAGCCTGTTAAACAAGATTAAGTAAATGAACAACTTAACACAATAATTCCCCACAGGAAGGCTAGAATACTTCTGGAAGTAACCGAGGCTGTTTACTTATGCACTGTTTCCACCAATGGGGCATCTGAATCAATGATTGACACAGTTAAATATGTTCTAGGATATTTGAGCTTTGTAGATTTCAAATTTTATAATTTTTTGATATCATTTGCCTAGTCTTCAAGTGGTTAAAATATTGAAAAATTTTTAATGGCTAATATAAGATGAATTTGACACCGTTTGATCACTAGGCAAGTGAAATTGTAAAATCATGAAATTTAGTTTCTAGGAAGTTTAAATAGCCTAGGTCATATTTAACGGAGCCGATTGTTAATGCAGATGTCCTATCGCCGAAAACGATGTGGAAGTAAGCAGCTTTATTTACTTCTAAAAGTATTCTAGCTTTCTCTTTCTCTCTCTCTCTCTCTCTCNGAGAGAGCTAAAATACTTTCAAAAGCATATATATATATATATATATATAGAGAGAGAGAGAGAGAGAGAGAGAGAGAGAGAGAGAGCTAAAATACTTTCAAAAGCACATGAATAATATTTGCTCTCAACTTTTTAATCCCTGGAAGTATGCACTATTCATGTGCTTTTGAAAGCACCCGAGATGGACCGTATGTGTGTGTGATTTAGCAACCATCTGTCATTAAGTGGACAACTTCCATGTATAAACACTACCATCTTCTAGCCAGTTAACCTTACATGAATCGGAATCAAATGCCTTTCTTTCTTTATACCAACTCATACAACTCAGAACCCTTCTCCCATGCAAGAATTAAAACCAGTATTCGATAATTACTTTATCTTCTATTCCCACACACAATTAATCTCAACGAAGTTCATATGAACTTGATTAATTAATGTGAGTTTTGAACTTGAATCTAAAATGCTAACTCGCAAAATTAAAACCCTCCTGAATAAAGTAATAAAGAAATCGTCATGGAAAAATTGCTAATGTGAAAAGCATATTAGCAAATAGATGAGTTCCAATCAAATCATCTCCAACACACATCAAGTTTTCAGTAGTCCATTCTTCATGAAATATAACAATCAAGCATGTGCAGAAATAGGCTGCATACTTACCTCCTGTGGATAAGACTGCCTACTCAGAAAGGTTTTGTACGATCTTCAAACTGGGAGTGCCCTGAATAATGTTAACCAAGGAAAAAAAAGGAAAGAATAGGAATATTACCTTGACATTTAGGGAGGGCAGTTATATGAATATACTCATATAGTGGTGCACCAATCCAACGCCAGTAAGTTGTCTTTTTCCTAGTAATCTTCCCGAGTAAACTCAGAAGTTTGAAGTTAATAATAGAAACATAAGTATCTCAAATTCTTTGGGGAAAAGATAACTATGCTATAAATAATTGACTGAAAATACAGGATAAAACATAAGGAAATTGCAACAGCAAATCTCTTACTTTAATCACAGCTCATTTACCAGAGAAAAGGATATGCACGAGAGAATAATGTGGTATTTCATTTCTATTGGAATCATAAGCAAAAATGACCTGCAGTAGTTTAGATGGTTTTTCAAGCATTTTTACGCTACAAGAACTTTTTCGTCTTTCCCTTCGGATCAATTCTACAAGAAGCACCACCACCTCGAACTCTTCCTCCTTTCCCACCACTCGGACGTATCAAACTAGTGGCATGACTTTGGTCGCCGGATTGATTATTTTCTGATGGGACGCCCTCAATAATCCGAATAAGTTCTTGTAACGGGTTGTAGGTGAGGGAAGACTGTTTCAAAGAATCCTCGTCATCAAGACCCAAAAAGCACAAATCCTCCAGCTGCAAAGCGCACTCATCCATAAGGGGAATCTCTGGATTAACATCCCATTTTCTATAGGGCCCATGCTTATAGTTTGAATTACACCTAAACACATACAAGTTGACAGCATAAGAAACTACAAAGAGAAAAATTGCTTTACCTAGAGGGACATGAAGATGCCTATTTACATATATACCCAGATAAAATTTGAATTTTCATATATGTTTTTTGAAAAACTTAATAAGTTCCGTGCATACTCTAGAAGTTACAACCAAAAAAAATAAAAAAAATAAAAAACTCGTTTTTGAAAAACACCTAAGGACTAGTTTGGTTCGCAGTATTTAAATTCCCATAATAAATTAAACTCCTAGGAATTATTATCCCAGATTAAATTCCAACATTGTAGGAATATTTTTGTTTGGTATCTTAAAATACCTTGGATTATACAATTTCGGTGCTTGGTTCAACATGGGAATAACTAAGGCATATGAAGAAGCTTACTATATTGCCCTTATTAATACAGATTTATATTATACATTACTTCATATCAAATAGGATGATAAATATCATTATTCGAAAGGGGTATTTTAGTCCAATAAAATGCCATGCGGGTTTTTGAATTCTCACATTTTGTGGGATTAGGAGATGCTATGAAAATCGTAAATTCCTGGCACGCCAGATTCCTGTCGCAAACCAAACATGGTAATTCTCAACTCCTAACCCACAATACTGGGAATCTTAGAAAATACTGTGAACTAAACAAGTCCTAATACAAAACCAACTTCCCTCATATATTAGATGACTCGCCAACTTAAGATTTTAGGATATTTAAGTCGAAAAAGACTTTGAGGTTGTAGATGAAAATTCTGACTCTCATATATATATATATATATATAATATACAATAATGATTTTGCAGGGATGTATAAGTAAAAGCCCATATTAAATATATGTCATCAATAGAATGCATAATTAAAAAAAAAAAAGAAAAGAGAAAGAAAGTACACCTGGATAGTAATCGTAAATTTGTGTGTATAAATAAAAGATCATCAGCGCAACTTGAGTTTAATCTATTTCGCTTTGCATTGTGGATATAGCTATAGGTACTCCATGGTCTCTCGAGAGATGAACTGCTGATTGGCTGCGCTAATACTTTAAATGCAACATCTCTCAACTCTTTCGTATCCCCTCCATGGAACTTCCACCATTGTAATACATTAATTTTAGGGTTTCTGGCATCTCTTTTGGCTGTAGCAGTTGAAAATTTCCCCCTCCTTTCGGTAAAAGCCAAAAATTGTAAACGAATAGTATCTGATTGCTCAATATTTTGGTGCATCTTGCAAATAGCAGCGGTGGCAGTATCGAAAATATCATCATCCTGTGCTGTCGAGATAAGGAAATGTATCATCAGCACCTTGAAGCCATATATCTAGATGTGAGTGATCATCAAACAAATAAATTAAAGATAATAACAACAATTGGGTGCTTGCAAAGAAAATAAACAAACAAATAAATAAATAAATATTTTATTTTCAAGTTCCATCCATTTTTCTCAATTTGCAATTACGGATCATATCTCATTCACGTAACGGAATAACCCTAGCACTCGTGACAAACATATTCATCAGAGATGTGAGTGCGGAATTTTGGTCCATAAAAGTATTTTGGTTCAAAGTTGCAAAAAAGTGAAAAAAAGTGAAGGTTGAAATTGCAAATTGGGAAACAGTTGTATCGTTTTGCAGAACAGCCGTAACTAAAAGGCGAATGCAGCATATTCCAAAGAAGATATGGGAAAAATTACCCGGGTGGCATCTCTGCCTGCCGCCAGGTGCAGGAATTTGGAGATATTCTTCATCATAATACTTCGGTGTGAGCGCATAAGCTAAGCAATGCAGTGGGAAATTCTTTTTGTCCCACCAAGTGAAGACCTTTTGTTGCAGAACCATAAAAATTTCCTCTCGACCCCTGAAATTTTCTTTAATCTCCCCCAGCATGTTCTCCATTCGCTCGCAAACTTCCCCAATAATGGGCCCATCTTGATCGGTGAACTTGATCATTTTGTATATAGGTTTAATTATAAATAGAGCCAATTGAACTGCTTCCCAAAAATCCTCTGACATGACTGCTACTTTAACAGCTTGTCCGGAAAGCTTTACTTTCTCATCTAATTTAGGAAAGCTTGACCATCGCTCCCAATTATCAGATAAAACAGCGGCTTTTAGAGTTTCTCTCAAATCAAGTAGAAGACGAAGAGTAATATAGTGCGAGGCATATCCTTTTGCTGCAACTTTCAACAATTCCAACCTCGAATAACTCTCGAAAATTTCGACAGCTTCGAAATGATATAATATATAGTTCACTACATTTTTGGCCGTCAAGTAAGTATTTTCGAGCCAAGGGAGATACCTAATAGAATCTTTTAAGATCATATTCAAAGTGTGAACCATGCAAGGGCTCCAAAATATGAAAGGGTATGACTTCTCCACCTCCTCACTTGCTTCTTTACACTCGATGGCATTTTCTGTTACCAACTGAACCACGTTAGATGGCCCCACTTTCTCAATAGCGTCCATTAAATAGTCTGAAATGCTTTTCTGGGACTTCTCGACCGCTAAGAAGTCAAAAGCGTGTAAGAACATGGACCCGAACTGGTTTGAGGCCACAACATTAATCAAAGGTTGGGTTTTTATGTCAGCCCAACCATTCGAAAGAATCGAAATTCCGTATTGCGGCCACTTTTGCCTGAAATCGTCGAATTCCCTTTCAACCCTGTTCCTTTCGTTTTCTAACAAAATGGTTTGTGCTCTTTCGAGCGTTGGACACTTATAACCCAATTCCCTACTAATTGCCAACACCATTTCTTCCCAATATGGAGATTTCAACACACTGAAAGGAATGCCATTAGCACATAAACACCGCATCACTTTAGAATCCACCTCCTCCCTATTCTGCATTGAATAATCTTTCTCATATGGGCCGACATACGACAAAGCTAAAGATGGGCCTTGGGAGCCCATTCCTGAACTCAGGGTTAGCTTTGACTTTTTCAACGGTACGATGTTGGGCGAACTCTCGACCTGCTCAACCTCTCTTTTTATTTGCATTTGTAAGTTTTTATCAGCCTTCACCGCGGAACAATAACCGATTCCTTTGCTCTCACCTTTCTTATGGCCCATTAAATGGGCGTAAACGCGCGTGTAGGTACCATGATATACCTTCTGACAATGCTTACATTTAAATATATGAGAACCACCATGAGCGCTTCCGCATTTTTTACCTTTAACAACGTGTTTCCACAACACGGTCGCACTTACATCAGTTTGACTTTCTTCCGCTAGCTGTATCTCGAGCTCATGCTGGACATGGTCTTCATCGTTGTAAACCAGGTTCTTGTCTTCAAAAACAAAGTGCCCATCCCCGATTGAAGGGAAGTCAATAGCTCCGTCATTTGCTCCAGTATGCTCATCAAAGGGAGAGCTATGTGACATTCTGAAGTAGAAGATCAAGCACCAAAAATTGAAATGTTAGAAGAACGAGCCAACAAATAGAAACTACAAAATATTTTATAGTTTACACAGAAAAAAGAAACTATGGCATTCTACTGAAAGAGAGCTAAACAATCGCCAGAAACAAATTAAAAGACACATCTCTGTTATCATAATCGATAAAAAATTTGACCATCAACTTAAAATACAAAACCATTGAGTAGTACCTTTCGTAACTTTCATAGGCTCAATGGAAGGGGGCAAGATCTTTCATCTACATCAAGTTCAGATTCAGAAAAACCAAAGACGTGCCTATATGGTTTAGGAATCGCCCCTGAATGGACGCGCAGAAATCGCAGACCACAGCAGAGGTTCTCTAGACTAATTTCAGAATGCTTAAGCAGGCTAAAATGTCCGAAAGCTGTTGTATGATTCTGCGTTAAAAATTTCCAATTGAAAGTGATGAAATTTCCAAAGTCTAACCATACAGTAAATTGTAGCGCAACTATCAATAGAAGCATCTTAATATTATAGAAACATTAAAAGCATAAAACATAAAAAGAGAAAGAATAGAAGGTTGGTATTTGAAGTTCTTTATATAACAATCAACAATACATTCCATTGAAGCCATTTTGAGCACTTAATCTTGAGAGACATTCTCGAGTACAAACTTTAATGGACACCGTCAGAATATGGTCATGTTGTATAGTTCTTCAGAACAGTTTTAGCTGCAAACTTAATAGACATGATAGACTATGATACTTTTATACATTATTTAGCTTCATATTGTTTACCAATTCTTCCACTGCATACTGAACTCTCCAAGAATGATCTTTCAAAACTAAATAAACTAACTTACCCTGTTTTACCAACAATGTCAATGCTACAGTAGCTTTAGAAACACTTTGTCTTCACAAACACAGTTAGCGGAATATATAAGTTGCAACCGCTGTTATGAACACTGTTTGCAATTGACAAAGCTGGTACACTGAAGCTAGCCACAGTTCAGATAGCAAAATTGACCATTGTTCATTGTACTTGCATTAATATCACCGACCTAATTTACCGGAGAACTGGAAGAATGTAGCATGAAGAACGTCCCATTGCCCTCATGCCTCAGTCTACCAAGTTTATCTAAACAAGCCTCCCAACTGATGATTGATATAGTTTTATCTTTAACTCAATCTTCCAAGAGAGAGAAACTAAAATGCTGAAACACCAACTATAGAAATGAACACACCTTTGAAAACTATTATTTCAACATCTACACTTCAAAAAAGTCTTCTTTGTAAAAGTTATAACACTTAGGATTTTTCCCAAATCAATTGTACTATGCCGAGTGAGATAGAATATGGTAATTACACATTGAAATGATGCTTAACTCCAAGGATATAAGTGCCCACCTGCACGGGCCGTATTCACCATACCGTATCGTACCAACAGGATATCAGCACGATACAGTCCCTGTGGTGATGACACGGCTTAAAACTCTATTTTTCTTAAATTAGTAAGTAATTTTCTCAATAATTGCTAGAGAAGGTAAATATTTCATATCATTATGTGTCGGCACACATGTATTTTTTTGGTGACCTGCATGCATCGGCACGATCCAGCAGACTAGCACGCATCGTGCCATACCATGCCGAAAAGTTTTCGGCATGACCCCCTGCCACGGCTGTGGTCCTAGTTTGATTTTTTTCTTTTCTCGTACTTTTATGTAATGTAGAGACAGCTCATTGGCCACTTCAATTCTTACATAGAATAACTGTGACAGAGAAGACTTTTACATTGATCCTGAGAACAAATTGGTGCCACGGCTAGATTTATGGATGCCAGGGTGCAGGCAATAGCTTGTTATAACCATTAAATGAGTTAAATCAAACAAACTGAAAGGTTAGTCAATAAAAACAAATTTTTAAAGATTGAGTAGCCTTTTTAAAGGACTGCTTGGTATTGAGGACCATCTTATGTTATAAGAAAAACTCGTGTTAGACACAAAAGCATAAAAGGATATGCCTTCTCATTTTTCAGTAGGACCACCGAAAATATATCATAATCGACTGACAGTAGTATGCACAATATAATATAACGCATAGAAAAAATAAGATATTTTTCAATCGTAAGTTCTCACCGCACGCAACGCAATATTCCAGCAATCCCAAATAGAGCCTAAATAAACCAATGCGCCAACGTTGGAATTAGTTCAAGTACATTTTTTGCCCCTTTTTTTTTTGTTTCCGCTCAAGTTAAACCTATCATTCACATAATTAAGTGGAGAGAGCTAATGTGAAGTGAAATACAACGCATAAAAACTAATAAAAGAAGAAATGAACAGTGAGACAAGCATAAACTAGCGCTCAAAAGCTCAGAAAAAAGAATCCTTAAAAAATCGCACCTTTAATGCAATCACCTCCCCCAATCTTCGACTCCCCGAAGCTCGAACCCTACTCCCTATCAAACACAATGGTGGAAACGACCAAAAAATCGCCCAAAAACCCTCCAAAATTCCCCAAAATTCGTCGAAATGGGGGGCGAAGATCCGTGGAAATGCTCAGAGTCTAAGCCATGGGGGTCGAGGAGAGAGGGAATCGAGGAAACGAGGGCCTCGGCGTTTCCCCTCCACGGGAAACGGCAGGGGGAAACGCGGTCGATGGTGCGGGGGGGACGCCGGGTGGTGGGAAACGGCTGAGGCGAGGTCGGGGGGGAATCGAGTGACGAGGGTTCGGAGAGCACGACAAAGAAAGAGGTGGAAATTTTGCTGGCAGGCCCCTCCACTATACGAAATTTGAAATTAGGACTATAGAGGTTTCTATTTTTTAAAAGGGAAAACTTCAAATACCACTCCTGTGGTTTCACACATTCTCACTTTTGTATCCTGCGGTTTAAAGCGTATCAATTTAGTACCATGTGGTTTCATTTTTATCTTTTTATTATCGATTCCACTAATTTTTTTCGTTAAATTAGTGACAAAATTAAAATTAAAGGATACTAAAGTAAATATTTGATAAACCTAGGTAGGGTATGTGAAGTTTTTTGTATATAATTTAACGAAATATTAACGAAGAAGTTGGTGAAAAGATAAAAATGAAATCATATGACACTAACTTGATACACTTTAAACCACAGGATACTAAAATGAGAAAGTGCAAAACCACAGGGGAGTATTTGAAGTTTACCCTTTAAAAAAAATTATTTTGCACAATTCTGCGCTTATGCTCTAAGGGGGTGTTTGGTTCAAATTATCCTGACAGGACTAGAGGCAATCCTACCAGGATTACCGTGTTTGGTTCATCCGCTATATTATCTAATCGTTAATATAGCATTACATATCGAGCAGGATTACACCGAAAATATTAACGAGAGAAGGGTCGTGTATCTTGCATTACTGAAAACCGGTAAAACTGCATATTATGTAAAATGACAATTTTACTTTCTAACTCTCGAAACCCTTTCAATACGTTATTTTTAAAAAATTAATTTAAAATTTTGAATTGTCAACTTTTAATTTTTAATTTTTAATTTTTAATTTTCAAATTTAAATTTTTTAATTTTTAATTTTTAATTTTTAATTATTAAAATTTAAATTTTAAATTTTAAATTTTTAAATTTGAATTTTAAATTTTAAATTTTAAAATACAAATTTGTATTTTAAATTCTGAATTTTAAATTTAGATTTTAATTTTTTATTTTATATATGTTTATATTTATTTTTTAGATTTTAAATTTAGAAATTTCATATTTAAATTTTAAATTAAAATATTAAATTTATATTTTTGCTAAAATTTAAATTTTATATTTTTGTTAAAATTTAAAATTAAAAAATTAAAAAATTAAATTATTTAAAATAAAATTTGGTAAAAAAATATTATTTGTCAACAGTAAAAAAAAATTTACGAAATATAACTGAGGACAATTTTGAAATAGACTATACTTTATTGTTTAGATTACTAAATTTTATAGACAGAACCAAACATAGGAACGCTCGCTATAAACACTGCAATCCAGTATTACATTATTGTATTAAACCAAACGCACTAATGCAGCATCAGTAGTAATCTCATTTAGAAATCCAAGATACCTGGATATATCGAAATATTCTGTTATATAACATAACTCGAACCAAACGCGCCCTAAACTTCAAATACCACCTATGTGGTTTCGTACTTTCTCACTCTAATATTCTATATTTTAAAGTGTATCAATTTAGTATCTTATATTTTATTTTTTTTTTTTAACTTTTCATTAAATAATATACAAAAAATTTCAGATGCCCCACCTATAGTTTAATTGAATATTCACTTTAGTACCTTTAGTTTTAACTTTATCATTGATTTAACGAAAAAAATTAATGGAAGGAAATAACAAAAAGAAAAAAATAAAATCATAGGTGCGAAAGTGATATATTTTAAATCAGTGTACTAAATTGAGAAAGCGAAACCGCATGGGTAGTATTTGAAGTTTTTTTTTAAAAAAAGTATATATATAAGTGTAAATTTTACATCTATGTACCTCTTGTGACTCATATTAATCTATTTGTCTTTTAAATTATTACTAGTGGAAGACCCGCGTGATGCTGCGGATATAAAAATACTTTAATAATAAATTTTAGTTTTTATTTTTATTTTTTATATAATTTTATTAGTCTAATTATTAATTAAATAAAGTTATATTAAAATAATTTAATAATTAAATATATGTAAATAAAAATAACTTAAATTGGTATATGTGCAACATAAATTATATAGCAGCTTATTAGTAATTATATTACTTAGTATTTGAATTATCTTATAAAGACTTATTTGAAAAATATTTGGAAAAAAAATCTATTTAAATAAATCAATAAATAGAAGAGAAATAAAATAGTAGGAAGAAATATTTCATGCACCATGTTCATGAATAAATCTTATACACAAAATTTTAAAAATTTTATTATAAAAATCTAAACTTTGTAATATTGATCAGATTGATCAGATTAGTCTATTTATATAATTTATTATGTAATTTATTAATAAAATTATATATATATATAGAGAGAGAGAGAGAGAGAGAGAGAGAGTTGAGCTAGAATGCTATCGATAGCAAATGGGCTCCGTTGCCACCCATTTGTTTTCGATGATAGAGCCTCTAAATCGACGATCGGTACCGTTGAACATGATCTATACCACTTGAAGTGTTTAGAAATCAAATTTCAAATCTTTTTGACTTCATTTGACTAATGATCAAATGGTTTCAGAATTTGTAATTTTAATGGTCGATATGATACGTTTTCTCGTTTAACGGCGTAAAGATATCCAAATCAATTGAATTTTTGTTAGAAAATTCTTTAAACTATTTAAAACAAGATCTATACTCTTGATCTTGATTACAAGACTCCTATCATCATTTTTTAAAGAATATTCATTTTCAACCGTTCATTTTTGTATCCACTCGATGGATAAGAGAACAATATCGAAAATATATGAAATTTGATTTCTAAACACTTCAAATGGTATAGATTATGTTCAACGGTGCCGATCATCGATTTGGAGACTCTATCATCGAAAACAAATGGGTGGCAATGGAGCCCGTTTGCTATCGATAGTATTCAAGCTCAACTCTATATATATATATATATATATATATATATATAGAGTTGAGCTTGAATACTATCGATAGCAAACGGGCTCCATTGCCACCCATTTGTTTTCGATGATAGAGTCTCCAAATCGATGATCGGCACCGTTGAACATAATCTATACCATTTGAAGTGTTTAGAAATCAAATTTCATATATTTTCGATATTGTTCTCTTATCCATCGAGTGGATACAAAAATGAACGGTTGAAAATGAATATTCTTTAAAAAATGATGATAGGAGTCTTGTAATCAAGATCAAGAGTATAGATCTTGTTTTAAATAGTTTAAAGAATTTTCTAACAAAAATTCAATTGATTTGGATATCTTTACGCCGTTAAACGAGAAAACGTATCATATCGACCATTAAAATTACAAATTCTGAAACCATTTGATCATTAGTCAAATGAAGTCAAAAAGATTTGAAATTTGATTTCTAAACACTTCNAAAAAGAAAAGATAAAAAAGAAGAATTTAAATATCATTACGTATTCATTTCCAACGGTTTTTATTCTTATCCTTATATTTCTATTTAAAGTTATCCATTAGAGAAAATAAAAGAAATTCTTATACTTATTCCAACATTTCTATTTAAAGTTATCCATTAGAGAAAATGGAGAATTTAAATATCATTATGTATTTATTCCGAACGGTTCCTATTCTTATCCTTATATTTTTATTTAAAGTTATCCGTTAGAGAAGAATGGGGAATTTAAATATCATTATGTATTTATACCGAACGGTTTCTATTCTTATCCTTATATTTCTATTTTTAAAATCGGTCTATCGATAAATCGAAATTTGAAATACGTGCTTTTATATATAGTATACATATATATCTACATGTGTGGATTGGCTTTTTTTGCATTTAGCCCATTCCGAATTTTTTTTTTTTTACAAATAGCCCTATAAAATTTATATTTACAAGATTGCCCCTATTTCTGCCATGCAAACACCACGCGAGTGTCACGTGGGCGTCGCTAGCATAGGTTAAGTTGAACATGATGAATCATTTACCGTATTTGGACACGGTAAATGATTCACTGTATCCTTTTGATATACATTACTTAAAAGGACACGTTGAACTATTTTTCTTCGGTTTTAAATAATATATCAAAAGGACACTGTGAAAAACATGGTGAATGATTCACCTAGTTCAACTTAACCCCCCAGCCATGCCCATGTGGCATTTGCATGGCGGGAATAGAGCCAATCTTGCAAATATAAATTTTGTGGGGCTATTTATAACTTTTTTTTGAGATGGCTAAATGCAAAAAAAAAAACCTGTGTATATATATATGTAGAGAAGAGGAGGGTTAGGGGACACGTGTCACCATGAGGTTGCCCTAACCTTCCTTTAATGTGGTAGAAATAAATTATTTTTCATTAATAAATATTCTATCGCCTTCTAGATATGGGGTGAAAGATGTACATAATATTTTTTATTTAATTATAAAATTAATTGCAGATGTATCCTACAAATCAATAAAGTTGTATACATATAATCCGGCTACTATACTATCGATGGACCTGACGTTATCGAGTTTTTCTCCTTTGGATCTACTCCTTTAACTATTGCCACTTATTAGATTATACTATTCAACCAATCGCCTACTCAACTCCAGCACCCTATTTGGTTCAGGTCCAAAGGGAGAATAACGCCTTATTCCCCCCTTTTGTACCCAAACAAGAAATGTGAGAGGTGGGAACAATATTGACAAATTATTCCAAAATTTGTTAGAGTTATTACATTTTTTATTTCATTTGGATCAAAACCGCATAATTTAAACTCAATAGAATTTATAACAGTACATCTAAACAAAGCATCACAACTTTAAAAAGCCATAAGAACTATAGCATTGTGGGACACAGAAAGCCACTATAGGTAATCAAAGGTGGCTTTATACGGTGCTGTAATATCGAATCAGACCTACAATGATGGGGCATTCACCAACTATTTTTGTGGCTTTTGATGAAGCGTTAATACTTATTTTTGCAGCTTTTCTAAAAGGTGTTATAGGAATCCTCAAAAGCTGCCTTTAATATTAAATATAAATAGGTTATCAAAGGCGGCTTTATACAGTGCTACAATATCAAATCAGACCTATAATGATGGAGCATTCATCGACTATTTTTGCGGCTTTTGGTGAAGCGTTAATACTTATTTTTACAGCTTTTCTAACCGATGTATAAGAACCCTCAAAAGCTACCTTTAATATAAAATATAAAATATTTTATCTCCTAAAATTTAGATTGGCCCTCAATTTAGCAAATCTCTATTAGTTAGGTTTATCTATTAAGTGTTGATTAATTTATTAAAATTATTATTTTAGAGAACAAATTTATTCTCACTAGTATAAGACCCGTGGTTTGCTGCAAATAATTTTTTTTATAATTTTAATAAGTTAAAAAAGTATAAAAATTTAATAAACCACTAAATCCTAAATTCTAAGTCCTAAACTCTACATCAATTTATATAATAAAGCATATTGCAAAAGCTAAAAGAAATGTTCACAAATTTTTCCACTAAAAAAAAAGCATAAAAAGAAAATAAAACATATAACATATCTTTTAGGGTATATAAAGAACCAGTGAAGAGAGAAAAAAGTAGTAGAAAAATAAAATTACTTTCATTTATTTAGACAAATTTGCTATCTAAGAAAAAAAGAAAATAGGAAAGAAAATATTTTTTTTCAAAAATGAATAAAAAGAGAAAGAAAATAATATTATCAAAAATACATTTTGTTCTTCTTTTTAATGGAGAGAATAATTTTTTTTTCTATCTTTTTTTTTAAAAAAAAAAATCTACTTTTTTTTCATCATCTAAGAGAATTGTTGCACCTTTTTTTTGCTCTCGAAGTGACGAAGGTGTGCTAAATTAGCGTCGAATGTCGGTGTGGCGGCAGTAAAGCCCACTCGTCTCCTCTCTTCTTCTTCTTCTTCTTCTTCCTACTTTATTCTATTTTTTTGGATGTGCTGTGAGTGGTAGTTGGTTATAGGTGGCGTTTGGTGTATGTACGTGTGTTGGTTTTGTGAGAGTCCGCCATCGCCTCTCTCCCTAGTCAGCTGCTCTTCCCTTTTCTTTTATGGGAGAGGACCAAATCTTGGATCTCCACCAGTGATTGATGATGTAGGATGTGAAGTAGGATTTGGGCGATAGGCTTGGGATCTGCGTGTACAGTTGACGAGATTGTCGAGATTGCGGGATCGATAGGATATGATGTGCAACAGTGTGGGTCATGGCAATTCGATGGAGAGGCTAATAGGATTGCTTTTCTTCACCAATTTTCACCCGAAGATGGACATGTACATGGAACGGGTAAACACTTTGCTGGGGGGAGTACCTACAGTACTATGTTAGTACCGGCTAGAAGAATTGGGTATATCACCTTGATGTTGCCCAGTTTTTCTATAATTTGCGACATCATGACTCAATAGGTTGTAGTCCCTTCGAGCTAGCAACTGGGCGACAATCGCTCACTCCACACATAGCTGTTGCGGAAGAGTAGTATCGCAGCCCTTTAGCTCACTAATTCACTTCTAACCTGTAGGAAAAGGTGAGATTGCGAGAACTAGCTTGGAGAAAGCGGCCCGACGAATGAAGAAATAGAAATTACTATCTTTGAAGTTTGTCGAGGGGGATTGAGGATGGTCAAGCTATAATTGTAGTGGTTCAAGGTCCTGCACAAGATGCACAAGGCGCTGCTTCACAAGTATAAAGGCCTATTTCCCACCGTCAAGCGAGTGGGCAAGGCTGCCTATAAGCTAAAGCTACTTGCAAATCTTCGAATTCACCAAGTCTTTCATGTTAGCCAGTTGAAAGGTGTATCATGAAGACGCAGAGGACCCAAACCGTAGCGTGTCGCAACGCGCTCCGGCGACCATGACTATGTTATTCGAAAAAGAAGCAGAGTCCATCCTGGACACTTAGATCATTCGGCGTTGCGGAGTTTTGCTAAATCCTAAGTACTTGCTAAAGTGAAAAAAATCTCCCATATGGCGAGATTAGTTAAGAGAAGGCTAACACAGTTTGACAGTACCAAGCACTTATTTACAAGTTTAAGCAACAGTGCACAACAGGATGCCTGCATCTTAGGTGGGGGAACAATGCTAGGGACTTGAAAAATTTTGGCCCATGTCTCTGACCATCTTCGCAAACCAAAAGAGGACAATAGAAGAGGCATCGTGGAAGATGAAGCATCACTTAACTGTAGGAATTAAAGCTTTAGAAACTGTCCTGTGGAAGTTGAAATGTCATAGGCAACTTAATAATTCTCTTTATGGTTATTTAGTCTATTTAGTGGGTGTATTTGATATATTACAAAGGCCTATAAACAGTGGATAAGGCTCTCTCGTAGAGCATGTTAGTTTGAGCTAACAAATTGAGAGCAAGGCTTCGTACTTACTTTATAGGATTAATTGTATACAGCTCTCTATAAACATATCGAACACAGATATCTCCTTACAAAGTTCAACTTTTTATATTTATCCTTACAAAAGTCCTAACATTTTCAAATATATCCATGTTGTTAGGATCCGTTAGAAAAATATAGTTAACCATAGACAAAATATTTAATCCTAGTTAGTAAATAAGGTAAATTGATTTTTTTACCCCTCTTATATTGTTTGTGATGGTAGAAGAAAAGAAGATGACCATTTTGGGATGATATATCTGCATAATTTTAATAGTTTAGACTTTTGGAGGGGCATATTTGTGATGGCAAAAATATCATTTCACTTATTTTTGGTTAAAAAATAACTAATAAAAATATAAAAAGTTAAATTTTATAAAAAATATATTTGCTATTCGATGTACGGAGCTGTATGAAATTAGAATCGTGCTATTATATTATCGATAGTACCAAACGCTTGGTGCTATCAAGTTTTCAACCGTTGGATGAAAGGATGTGCAGTTAAGATGATAGTGGTCACCTGAGGTTGAGTGGATGGTTGGTTGAATAGTATAATCTAACGGATGGAAACGATAAAAAAGGTAGATCTAACAGCAGAAAACTTGATAATACCAAAAACTTGGTACTATCGATAGTATAGTAGTCGAACTCTATGAGGGTGTTTGGTCGGGGGATAAAATGGGGATAAAGGGTTATCCCCTCTTATATCCAAATATAAAAAAAGGGGGCAGGATAGTTATCCCACGTTTTGTATGGGAATAGGGGTGGTAACAGTCATTCCCACCCTTATTTAATTTTTTTAAAATTTAAATTTAAATTTTAAAATTTTAAAAAATTTATAATTTGTAATTTTAAAATTAAAATTCTATAATTTTAAATTCTAAATTTTTGAATTTAAAATTTGATATTTTAGATTTTTAAATTTAGATTTAATCTTAAATATAAAATTTAAAATTTAAAATTTAGAACTTTGAATTTTTAAATTTGAGATCTAAAAATTTAAATTTAAAATTTAAATTTTTAAAATTTAAAATTTATATATATTTAAATTTTAAAATTTAAAATTTAAAGATTTAAATTTAAATATAATATAAGGATTAATTATCACGTCCCGGATTACTCGTTTCTCCGGACACGCCGACAAATCCGCCATATATATAGGAATTTTCTCTGTATACAAAGCGAAACTGTAACTGATCCTGTAAACAACAACATTACAACCAGTAGTATAGAGCTGCTAGGAAAAAGAACAGGAGTATAAAAATAAAAATTCACTATACATACATCCAATCCAGGTGTATAAAAGGCTCGCGCAGCGAGATACAACAAAAGTATATATATGAACTCAAAAACTACAACTACTTGAAACTGGTGATCCTCTAGCTCAGCGACTCGTCTGGAAGGGCTCTAGCTCGCAACGCCCTTGCCACGATCGGTCTCGGAAGATGCAGCAGCTCGAATAGAAGGCTCTGCAAAAGAGGGGTAACAACTGGGCGTGAGAACTACTGTAAAAACAAGTAGTTCTCAGTGGGTACCGCCCTCAAAATCCTTGGTTCACCCACCAAGTCTACAGAAGTACACAAGTATAGTGAGAAAGCTGGAGTAAATCTACAGCTATATGCACCTATACTACCTCGGTCGAACACCAATACTCTGTAGGAAATAGTAAAGCCTGACCCAATCTCACTAGGGACTGTGAACACACCCGTCTCGCCTGTCGAAGCTATACAATCTGACACCAACCAGGTCGTCAGTGGAGAGCAAGTCCAACCAGGACCAAACGACACCAACGCAAAGCACAAAGCCCACTTGTGGGCGTTACCCAACCGAGTATGCAAGCGTATCTCTGTCGAGCTCAATCAAGCTCTTACAGGCTATAGTCAAGTAAACAGGGTCTAACAACTGAACTCACGTGCCCTCGGCACAATCGGATGCAACAACAACAATCTGGGCCCACCGTCAACCCCAACTGCACCCAACAATCCAGAACAGCCTAAACACTGCTGTAAAAATACACTCCGCACCTCAGCACGAGCGTAAATACATTCTAAACTACCCTGGGTATCCACCGCTTGGATACTGCGGTGATACAAACAAACCACGGCTTCTAGAGTTAAATCAGGTAGTTTAAGCATGTGACATGGTAGAATCGCAGGTTTCTCCTAAATCATATCCAAGTCCAACATGTGCAAGTATATATAGTCAAGTACTAGGCTCCAATTCAGATTTTGTAGATAAATAAGCCAAATCCATGAATCGAGCAATTTCAATATGCGAAACAACACAACGAACACATGTCAACTATATATACACTTAGAAGGTAAACCAACGATTAACCCACCTCAAAAGCTACTCCCAATCAGGCGTGAAGTCGAAACAGCGGAACCACACGCTCGCCCGGTCTCCCCGCGACGCTACCACGATGAACGCGTGCTCGAACGGCACCGCGGCTCCCCGGCGCGACGTCGGCGTCGATCCGAGCTGTAACCGGGTTCTCCTCCTCCTTGCGTACGGCCAAGCAACAATCTGGGCCCACCGTCAACCCCAACGGCACCCGACAATCTAGAACAGCCTAAACACTGCTGTAAAAATACACTCCGCACCTCAGCACGAGCGTAAATATATTCTAAACTACCCTGGGTATCCACCGCTCGGATACTGCGGTGATACAAACAAACAACGGCTCCTAGAGCTAAATCAGGTAGTTTAAGCATATGACATGGTAGAATCGCGGGTTTTCTCCTAAATCATATCTAAGTCCAACATATGCAAGTATANTTTCACTGTATACGAAGCGAAGCTGTAACTGATCCTGTAAACAACAACACTACAACCAGTAGTATAGAGCTGCTAGGAAAAAGAACAGGAGTATAAAAACAAAAGTTCACTATACATATATCCAATCTAGGTGTATAAAAGGCTCACGCAGCGAGATACAACAAAAGTATATATATGAACTCAAAAACTACAACTACCTGAAGCTCGTGATCCTGTAGCTCAGCGACTCGTCTGGAAGGGCTCTAGCTCACAACGCCCTTGCCACGATCGGTCTCGGAAGATGCAGCAGCCCGAACAGAAGGCTCTGCAAAAGAGGGGTAACAACTGGGCGTGAGAACTACTGTAAAAACAAGTAGTCCTCAGTGGGTACCGCCCTCAAAATCATCGATTCACCCACCAAGTCTACAGAAGTATACAAGTATAGTGAGAAAGTTGGAGTAAATCTATAGCTATATGCACCTATACTATCTCGGTCGAACACCAACACTTTGTAGGAAATAGTAAAGCTTGACCCAATCTCACTAGGGACTGAACACACCCGTCCCGCCTGTCGAAGCTATACAATCTGACACCAACCGGGTCGTCAGTGGAGAGCAAGTCCAACCAGGACCAAACGACACCAACGCAACAGCACAAAGCCCACTCGTGGGCGCTACCCAACCGAGTATGCAAGCGTATCTCTGTCGAGCTCAATCAGGCTCTCACAGGCTATAGTCAAGTAGATAGGGTCTAACAACTGAACTCATGTGCCCTTGGCACAATCAGATGCAACAACAACAATCTAGGCCTAACGTCAACCCCAACGGCACCTGACAATCCAGAACAGCCTAAACACTACTGTAAAAATACACTTCACACCTCAGCACGAGCGTAAATACATTCTAAACTACCTTGGGTATCCACCGCTCGGATACTGCGGTGATACAAACAAATCACAGCTCCTAGAGTTAAATCAGGTAGTTTAAGCATGTGACATGGTAGAATCGCGGGTTTTCTCCTAAGTCATATCCAAGTCCAACATGTGCAAGTATATATAGTCAAGTACTAGGCTCCAATTCAGATTTTGTAGATAAATAAGCCAAATCCATGAATCGAGCAATTTCAATATGCGAAACAACACAACGAACACATGTCAACTACATATACACTTAGAAGGTAAACCCATGATTAACCCACCTCAAAAGCTACTCCCAATCAGGCACGGAACCGCACGCTCGCCGGGTCTCCCCGCGACGCTACCACGATGAACGCGCGCTCGAACAGCACCGCGGCTCCCCGGCGTGACGTCGGCGTCGATCCGAGCTCTAACCGTGTTCTCCTCCTCCTTGCGTACGGCCAAGCATAAGAGAGAGAGAGAGAGCACAGCATGCAAACCCCCCCCCCTCAGCTCCTCTATACGTATATAAAGAGAGGGGGTATGGGTGAAGACAACGAGGCAGCCAAAAGACCAAACAACCCCTCACCTACCCTGGTGTACCGGTACAACATCGATGTTGTACCGGTACACGCAGCAAAGATGGCAAACCCGAGAGCAGTTGTGCAGGAAAATTTATACTGGGTATCGGTACGCCCCTGGGTTGTACCGGTAAAACATGCTGAAAATATGAAATTTGCAGATTTCAGTGCTAACTCCCTGCTCCCGCGTCGCACTGAGTCCGCTTTGCGTCTATTTCGCGCCAACGCAACTCGGGCTTGTCCCGACACTCTCCCGACGTGTCGACAAGCCGCAGATGCTGCCTTCCAGGGATACTACAGTAATATTATTATTTTCTATTTATAACTACCCACTATTCTTCTTATTCTATTTTTTTCTATTCAAAAATTTTTATTTATATTTAAATTTATATTTGTTTTTTGAAATAGACAGTTTTTACTTGTACCCGAACGAAAGGAAGCCTATGAAATTAACCCGTACCAGTTTGGAGAATACTTTAGTAATTAAAGCAAGGAAGGAAGAAAAGAACAAAAGTAAAGCAAAAATATGAGTAAAGCTGAACAACTAATATTAGGCCAACACCTATTTTTTCCCTAAATATGTAAAAAAATAGATGGAATCCTACCTGACTCGCTGCTTTATCACATTTCAGCATGTAGAAGTATGCTTATTTTTCTTTCGGCAACATCAAATCACAACATCGCAAGACCACAAAAATATCAGCAGGAAATAGAACTTAAAGTAAGGAAACATGTTGCATGTTACCAATGGACACTCCCACCACAAATTTACATTTAACTGAAGTTTTAGAGAAGACACCAACAAATAACCTAAAGACTAAAGGAAGAAGTAGGAGTTTTAAAGCAGCACATAGTTTTAAACCCACCACAAATTTACAATGATCAAAATACACCTCTAACTAAAGCAGCACATAGTTTTAAGTCCAAATACAAATCCAAAATGAGCGACGCGTAGTTTTCGACAGGACAACAAAAAGATCATGCGTGCATGCACGATCAGATACAAAAGCAGCAGTAGCAAAACATTTCGTTTTTTCCTTTGAACCTTCGACACTTAACCCAAGAAAGCCGAAGTACTATATGATGAATTAGTTTCTGCAATAGGGGGAAGAGGAACCAAGCGGTTAATTATAGTATAGCATTCTTCAATGGCACGGCGTATCTGGACCCGCTCAGTCACAACCTCATTTATCTGTGCAAGAGTAGTGACATAGCAATCCTTCACCAAGAAGCAAGTTGGCGTAGTGTGCAAATAGCACAGCAAACTTTGTGGTTAGATGATTGTGTAGATTTTTATAAAAGATACTATCATCGTAATTCACATCTTTAACTTGCAAATCATATTCTTCAACCATCTAGAGCAGCATCTGTTCAGCTGCAGCAGATGTGGAGGATTGCGCCCCCCAACATCGCACCATTTCAACTATAGATTCATCCCGTGAAATTGGAAGATCTATATATGCATCATAAGTCCCCTCTGTAGCAGGAGTCATGACACACTGCAGTGTTTCCATTTGAAGTTGTTCGTAAATCTCGCGCTATAATCTAAGGTAAGAAAGTTGGACGATCGTCATAGAAAAAGCTGCGAAAGAAAAATAGGAAAAAAAAAGTAGGAATGAGAGGTAAAGGAGTAGTCATTAAAAGTGTAGAGAACAAAATGATAAAATATTTTATAAATATTATTAATAAAGTAAGTCTGGAATAAGAAAAATTTATAATATATCCATAATAGACAAGGCAAAAATTAATAAAGTAAAGGAAAAGGCTTTACTTTAGCAATGAGAACATTTGAAGAAACATTAAACTGTTAAGGAAGTAAGGAGCTAAAACATTAAACCAGGAGAAAAGTAATTTTTGAAATGAAAACATATAAAAAGTAAAAGCAAGAAAAACCAGCAAGACTTAAGTAATATAGGCAAGTCATTTATGCATGGAAAGAGGCATATGGCAGGATTTAAGAATAGCAAGCGGTTGCCTATGATAAGCGTCGCCAAACTTTTATTACCAATTTTGCACCTTTTAAAAAGAGAATTTTCAAACTTTTATTTCTACTTGCCTATCATTGTTGCATTACGCCATGGAAAGAGGCATGTAACAGTCATTGAGATAAAGAAGTGCCTCGCCAAACTTTTATTACAAATTTTGCACCTTTTAAAAAGACAATTTTCAAACTTTTATTCCTGCTTGCCTATCATTGTTGCATCACGCGATCGAAAGAGGCATGCAACAGTCCTTGAGATAAAGAAGTACTTCGAAGCCAATAAATTTAAAAATAGCAAGTGGTTGCCTATGATAAGACCCTCCAAACTTGCTATTCAATATTTGTAGAAAACCAATTTAAAAACAGAAAGCAGTTGCTTATGGCAAGGCCGTCCAATCTTGCTATTCAATATTGTTTCTGCTTGCCTATTATCATCGTCTAGAAGGCTGGCAGAAAATGAAATAGCAGGCGGCGCAAGTTGGAAAAAACACACATAGAGGGAAAAAGGCATGCTAAGTAACACAGAAAGAAAGAACAAAGTATTCAAAATTGGAGTAAGAAATATACAATTAGTAGAGTTTAGCTGTGACGCCCCGACTTCCCAGGAGGTCACCCATCCTAGGACTACTCCCGTCCTAGCACGCTTAACTCTCTTAACCTCTTGGGTCTAGCAACCACCCAAAATACTTAAGCCGGGTTAAGAGTTTAGCACTATTATATCTTATATATAGGACTATTTGGGGTCTTGCAATCTCCCCTCCTTTAAGCCCTGACGTCTTCGTCAAGCTCAGACTCACAAGTACCAGGCGATGTGAGACTCGTCTCGCTAGCCCGTCATTCAGACCTTGGCTCAGTCGAGACTCATCTCACACTTCCGGCTGGTAATTGGCTCTGATACCATCTGTGACGCCCCGACTTCCCAGGGGGTCACCCATCCTAGGACTACTCCCGTCCTAGCACGCTTAACTCTCTTAACCTCTTGGGTCTAGCCACCACCCAAAATGCTTAAGCCGGGTTAAGAGTTTAGCACTATTATATCTTACATATAGGACTATCTGGGGTCTCGCATTAGCAGAAAAACAAAAGCCAAAAATCATCCATACAAATACATAACTTGATCAATAGAAATCAATAGAAATCAATAGAAATCAATCAAAAAACAGTAAGGTGGAGCCTAGTTGGTTTCTCGCAAGAGACCACATTAGCCTAGAATGAAATCTTCTAGGCACCTAAGAAACAGTGGCAATAAATTTTTAAAAGGGGTCCAAAAGGTACTAAAGAATATCAACCTTTTGTGAGTATGCAGTAAATTGTAGAGTAATGTAGGGACCTACAAAATAGTACAACTATTAGTAGGACTTTGTCACAGTTAATACCAATGAATATTCTGTCACAGTAAAGTGGAAGGTATACCCTTTTTAGTTTGAGGATAAAACAGCACCATGCATGAAGCAATAAAGCCAGCTATAAACCATGTATTTATAATAAAAATCTAAGGTAAGCTTTTGCCTATCACAGAAACAAAGAGAGAATGAAAGAGGGCAAAGAATAGGGATAGGGCTATAGGCATTATGGGGAATATGCGGTGCGCCTTGAAATGATCTAGGAAATCTTTTGAAAATGTAAAGATATCTGTAAAGATACTCCCAGAGTGCCTATTTGTATAGGGGCAGGTTTATATTATATATTATTGATATTTTATTTTATATAAAAATCGGGAAATGAGTAGAGATCTGTAAAAACCTGCAAAAACCATAGCAGTAGGCTAGGTTTAGGGCAACATATAAGAGTCACATAGTAAAACAAATTGATGAACAAAGAAGTATTTTTTTAAAAAAAAATCAACACAGATTGCAAAAATCGAAAACAATTGAATACAAATCTTTTGAAACTGTCACCATATCCATCCATATATCAAGAGAGGGAAAAATATCTAGAAAACAATGAATAAAAATCTGTAAAAACCCTAGCAGTAGGCTAGGTTTAACCCATGATATAAGAGTCACATAGTAAAACAAATTGGAGAAGAAAGAAGTTTTTTTTTTTTTGAATTATCAACGTATAAAAAACAATCCACATAGAAAGAAAAAAATCGAAAATCCATACATAAAGAAAAAATCAAAAATAATGAGTACAAATTTTTTGAAACGGTCACCAGATCAATCCATATATCAAGAGAGGGAAAATAATAAATATAGATAGAGATAGAGAAAAAAAATCTCACCAGATCTATAAACAACCTATAAAAAATCTTATAAGATCTGTAAAGAACCAGCAAAAACCATCGAAGTAGGGTAGATTTAGGCTCAGGAAGAACCGTCCAATAGGCGGGCTTATCCCACCCGCGGCCGAATCGCCCGACGGAGCGATCGAGAGAAACGGCAACCGCCCAATTAATGGACGGGTTCATCCCATCTGCGAGCGAATCGAGCGAAGGAGCGATCCAGAAAGGCTCGAGGTAGGAGGATAGGGCACTCATCAGCGAGGCCACCCGCGACCGAATCGCCCGACGGAGCGATCGAGAGGAACGGCAACCGCCCAATAGATGGACTCATTCCATCTGCGAGCGAATCGAACGAAGGAGCGATCGAGAGAGGCCTCGAGGTAGGAGGATAGGGCACTCATTAGCGAGGCATTAGAGGTTTGAGAGAGAAAGGGCATAGGAGAGAGAGAGGCGTTGGAACAGAGGTACAGAGAGGAGAGAGCGGCAGAGAAAGGGGAGAAGAGAGAGATAGAGGAGAAGAGAGAGAGAGAGAGACCTAGGGAGAAGAGAGAGATAAATAGATCTAGGATAGAAAAGAGAGGGGCACAGAAAAATAAAGAGAAAAAGGTGCAAGTAAACATGAAAGTACAAAAAATTATTAGGTATGTCTTAATAAACTATTTATATGAATTTTATATGTGAGAGTTGAGACACAGCAGCTGTCAGCCTTTCCTTCCGCACGAACACAACCCCGCGCGAACTGTCGGGAGTCAACTCATCCCCGTCCGCTCTTCCTCAAACTCTCTCTCTCCGTCTCTCTCTCTCCATCTCCTCCGTCCTCCCTCTCCGCCCGCATAAACCCAAAAAATGGACTCCGACGTCGTCCGCGTCCGTCACGTAGAAGAAGAAGAAGACGACGACGAAGACGAAGAAAATCGCTCTCCTCTCCTCTCCTCTCCCCCTCCTCCCCCCTCTCCTCCTCCTCCCTCTCCTCCTCCTCTTCCTCCTTTACCGGAGCTCGACGAGATCCATCCATGGCGGCCACTCTCCGATCCCCTCCTCTCCCCTCCGCCTCCTCCTCCTCCGCTGAAGCCCCCCTCCTCCGCCGCCGAATCCGCCCCGTCCCCGCGCCTCGCCTCCCTCGACGTTTTCCGTGGCCTCACCGTCGCGGTAAACCCTTCCTCCCCAACGAATTGCTGTTCCTAGGATTCGGAATCCCCGTTGATCTCTAACCCTGACGAGATTTCGCAGCTGATGATCCTGGTGGACGACGCCGGGGGAGCGTTCCCGGCGATTAACCACGCGCCGTGGTTCGGCGTCACGCTCGCCGACTTCGTGATGCCCTTCTTTCTCTTCATCATCGGCGTGTCGGTCGCGCTTGTGTTTAAGGTATCAAATAGGGTCCTTTTAGCCCTAGGTCATATTTGAAATTGATCGTTTCTTGCTTTTTCTGGGGTTTTATTGTTTTTTCACTTTACTCGCTAGTCCTTCATTTCACTATTTAGTGTAAAAGTTTGATTTTTCTGCTTGTTGTAGGTTATAGATTTCAAATTTGTCTTGGTATAATACTAATCATTTTTGTCTATCTTTTTGTTGTCACATTTATCGCCGTTATCACGTGGCAGTTCATAGCTAGAGCATTAGGATGATAAAGATACTTTTTTTTTACTATAATTCCTTGCAATTTGAATTACCAAATCAGTTGAATTCACAAGATTTGTACTTTCTCCTATATCTGTTAGGGACATATCGGCTATAGTCAATCTTTTTGAGGCTTAGGGATGTTGATTTCTTTCTTATTTGGAGCTGCAAGTGGATTCCTTCGTGTTTCGACTCTTTCGGAGTTAGCCTGAGAGTTATTTTCATCTACTACTTGTAAAATCTCTTTGGTAATTAAGTAGGTTAACTCTTCATTTTGTTGGGTGATGCTTTGCAGAAATCTTCAAATAAAGCAGCCGCTACGAAAAAGGTCATAATGAGGACAATTAAGCTCTTTGTCTTGGGTGTAATTTTGCAAGGTTCTGTTGGAGTTTCTTACATTTTTTAAAAATTTTAATGAATTACATGTAGAATAGAATCCATCTTAATTTTGTTGGCTATATTAGTTTTGCTCGACTTTTCTGCATATGTATATATACGAAGATTTTTTTCATTCACAACCTTGTTGGAATCTTGATTCTGTCGTTACTATTGGTTGGTTGCAGGTGGATACTTTCATGGCCGTAATAACTTAACCTACGGGGTCGATTTAGACCGTATTCGGTGGCTAGGTGTATTACAGGTTATGTGGATCTAATTTAATGATTTTGTGATTCTAATGACTCTTATCATATTTTTGTTATATGATGTGAACTTCTTTTTTAGATTCGCATTTATAAAATAATTCCAGTGACCTATAGTTGTTGTCTATAAGTTGTTGTTTTTGTTGTATCTTGACCTCCACTTGCAGTGCTTTCATGAAAAATAATGATCAAAAGAACATTGTATGCTAGTTCTTTTAGCTGAAAATTGCTCACACTTGTGAGATGCCATGCGTGGTGCTTATATTTTGATTCGGTGATGCATTTTGTCTTAGTTGTAGGTCTATTTATCTGATGGTTTTCTTTGCTGGACAAAGCCCATTGTGAGAAAATATTCTTTAAAATACAATGCGCACTTTATATTTGAAGTTTGAAAAGCTGAATTTGTTCCTTTTAGGACTGCTATTCTTCAAAGTTGTCTTTAGCGTTCAAATAGCATCTGGAAATTGGAACTATTGTTGTTTCTCGTGTTGTTTATTTAGTAATTTCTTGTCATCTGATTGTGCTTTTACATATCTTAGAGGATATCCATTGGATATTTTTTAGCAGCAATGTCAGAGATTTGGCTCATCAGTGACATCACAGTGGATTCTCCTGCATCATTTGTGAGGAAATACTACACTGAATGGTCAGTCATATTGACAACTCTCAAGTTTCAATGGTTTGTACTGCAAAGTTTTAACAGCATTTAGAGTATGTTTGGTTCACGATTGGAAACAGAATCAGAAAAGGAATCTGAATGATAATGACCGGTTCCATTTGTGCATTTGGTCAACTGGAATAGTAATTGGAATTAGTGATTCATATTTTACTTTGAATTGAGACTTCACTCCCCTCTCCTTAGCTGGATTGAAGATATGAGGCCTGTTCCACCAAGGAATGGTAATGGGAAAACGACTCCTCTAACCAAAAGGTCAAAATGGGACTGAATCATTCTAGTGTCCATTTCAAACCCAAGTTTGCCTGACCAAAAGATACCTTGCAATATATCCCTTCCATTTCGTGCTTAGTAAATGATTCCTCTGCATCATGTGTAAAGTAGATTCATGTATCCACTGTTTTTGATGTTGAAGTAACTGGATTTAATCTAATATCTGCTATTCACCTGAAGGATCGCCACCATACTACTTTCTGCACTATATGTTGGCTTGCTTTTTGGTCTCTATGTTCCTAGCTGGGAGTTTGAACTTTCAAGCAGAAATTCTACCTCTTCAAGCCCAAATTATCAGATCAGCATTGAAACAGTAAGTTCATAACTGACTCTTACTATCTAGTGATTGGTTCTTAAGTGAAGTTGTATTCTGTAACTAGTAAACTTGCCTGTGTAAGTAATTTCACTGAAATATCTTTGCTGGGAAGAGGCATGCCAACCATGTAAGGGTCAGATTATTTACCAAGGGCATGTGTCGTTTGATTTCAAGGTGATACTGTGGCACATTAGATCCATATTAAGCATTACAGAGTCATAATTCCTTCTATGGGGAATTGGGAAGTATCTTTTTCATCGCGTAGTAAATTAATGTTTCCACTATGTTGGTTGTTATGCACAAATAATCTGAATCATCAATACTTGGAGTCTTGGATTAGTAAATTTAGTTTAAGGTCTTTATTATCCGAGAATTAAGAATTTATAATTAGCTATCAGCTATCAAGCTTTTGGATTATTGAACATCACAAAGTTGTCAATCACATTTTGATGTTATTTCTTTTCTTGCCTTAACTATTTTTTTTGGTTTGGCATGCACCAATTGTCAATTCATTGATTATCCTGCATGCCACAAGCCAATATATGTTATGATAGGATGATACTCCATGTGGTGCGCTTTCTAAAGCTCCAATATTTAATGAACAACCATTATTTGGGAAAAAACCATACTTGGTGTTGCAGATTTTCATTTCTTGTCCTTTATAGCACATTCAATATCCCTAGATTTTTCCTTTGGTCCTAACTTAATACTTCATGGTCCCTTCTGTGTTTTATTTACTTAGATCATCTAATTAGGGCCATTTTCAGTAGTCATGTACTTCTATATCTTGTTTGTCGCTTTGCTTCTTTGAGCATCTATCAGCTTATTGTTCAAACTTAAAAGGGCTTGGCTAAAGTTGAGCAAACTGTTTACCGGCTGTATTTTAGCATTATCTTTTCATGTTCCAGCTAAAGATCTGTGGTGTAGCTACAGTGGGAGCTTGATATTTGGAAGCAAAATTTCGCCTTTCTAAGAGCAACTGTTGAAACCTGTCATTTGTGTAATACATTAACCTAGTATAGATTCTTCTTTAATCGTACGAAAATGCTATTTCATCCCAAACAGCATGATCTGTTTCAGATGAGTGACTTGGTGCTCCAACTGATGGGGGCCCTTTGATTGATCGGGCCCTTGATTTTACCCGTATTTATAGCGGTTATGGGAAAGAACTTGTTTACTGGCTACTCACTGTTTGTCCGCAAATGTTTTCATAATTGGCAGGTCCAATGTGGAGTGAGAGGTAGCCTGGGACCTCCTTGCAATGTTGTTGGATTGGTAGATCGACTTTTTCTTGGTGAAAACCACCTTTACCAGCGCCCAGTTTATAAAAGGACTAAGGTTCTTTAGTTGAATTGTCAATTTATTGTTTATTTCTCTTATTACCTTTGTCTTTTACTCCTAATGGGAAATAAATTATGTCATCTCACAGGAATGCAGTGTGAACTCCCCTGATTATGGTCCCCTCCCACCAAATTCACCTAATTGGTGCTTGGCTCCATTTGATCCTGAGGGTCTATTAAGGTGATTCTCTCTCATCTGTGAATTCTGTTCGCTTCCGTCAATTTTACGAATCCTGAAATCAGAAAGTTAGTAATTTTACTCTGCTTGTTTGCTTTACTGCATAGTATGTCTTTTATGTGTGTAGCCATGTGCATGAATTTGAAGTGATATCCTTCTGGCTGAACTAGGGCCTTATTTATAATTTTGAAATGAAGACCTCTAAAAAAAAACATTTTTGGAGATGATCTTACAGAGGTAAAGCACCTAGATGCCAAAAGTTGATGTGAAAAGTTTATTACCTGTACAAAAGCAGATAATGTGAGGGGTGCAGGCCGAGCTACATTCTAAAGTTTATCATAAACCATTTCAAGTGTAAATTAAAGTAATAGATTCTCTTTTAAATTTTGTAATGGTACTGATGATTGACGAAAGTTTGTCAGATCTGTATGCTTCTAGATCATAAGATAAAAACTTCACCAGACCATTTAGATTGATTTAGTGGGGCCAGTTGATGATGTTACATTATCGTCTTAGGTTGTCGTTGGCTTTCTATGTACGATTTGAGTTTAAAATTTGTGAATATTTTATTGGAATTTCCAACAATTAATTTGCTAACATGGATTAAGATTGTGATAAATTAAATTTCTGGATGTTTTCCCTCTTTTTGGGCTTTTTTCAAGATTTTGCATTGTTTTGGTCATCAAGATGGTTGGTTTCTTAATATTTTAGACTAGTGGACACTAATTAGTTTTTCTTGCTTGATTTACATGTAGTACTCTAATGGCAGCAGTGACATGCTTTGTTGGCTTGCATTTTGGGCATATAATCGTGCACTTTAAGGTACAATCTATAATTTTGGTTGCACCTTCCATCAAACTTTGCTCTTTGTTGATTCAGTTGCTAATTATTAGTTTTTTCTTCTGTAGAACAATGGCCAGAGAATGATTCTATGGTCCTTAACTTCCTTGGCACTTCTTGTTTGTGGATTCATAGTATGGTTGTCAGGTAATATAATTTAGTGAAGATTATGTCAACTCTATATTTAGTCACATTTACTCAGTTGTTTCCTAATTTACTTGCTCTTCTCTTTTGTTTAGTCACATTTATTTCATCTTTTTTTCCAGGTATGCCTTTCAGCAAGCCATTGTACACTATGAGCTACATGTTTCTTACAGCAGGCGTATCTGGCTTTCTCCTCACTCTGATGTATTATGTGGTTAGTTGATATTCTTTTCATTTATGCATGATATCAGATAATTATCTATCCAAGCAATCATAACCTGTAGTATTTTTATATTGCATATTAATTAATTATTGTGGTTTACTACTCTTTTATAGGTAGTTTTATATTTATTCCCAGAATTTCTCATTTGAAAGATCGCAATGAGGTGAAGTAGAGTTTCTGATCAAGTTTAAGGTTGAGCAGTTTGAGTATTCTTGTGAACATTCAATGTTCCTTTTTTCACCTGTGATCAAATATTACATTTAGTCCATTTCGATAAGTGTCAATTTTTGACTGCTTTATGTTTGAACTCATTAAACTTCATGTCATGCCAAGTTTTGTGAATTCTTTGTTAGTTTGTTCAAGGTCTCTAGAATGCCTCTGCTCACGCCATTGGGTTGGCTTGTTCTAGAATTTTCAAGGCCCTGCAGTAATTCATTTGTAAATGCAGTTAATGTGTTCTATCCCACTGTTAAGCTTTATGATCTATGCAGGTTGATGTCACTGGGTTCAGGAAACCATTTGTTCTGTTCCAATGGATGGGCATGAATGCGCTTATTGTGTATGTTTTGGCTGCTTGCAGGCTGTTTACGATATTTTTACAAGGATTTTATTGGCGCTCACCTAAATATAACCTGGTATATCTCTTTCTTCATTGTCTTGTTTTAGCCCCCTCTATAATAGAATTGGTATATATTGAAACCAGGGTTTAAAGTGCCGCCCCGTGCCGTACGGCATGGGGCGGAAGGGGGCACGATACGGGGGGGGTCTCGGACTCTCCCTCCGTGCTGCGGCACGTGACGCTGTACCGCACGAGACAGAGCGGCACGCCGCAGTGTGCCACAGCACAATGTAGTGCCGGCACTGCTATTTTATTTTTTTTTTTTGCTTTCTTTTTTCTTTTCGTTTTGTTCTTTGGAGTATCCGAAGCATTTTGGGTACCCCACACCCAAAAAATATTGCAAATTAAAAATTTACTTATTAGGTAAGTCAAAAAAATTATAATTTAATTTTTTTTGTTTAATCAATATACGGACAAAAGATTTGTCCAAGCCCTCCGCTTCTGCCACATACATCCTTTTTTTCTTCATAAATTATTTTATCAAAATTTGTTGCACCGCAAAATTTTTGGCAAATTAGAGGAACAAAATCGAATTCAATAAACAAATTTTGAGGCACATCAAATAAAAAATTTTATTTTTGCGCTAAAAGATTGAAAATGCTGATAAAATTAAAAACTATATTAAATCAATTGATACTTAAATTTATTTAATTTATTTGTTATATAATTTATTGCTTAATTTTTTTGATAGATCTACTAATTTTTTGAAAAATTAATTTTTCAAATACTTTTTACATTAATTTTTAAAATTATTTTTTTGTATTTTATAAAAGAAATACTGTAATATTGTCAAAAAAAAAAAAGAAAGATGTCTTTGCATTTTAAAAATTTTAACCTGTAAAAATTTTTATTCTGCATCAGATATAGTTGTACTTTACATATAAAAAAGTTTACAAATATGTTAATTGATGAGTATAGTAAGCTATACATAACAAATATTCATAATTATTTGATTAAAATTTTCAAAATAACATTATAAGAGTTTATTGGAACCAAAAAAATTGAAATAAATTCGGGCCAAAGCGTGTCAGTAGGAGGTCATGTGTATTCATCGGCACGCAAGCGTACCATACGTCGGCACGGAAGCGTGCCGGTGCCGTACCATGCCAGGCAGACAGCGGCACGCTCCCATGCCAGGACACTTTAAACCTTGATTGAAACAATGTTCTTATCCTTATTCAATTTAGTTTTACTTATGCCTATCGGTCTGGCTTCTTGAATAAATAGTTCGGAGTTTTCGCTGCGCTTGAAATTAAAATGAGTTTTGGACCCTAATATTAGAAGCTCTAATATGAAGCTTCTATTTTTGCTGTAACAAGAAGTTAATGCTTCTTCAAATTAACTCAAACAACACCTACACGAAAGTATGTCGGACCAAACGGGCACTTAGCCACAAAGCACTATGGAGGAGCGATATTTGATGAATTCTTCCTAATGAATTACATGTTAATTTGACTCCTCTGCATTTGGTGTTTTCTCTCTCTCTTTTTTTTTTAACACCCCCAAATGCAATTTCCTGATGGTATTATGAAGAATCGAAGAACCTGCCATTGGTACTAAATAAATTACATTGCAGGTTAACGCGACAGAGTATCTACTCCAAACCAACTTCCATTCCGAAAGGTGGGGAACACTTGGATTTGTTCTGTTGGAAATCTTATTCTGGTGTCTTGCATCAGGGCTCTTGCACATGAAAGGGATATACATCAAAATGTAGTTTCTGGAACAGTGGGGAACACTTGGATTTGTTCTGTTGGAGATCTTATTCTGGTGTCTTGCATCAGGGCTCTTGCACATGAAAAGGGATTTAAATCAAAATGTAGTTTCTTCCTAGCCAATCTGTTTATTCAGTAAATTGCACCACGGTTCCGGAGACTTTCAGCTATGTTTCATCTTGGTGCTCGGACTTCTAATTTCGACATCAATGGTTTCTAAACTCTTAAAAAAGTTTCATTTTAGTTATTACATATATTTATTTATTCGAGGAAAAATTATTGCTTACACCCAGTTCACCTGTATATCTATACACCATGCGTCTATTAACTATTCTTTCCATCATATATTTCAACCACGACAATCATCGAGTTACATCCTTTTTTTAATATAAAAAATAGATATATGAATTGAAAGAATGAGATGGATGGATAAACGATGCATTCGGGTGTACGAACAAGCAGATGAACTAGATGCAACAAGTAATAATTGTTAATCTGTGGTAAGGAGTAAAACAAAACACTTTTGAAAGTTTAGGGACGAAATTGAAACTTTACTAAAAGTTCAAAGTCTTGCGTGTCGAAATCAGTAGTTTGAGGACCAAGATGAATCTTTGACTCAAAGTTTGGGGACTACAAGTACAATTTACTCCTTTTTATCCTATTTGCCAGCTACATTGCATTATACTTGTACCTATTCTTGCATATCAGTTGGATTATATGTTGTACTATTTGTATAATATTCAATCATTTTCAAGTGAAAATGAAAGTGGGTCCCTGTACTATTCAAAGTGACAAAATTCTTGTGCCATGTTAGTAAAATTGAGCAAAATTGAGCACGTCACAATCACGTGATGTATAGGATACCAATGAAGTACGAAAATTTATGTATGAGTAAGTAATTACATCTTTACTTATGGTATTTTTGAGTAGTGATGTGATTGTTACATGTTCATTTCCAAGTGTTGCATTTTATTCAAAGGAGACTGCGACGGAATCAGGTAAAACCATGCATGGGAGTGCGTGGAGAGTTTTGCTTCTTATAACTGCGAATATTCGAAAGGTTGCAGGTGTGTCCATGAATCATAATCATTTTAGGGGACCCTGCATCTTGCTGTGCTGTTCAACATTCCAAGATTCACATTTGTGACCCACTTTTGCCTTTTCAGATCACTTTGGGCTTCGAAGATCGGCGGCAAATGATCCAAATTCATCCGCAAAACAAGGTAGTGGAGGACGGCGACAACACGAAAGATTCTTCTCTTGTTTTTCCAGAAAGGAAGAAGAAAGAAAGAAAAGATCGGCCCCGCAGCCGACCCTTCAGCATAACACTTTCTTATCTTGCAAGATGTGCAAAGGATACCCTCTCTCTTGCCCTTTCGGCACATGCTGGGGTTTGTTTTTTCCTATCCTGCTTTTTTTTTTTTTTCTTTTTCACTTGATGCTATAAGAAGCAACAGAATTCACATCTTCTTGTTCAAATAGAGAACACCTCCAAGAGATGGAGGGCGAAAAACCCGCCGCCAATGGGTGCCAGAACGATCAGAAGGCGGCCAACAAGGAGCGGACGCGGCCTTTTGCCGGTGCGGTGGCGCACAGGGCTGTGTACGGGTCGAACCGGTGGGGGTACGGCGGTCGGAAGGTGGGCGGGAAAGAGGGAAAGCAGGGGCCGAGCAGGTTGAGCAAGATGTCTTCTTCTTCTCCTCCTGCTGATAACTCACAGCAAGCTCATTTCAGTGTCAACTGAAAATACTAGTAATGGTAGTAACCTTTCTTTGCACTAGAATTTAGTTATGGATGTTGTCACTTGGTTAGTGTAAATTGTAATGTGTTGAGATTGTAAATTAATTGAATATGCTTATGAGAGTTTCTTAGCGGTTGTTTGGTACTGCTTTTGCTTTTCGCCTAAAAGCCAAAATAAGACAAGTTAGGTTTTAAAAAAAAAATTTTAAGAAAAATGCTTTTATTGCGTTTTACTGTATAGGTAAAAAAGACGGGTATTTGTTAAATTATGGGCATTTTGGACAACTTACGGATATCTTCGGATACCTGTTTATATAATTTTTTAAAATTTTTACAGAAATAAAATAGTAAATAGTCTGTTCTTAAAATTCTAACACTAATTTCTCCTAGCGTCATTTTTTCATTATTATTTATTATATATTGTGATATTTTAAACAATAAATTTTTTTTAAAAAAATAATATAATATCATTTGTATTTAAAAATATAAAAATAGAAAGAAAAATAAAAATTACTTTGTGGGTATTCCCATATACCCGCCCGCTCGAGCGGGCGTTTGGTTCGGCGTAAAATAAATCAAAAAATTATTTTTAGTATGAAAGATACTTTTCCGTTTGTTTGGTTCTATGTAAATAATTTTTTCATAAAAATATTTTTAGGGATTTAAGAAAAAAAATTAAACTTTTCGGTGGAAAACAAAAACTCCCTTATTTAGCCTCTCTTTCTCATTATATTAATATACTATTATATAATATTTTATTTTTAAATATATATNTGGTATAATTTTGATATATCTATAGATGATGATGATGATAATAATAATACATATAGATATAAATTTTAATTATAATATATATAATATGGTAGCTATTTATATGAATAATATATAATATTTAATAGAAAAAAATTATATAAAATCTTTTTCATTCAAAATTTTTCTTTCAACCAAACAAGTATAACTGGAAAGCTATTATTCTTTTTTTACGAATCAAACATTAAAAAATGTAAAAAAAAAAAAAAAATTTCATCAAGAATTATTTTTTATAGTTTTACGTTGAACCAAACTGACCCTCACTAAGCGAACTGACCCTCACTCACGAGCGAGTATAAATAAAGATAATGACTATCTAAAATTTTGCAGATAAATTCTATCCATATCCGCATAATTTGCGAGACTAAAAAAAAAATCAGTGTTGCACCAGACCATTTATTACAGGCAAGGTTAGAAAGATTAAGTAACTCATATTTAGGGGAAAATATACAGGACCATCCAAACTTTAGCTCTTTTGCGAACGGACACCTAAACTTTCAAATTTTATCAAATAGTTCAATAAGCATGTGCATTTTGATCGCATGTTTCACATATAATCTTATAAAACTACAAAATATAAATAAATTTATTTTTTTCTATTCTGACGTATAGCAAAACAACGAAAATCTAAGGCAGATTCACCCTATTATTCAATCTGAATGCTCAGTTATTAAGTTTGAAAGAGAGAGAAATAAATTTTGTACATTTTAAAGTCTTGTAAGATTATTCGCGCGACATATGATCTAAATAACTATGTATTTAGTAACTTCAATTGAGGAGAGAGGCTTCTTGAATTATTTGATAAAGTTAAGAAGGTTTAATTGCTTAATATGTCTAAAAATTTAAAATAATTGGCACATTTGGCTGTAAACAAAATTTACTAAAATGAGCGACATGTCACGTTGTTCTACTTATATAAAAAGATATATTTTATTTTATAAATACAATCAAAATTGATAATTTATTGAACAATTAAATTTATTATACGATTCTTACTCCATTAATTATAACTAACTTTACCTTCCAACTTGTTTTTGCAAATTTTTCACAGCCAAATTTAATAATTATTCTAAAAGTTTGAACCTGTTTGAAATTATGGCAAAGTGCAGGGAGTAACGGGCGTAATTTTTAAATGGAGGGGCAAAGTGAGCGCGTGCCTAAAGTACAAGGGGTCTTTTGTAATTAAGCCTCGTTTTTTACACATTTACGCCCCAACTGGGCTTTTTTATAAAATAACCTTCTGAAAAATTATAATTGGCAAAATAACCATGTGAAAATTTTATTTGTAAAACTAACCCTCCTTTCGCCACGTAGGCGCCACGTCAGGATTTTCTTATAAAGACGGTGAATCGTTCGCCGTTTTCTCTTATTTCTTTTAAAGGCGGTGAATCGTTCACCGCTTTCTCCCATTTCTTTTAAAAACGGTAAATCATTCACCGCCTTTCATTTATTTACTGTTTCTTTCTATATCTCATAAAATCTTAACAACTTTTAAATCCTAATAATTTATCCATATAATTTCATATAAAGGCAGTTAAGATTATATGAAATTATATAGATAAATTATTAGGATTTAAAAATTGTTAAGATTATATGTAATTTGTTAGAATCATATAATCTCAACAACTTTTAAATCCTAATAATTTATCCATATAATTTCATATAAAGGCAGTTAAGACTATATGAAATTATATAGATAAATTATTAGGATTTAAAAGTTGTTAAGATTATATGTAATTTGTTAGAATTTTTATGTGATTGTCAGTATTATATATGGAATATAAAAAATAATAATAAATAAGTTATGGGAGAAAGCGGTGAATGATTCACCGTCTTTAAAAGAAATAGGAGAAGACGGTGAACGATTCACCGTCTTTAAAAGAAATGGGAAAACGCGGTGAACGATTCACCGCCTTTAAAAAAAATTCAAACGTGGCGAAAAGAGGGTTAGTTTTACAAATAAAATTTTGAGCGGGTTATTTTGCAAATTTTAAAATTTTAGAGGGTTGTTTTATAAAAAAGTCCCCCCAACTCCTATAAGCGTCGAAACCCACCCCCTTGCTTCTCCCAACCCCACCAATTCTCGTCGCCGTGTCGCCGTCGCCGTCGCCGTCGCCGCCACCGCCGCCGTCGCCGCCACCGCCACCGCCGCCGCCTCCGTCGCCGCCGCCGCCTTTGTTTCAGCTTATTAATCCAACAACTACAACAACAACATCTTCTTCCCCTTCTTCTTCTTCTTCGTCGTCGTCGTCGTCTTCGTCTTGTTGTTGATTTGTGGGGCGATTTGTTAGGGAATGCATAACAACAGCAGCAGCAGCAACAACAACAACAACATCAACTCGACCTCGGCGGGGATCCCCCCCTCCGCCTCCTCCTCGGGGAAGGCGAAGGCCGGGGGTTCGTCGTCGCAGCCCGCCGAGTCCTCCTCCTTCAAGCGCAAGCGCGGAATCTTCCAGAAGGATCGTAAGGAAAACCTAACCCTAACCCTAACCCTAACCCTACCCTACCATACCATCATCATCATCATCACTCCTTTCTGTTCTTCTTTGTTGTTAAAAAAGTTTTGATCCAATTCCTTTTGATTCTTCGTTCTTTTGATTGGAGAGGATTTTCATTTTCTTTTCTTTTCTTTTCTTTTTCTTCTTTTTTTTTTCTGTAATATTTTAGATGAACTAGCGAAAATTGGGTTGTAGAATCTATGGAATATACATCTCAACTAGTTTTGTCAATTAAAGTGGGGCTTTTGTTTGAATTTAGTGCTAAAAAAGCTTCTGAATAGCTAAAAGGCTACTAATTTCTGTTAAAAGTTTGATATTGGACTCGAAATACTATTACTTTAATGTCCTCGAATGCGATCGCAACATTACTTATCTTTTTTACGTCTCATCTGCTCTTCCTTCAAAGTCATTTAGTTAAAATAGTGATTCTTATTTGTGGCATAGGTAGGGTTTTTCTCAGAAAATCGAGATGAGCGATGATTTGTACTGGGAGAGTTGTGTTTCGTGATATTGATCTTATGCTGTAAAAGATGTTCGTAACTTTTATGATTTATGATAAAGTTTCATTCTTGATAGTTGCTTTATGTCTCTCTGTTTGTCGCAGTGCAACACATGATGTATGGCTTTGGCGACGATCAGAATGTAAGTTACTTTTTCCTGATTAACTAGCATTCTCTATTGGTTTGGCTTAACACTGCTTAGCAATTTTCTGAATTTGAGCCTGTTGTTGAATAATTCACATTCGTAATTTATGAACCTATCCAAATAACGACAGTAGTAGCTGAACAAATGATGTTTTGGTGGCTAAAACACAATGAGAAATGACAATAGCATGATCAAGGTCCTGTTTGGCTCAGCCAAGCATCCACCAAACAAGAAGTCCGGAGCTCGAGGAGTTGAACTGGGATTCTTATGGACAATTCTTAGGGCTTGTTTGGCTCTACTGTACGATGTAGTGCTGATTGGTGCAGTATCGGCTGAGGATTGGAGCTTTTTTGCTTTTTGGCCTCGAAATGATACTTTTGATTCTTGCTACAATAGATGCTACAGACTTTTTCAGAATCCCAAATGCTTTGTTGCTGGCAGCTGCTGCTGAAAGCAAAAGCAGGGCCAAACAGGTCCTAAGAGGACTAGCAATCTCAGTGGGCTAATGGGGCTTAGTGAGGAGGAATGATTAGATCGGCAAAACAATAACCTGTTATATGTGAACCACAGTCCACAGCATAGGCAGTTTCTTAACTGGTTCAATAGAGTGGGTTAATTGTTTCAATAAAATAAATGGTCTCCCACGAAAGTTTAGATTTGATGGTTGTATATTATACAGTAAGGCAACACTTGAATGGCCGTCATTTTGTTTTTTGCTTTAATCCGTAGTTTTCTAGTGCTAGCAGTGTATTAGCTATTCTACAATTATCTTCGTTTTGTCTCATAAAAGTAGAGCCTCAGAGTCTCCTGTTGGTTTTGCAGCCACTTCCAGAAACTGTCGCGCTAGTGGAGGACATTGTTGTGGAGTATGTCACTGATCTGGTATTGTTTACCTGCCTTTGTTTACTTTGGCAATTGGATTTTTCTCGTTGGCAATAAAATTCATTTTAAGTTTTGTTTCAACCGTGTTAGTTTCAACATAGAAAAAGCTCCACTTGTCGCATGATAGTCTGCAATTCTACAGTCTTGAAAACTACATTCTTGTGATTTCTTGCCATATGATTAATGTGGTACTCAATATCAGATATATTTTATTTTGCAATGGCTCCATATTAGGAGTTAGGATAGAGATAGCACCAATATCTTGGAATTATGAGGAAAACATACAGAAATCAAACATCTTTCATCTTCACAGCTGAAAAAGCTCCAAACTTATCGACAGATTCCCTAGGACCTGCTATCTTCTGCCATTTACCTTTATGAAATTGGTGCCAGAAACTGGCAATAATGAATTAGGAACAAGAGAGGTGTTTTGGAGCTAGAAGGCTTAGAGTGCCTGAACTACCTTACTGGTTGTACTGTTGTAGTTCAGTTTCATGACTTCAATGCGATTCAATAAAAAAAAATCTTTGATTACTTTGCACATATTGGAGGGGAAAGAGGACAACTTTCTTTCTAGAGATTTGTCGTCTTTTCTGATCATCAATTAGTCAAAGAACCAAATGAAGCTCAATTATATTGGTGGGAAGTGTTGATAGCATGGAACTTGCTTACGACTGGACCTGCTCAATATAATGTCATGGCCACTATGTATATCACATATTTTTACTTCTCTGGCGTGGTTTCAATATGTGAAAATTACTTTGTCATTACTCTGTATTTGATAGTTTCTTCTTTTTTTTTTCCCTCCCCTTCTTGCATTAACTTTTGCCAGGTGCATAATGCACAAAATGTTGCATCGAAGAGGGGGAAGCTCTTGACTGACGATTTTCTCTATCTGATCCGTAAGGTATGTTTATTCTCATGTTCTTGTCATGATAATGGATGTTACACATTCAAGTACTCTCTGCGTATCTGGATCATGTCATGCGAATTAGACTTCCCTTTTGGAGCGACAAGATCTACTTAACACAAACTGTGTAGATGAATATATGCTTTCCGCCGTTTCTTTTGATGCTGCCTAAGTCTCTTTTTCGCGCGATGATCCTTTTGTTTTCGTTTTGAGATGTTAATTCCTTTTATGTACTCTAATGAAACAGGATTCACGAAAACTCCACCGCTGCACCGAATTGCTGTCCATGAACGAGGAGCTTAAGCAGGCGAGGAAAGCTTTCGACGTGAATGAAGAGACGCTGGTAAATCCTGAATGAAAGGATGACTCGAAAAGTCTCAGAATTGAAATTCTGTGATGGTGGATTAAAATCGAAAATGTAGGGGTGGGGGGACTGTTTGAAAAATATTGATATTGCTAACAACTGTAAAGGAAGAGAACCTACATATTCAATGATTTCAATGTGAACACTCTCCAAATCAACCCTCTACGGAAATCTCCATTTGACCGCGCCTCTTTTCGTGTATTCAGAAACTTCCTATATTTGCAATTCTGTGATGGGCTCAGTATCTCGCGAGGAAACTCTTCCTGTTGATTATGAATGATGTATATTGTTGCTTGCTTGAGTAAAATTTCTTCAAATTGATCCCCAATTTGACATGTTTTTTTAGTTTTTTTTTTGTCCTTTTACTTTTGTGAAACGCCTAGTTAAGTTTTGCATGTTGCAATTTGAGTTATTCTCATCAGTTGACTTGGAATTCTGACTTCTAATGGATTCTGCCAAATTTCACACCTGTTCTGTTCTTTTCGGCTGACAGAATTTCAGGTTCAGTTGACGGTTGATGGCCGTCAGCGAATGTTTGGTTCCCCGAAAAATTATCTCAGAAAATAGTTTTTGGGTTGGAAAAATAGTTTCTGTTCATTTGGTTTTCCGAAAATTTTAGTTTTTCTGAATTTTTTTTTTGTCAGATTTTATAGAAAAGTCCGTTTATTTTTGTTTTTCAGTTTTTTTAATTCGGAAAATGATAACTGTGGTAAGGGGTTTTTCTTTTTCTTTTTCTTTTTTTTTGCGGGCAATAGCTTTTCGCGATTTTTTCAAGTAACCAAATGCCTCAATTGGAGGGCGGTTGCGTTTTCATGGATTGTGCATTTCTATGATTCTACACATGAATATAAAGTTTAATCAAGTGAGCAAAAGTTAAGGCTCTACCTAGCTAAGGGTATGACCTGTTCTTTTTGTCGAAAAAAGTTAAGTGAATAGAAGAAAGTTTAAGCAATTGAAGGCATCATCTTTTGTTAGCTTTTTATCCACGATTAAAGTATAACGATATTACTGTACCACACCGTACCAGCAAAATATCAATACGATATAGCTTTCATGCCGATAACATAACTCAAAACTCTTAATTCTTGAAGTTAATAAGTAATTTTTTCAATAAAATTCAAAAGATTTGATAAAAATATATAATAAATAATTGACATATTTTATTGCTAAAAAAATATATATATTTCATGTCATTACGTGTCGGCACAGATTTATTTTTTGTGATCGGCAAACATCGACACGATCCAATATGCACCATGCCATAATAAGTTTACAGCACGATCCCATGTCCTCGCACTTAAATCCTTATGCATCATTGGATGTGAAAAATAGACTAGCAAGAACAAAGAAATTACTAGATATGTGTTTTTTTCCTTTTCTTTTTCCAAACAAATATCCAAATTTATATTAGATTGCAAACAATCTGCACCCTAAATCCTAAATCCTAAATCCCAGATCTGTAGCTTGGCATCTATTTGTGCTACTAGAGAGAATTTAGATGGAAAAGCCAATCACAGATTTTCAAGAAGCACTTTTCCACCACTCAAAACAGCAAAAATTCACTTTTTAAAGAAGCTCTACCAACTCAAGAGACAGACGGAGAACTGAGCATCATTCTATAAACTACATTTCCCTATCTCCCTCAATTATAGGAAAATAATCAGAACTATGTCTCCAATTAACCAGTTTCGGTTTCTAAATTACATTTCGCTGTAAGAGAAAGGGAACGGAAAAAAAAAAATATTATGTCAGACTAAACACCCCATGGAAGCAGGGAACACGAAAAAGATAAGACCGTAAGACATAATTCCCAAACGAGCTCCTCCAAAAATCGCCAGGGGGTGTACACTTTCTAAAAGAGGCAGTCACGATACAAAAAAGGGTGAGAACTTGCGACCGCCTTTTTTTTCTTTCAGGAAAGAACTGCCTTAATCTTGGCCTTTTGATCTTCACTTAGTGATTTCGGGAACTGAACCTCGAAGGCGACATACAAATCTCCTTTCTTTGTGCTTTGGTAGAGCGGCATCCCTTCTCCTTTGAACTTCCTCACCTCTTTAGGTTTCGTGATACCCTAAGAGTTTCCCATTGGTCGATAAGAAGTAAGAGATTATTAGGGCAGAAAAATAGAAAGAAGAAAAATAGACTTACGCGTAAAATTGGTAAAACCTAACACACGTCACCAGACCTAAGAGCGCATTTGAAATAGGTACCTAAACTTTTAAAGTTTTGATTCTTGTGATACTTCTACTGGTGCATCACATAATGTAATCTAGTGGAATGTTCTGTTACGATACATGATATTCTGCCAAACATGTTATAAATATTGCGAGGTCAAATAGTAGAATATGACCTTTTGAAGTTTCATGTACCTATTTGAGGGGTCAAAAGGTGCGCAATAGTTCTAGTACGGTCCATGCGATTTTTTACCTGTAAAATTAACGGAACAGAAGAACGAAAAGCAAACTAACCTTGGTGCCAATCTCCACAGGATGTTCGTCGAGATGCTTAATGGATTTCTCGAAACCTACAAGAGCTTGTAGCTATAAAAGAAAAGAGAGAGACATGAGATCAAGTCGCTGTGTACTAACAGGAACTGAAGCAATAAAGAAGAATAATAAGTTTGGTTTAATAGTTAGACGATCGAAGAAGAATAAGAATTTCAGAGTTTAATAAATAGTTAAACCTCGTTCTTACTATTGTTGTTCCAAGTGAGATAGCAGTGAAAGCAGCTTTACATATTGTTGCTCTCAATTTAGCGTCACGACAGGGAAAAACTATGAAATGCTTAGACTCAGGTGATATAATTTCATAGCCACTTCTATTTAAGATTCGAGGCAGCACTCAACACAAAATTTTGAACTAAAGAAGAATAAGTCTTCATAAAATGAAAAATAAAGTAAAATAAAACGACTTGCACAGTTGCACTATTATTCCCCAAAATTTTAGTCAAGTGTTTGGTTCCAATTCCTCGAATTTCCAAATACACTGAACTTAAGGAAGTATTTCACTTTAGTCATTGTCATCATCTACCATTGAAGGAACAGTTTTTGCCTACACCAATGTATCGGCCCTCGATCTCATCATATATTTGTACGTAAACAAACCATACAATTGCGGTCTTTTCTTTACTTAAGAAGCTAAATGGCTGGATTGAAAACACGATAGATCAAGAGCTGATGGATTAATAATGCATAGATACACAGATGAACCATAAGCAGGCAACTATTTTTATCTAACCAAAAGAGATGGCAGAGTTAAAGAGAAAAGGAGAAATTATAAGCTGGGGTGTTCATTGTCGAACTTTTAAGCTTCGAGGACCAAACTGAAACTTTGACTGGAAGTTCAGAGACTAATAGTGCAATTTACACAATGAAAATACTATTAAGAAAGAAACAAAGCAAAACCAAGCATATCCTGGATCTATGCATTCCAGAAGGCAAATCAAATATAAAAGAAACAAAGCAAAACCAATCATTGTCAACATTAGTTTCTGAAATGAAATTAGAGACTACATGGTTTTTCATCAGAACAAGGAATAGAATTAAATATTTAGTCGTATTTCATCATTGGAGAAACCTCGTAGATCCTGACTGTCTAACTAAAGTTGAAACAGAAATTGGGAATGAAAGAATATTACCAGTGAAATTGTCACCGTAGTATGCAGGTCATTGCCTTCTCTCCGGAAGCGTTGATGCGGTGCAGTTCTGATTCTAAACTGCTCAGAAAGATGGTTTTTATTTCAATAACAATATTCATGATCTAACAAGTAAAATTCATTTTAACAGATAAAGAGGGAAAAAAGTGTAGAACCTTCAGATCACCAGCTTCTCCATCAATTTTAGGCTCGCCATCCTCATAAAATAGCACCTCCTACAAAACGTGCCGACAATTTTAAGTTACAGACTTATAAATAGAAATTGATCACCAGATTCATAAAACATGTGGTCTCACGTCATAGCTAGAACAAAAAAATTGCAAGAGGTAACAAAACATTAGCTTGTGGATGTCAAACGGTTTTAATGGATGTTACATACACAATGTAACGTTTGTCATGCTAGATATAAAAAATTACTTTGTCAATGCCCTGAGAACAAGGAGAAGAAACACATCTCAGTCCTGACATCTAAAAGCAATTTCTAGGAACATACAAAACAAAGTCAAATAAGTAGGAGCGTCAGGAAATCTTAGCGTAAAAATTAAGATAAAAGATGGAGAAGAAAAGGAAAAACAAAAGAGTTCAGCTCCAGTCTACACAAAATAGCCATATATCCTGGTCTCAATTATTGCGAGTAGAAAAAACACATGGAATATGATTCTGGATGTTAAAGGGCGGTCAGATCTTTTGCATGTTTTATTGCCTCCTAAAAGGACACAGGTGTACAATCATGCATGAGCTAAAGAAGATATCAGAACAGTTTCTCGCATAAAAAGCAGCAGTCAAACACTAGCCAGTGATTATAAGCATCTTTACATGGCTAGTTTAAAATATTTAAGAAACAAAAAAAAAAAATCGGCATATCATTAGCCACAAAGATCTTATACTAGGCCAAGAAACCTTAAAACAATAAGTAGGAGGTCGAATTCGACTTCGCAACCAAACTCTTGCTGTAAGCCAAAGAAAGCTACAGTGGACATACAAGTCTCGTAGAAAACCAATTTTATCATGAAATATATACAAGGCTTGAGTTCAGAAGATGAAGTCTTACTTGTCCATCTTGCATCCCTTTCTCAATATCAACAGTTATAAAATAACCTTCCCGTTCGTATTTCACATTTGGACATTGTTCACAGACCTGAAACAGAACATGTTTTCATAATATAGAAAAAAAAAAAAAAAAAACTTGTCTGACCTTCTTAAACTATAAACAAGTATGCTGAAACCACAAAAGAATGAAACTTATCAATTTTACTTGACAACAAGGATTGCCTGTGCCACCGGTGCCAGCACGTGGCAGTGGGTCATGCCAACACTGTATCAACATAATGGGTTTCTTTACATATTTTAGGATCATGTTTTAAAAGTAAAAATTTATAAAAAAGTCTTTTCAGAGTTAACATATGTAGATCTTGTAAATATACCAACATTTGGAGCAATTAGTTAGTTCCATTGCATTATAAGACCAATTTTTAGCGAACAAATAGAAAGATTTTCTCCACTTCTTTTCTATCAATCTAAATCCAGTAATTCTATCCATGATGGTGCCTTCCTATATATATTTTTTAATCCATTATGACTTTGGCTTTAGTTTCATGCATATATACTTTCATAATAATATAAAATGATTTTTTGTAGTTATTAAGATGATTATGACTCTATTCTTACTTAATTGTGTGAAACATAATATATAAACCATTTTTATAGGTTTTAGTGATACTAAAGTACTCTCAAAAACTAATATTCATGAAAATTAAGTTTAAAAAACCATGTCAATGCATGCCAAGCCACTAGCATTTTTNTTTTTTTTGAGGGGGTGGGGATGGTGCTGCAACATCGGCGGACCCCATGCCGCCCGCACATCGGCGTGGGCCATACCAATGACTTGGTAATCCTTGCTTGACAAACAATTATCATATAGAAATTGATCGCATAAGACTAAAGAGAGAAACTGCTGCTAAAAAAAAATTGTGCCGCATCTTAGATAGTAATCATTGAAATAGCAACAAACTATACCTGCTCTGTCATCTGTTGGAACATTCCTGGGCCAATTTGTCTATGATAAACTTCATTCCTACAGTTACAGCGCCTCTTGCCAGGAGCTGGCTTTATAACATTTTTCTCCCTCCAAACCTGTGGTTCAACATAAAGAACATTAAGGTATAAGATAAATTGTCAAAAGCACGTTGTTCCACTTGAATCTGAACTATTCCATCATGTGTGAAGCTAGCCTAGAAAGATTGCAGTACAGTAAGAATTTATGTATATATAGAAGCAAAACCTTTCATTAACCCTGAAAAACCACACTACAGACATGAAAGATAGTTGATAGAATCATAGAAGTAGATGGAACAATTATTTGAAAACAGTACCTAAAGCGTGTTTGAGAAGATGTTTTAAAGAAGCAATAATAGATTTTCCATTCAACTCCACTAGCTGTTTTCCAAAAAAGTGAAACTGAAGTCTCAAATTAGACCGGTGATTTGGGGGACAAGCTCATTTCAGCTACCCTCCAAAACATGAAGCTAGAGAATATTTGTTTGCAAAAAAATAGCTTTTTAGAGTAGAAAAGGTATTCGCAAGTTCAAAGCCAACAAGCATCTGCTACCGAATAATGACCTCATAGATGCTATCTAGACTGTTTAGCTTGAAAAGGACGGTTCATGACATTAAACAAGAGAACTAAATTTGGCAATAGCTGTATTACCTTCAATGATCCTCCCATGTACAAATCTTCTAGCGTAGCATCTAATTCAACTATTACATCATCACCTTTAACGACGACATCTTCCTCCTCTTCTCCCCCACCACCTCCGAAGAAACTGGAGGAAAGAAAAAAAAAAAAAAAACAGATAGAAATGATATAATTTTGTTGCTTGATTCATATTTTAGCAGATAGTTAACAGATGCTTCCTTTTTCAGAAAAAATTGAACCAGATACACCTGCATTCTTCACTAACCATAACCAAATTACGTATCACCATAATTTTTCCTCGTGACAAGGGTAATGAGAAGCAAACAGCATAGTGGTGGTTAAGAAAATTCTCCAATCATTGGAAAACAGCATATGAGCAGGTCCAATCCAGAGATGATGTCTTAGACACGATGTCAAAGAATAATTTGCATATAGCCCTGTTTAAGGGCCCAAGAGGTGTGCGGTTTACACTGGGTTGGACGCAAGGTGAGAACTTCACTGTTTGTTTCAGAAAAATAACCATGCATCATGCAGATCATGCCAAGCAGTTAGTGTGATAACTGTGATAGGCCCTTGGACAGGAGAAGCATATTTCCATATACTTTCAAATAGTCCATTTCTCTCACAAATTCTATTGGTAAAAAAAACTAGCCCTTATGTCGTTGTGGTGTTTGAGAAATCTGTTTCGAAATTGCGGAAAAGAAATGTATAAATGCAAGTATCTATTAGACAAGGCTATTGGTTACATCATATCTTGTCTGATCCGCTGACAACATAATAGACCAGATCCAGGAAATAAATTTATTGATAATATAGATCATGTTCTCACCTGGAAAAGATGTCTTGGATGTTCATCCCAGGACCCCTTCCCCCGCCGGCGGCGAACTGCTTCAGACCCTCTTCGCCGTACCGATCGTAGATCTTCCTCTTCTCCTGATCCGCCAACACCTCGTATGCTAACAAAACCATCAAGAAATCCGATAAATCGGATCCAAATCACAAAGAAAATTCACAAAAAATATAAACAAAATCATTTCAGATACCATGATTTGTACATACCATTGTTGATATCGGCGAATTTCTTGTTCGCCTCCTCGTTCCCAGGGTTCTTATCGGGGTGATACTGCAACGCGAGCTTCCTATAAGCCCTCTTGATCTGCTCCTCCGACGCCCCCTTCGACACGCCGAGAACCTCGTAGTAGCTCTTCCTAAAACCCCAAAAAAATCCCCAAAAAATCAGAAAAAAAAAACCTAAAATTCCCCCGAAGAAGTCCAAAACCTGTTGAAGAAGGAGACGAATTAGGCTCGCGATCGCACCCTTCGAGGCCCAAAAACGCGTGCGATAGGAGCACGGCGAGGAGCAGCAGCGCCGATCCCCGCAGCGCCATTGGAGCTCTCGGCCCCGATCGGAGGAGCGATCGAGGGGGAATGTGGGGATCGAAGCTAGGGTTTTCGATTCGGGGATTAGGGTTCGGAGAGAGAGAGAGAGAGAGCGAGAGCGCTTTTTCCCCCGCGAACGGAGATTTGTATCGGAATCGGGGGGAGTCGACTCCGCGGTGTTTGTGTAAACGTGTAATTTCGGAGACGGACCAATGAGAGCCTCGGAGCTCGGTGTTCGAGCCAATAGATTTACGCCACGTGGCGTAAGACCCTTCGTCGTCGTTGCACCTCCACGTCGTTTTTTTTAAGGTAATTTGGAGTTTTTTTTTTCACTTTCTTTGCACCATCATAATTTTTTCTTTTCACAAATAACCCTCTAAATTTATAATTATAAAATTAGTCATATTTTCGTTACGTTCGTATCACATCAGCGCGACTGAGGTCAAAAATTAAGTTGAATACGGTGAATTGTTCGCTGTATCCAATTTGCTCAGAAGAACTCAATTATCCCAACCAACCCGCCTGGCAGTATAAAAGTCCGTATTTCGTTTAAACACGATGAACAGTTTACCGCGTCCAAACACGGTTAATGATTCATTGTATTTGACTTATGATTTTTTTTCTAGCGGGCCGCTCACGTGGCGCTTCTGTGGTACTTGTGTGGCTGAATAGAACTAGCTTTGCAATTATAAATTTACGGTATTATTTATGAAAAAAAATTATAAGGGTGCTAAATGCAAATAAAAAAAGCCCGTTCTACCTTGAACATTTTTTTCGGTGTAACGCTTACATATATCGATCTTGTGAGAATGCCATGTAGGGCTAAGGATGGCAATCTAGCTCGCTGTTCGCGAACCAGCTCATGTTCGGCTCAAAATGAGCTCGAAATCGGCTCGCTCGTTTAGTAAACAAGCTGAACACGAGCTGGATTTTTCAGCTCGTTTAATAAACGAGCCAAACACAAGCTAGGTGGTCAGCTCGCTCGTATTCGGCTCGATAACAGCTCGATTATATTTATTTTATATTAATATAATTTTATATTATATATATAATTATATTTGTATCATAAATATATAATACAGATTATTAATTTTAAATATTTAGCCCAACTTAAAAAAAAATCAGCTTATTTATAAAAGAGGCCCATATGCCCATTTATATTTTAAATTTTTTTTCACTCCTGGCCCATAGGCCCATGGAAAAAGTTTCACTCTTTCCATTCCTAACCCTAATTACTTTTCCCACATTTTTTTTTCATACTACCGCACACTGCACACACAGCCACCTCTCTCTCTTTCTCTCTCTCTTTCTCTCTCTCCGCCGCTCTCTTTTTCTCTCTTTTTCTCTCTTTCTCAGTCTCGCACAGGCACACATCCGTCTCCTTTCTCTCAGTCTCACACAGGCACACACATCTGCCTCTTTCTTTCTCTCTCTCTCTCTCTCTCTGTCACACAACCACACGACACAACCCTAGTTGTCTTTGTTATTCGCACACCCTCGGCAGGGCATTCTTCGCCGTTCGCAAACCCCTGGCAGCGAACTTCAGCGGCGACACTTTCAACCGGTTCTCCTATTAATCTTCATCTTTCTTCTTTTTTTTTTCTTTTTCTTATGATATTTTTTAAGGAAATGGGAGGGGATTGTATAATCGAGCTAACGAGCCGAACACGAGCCGTCTCGATTAAGTTTCGAGCTGATCACGAGTCGGAGTTTTCGAGCTCGTCACGAGCTCGAGCCGAACACGAGCTGACCTTGAAACATTCGAGCCGAGCTCGAACTGGCTCCAGCTCGCTCGAGTTCGACTCGTTTACAGCCCTATGCGGGGCCCACATGAGACCTAATCATCTGCTGCCCATCATGCTTGTAGCACGAATCTCATAGCACAATTGAATCTATTTCTATATTCTATATTCTTTTTCTATACATTATTTCTTATAAACTTTGACACGTGGTAATGCTTTCTATGCTCTTTCCTTATCCCATCTTCCTAATGATTGAATTTATTATCTTTCATCACCGCGTGATATTTTGTCTTCTCACCTGCCCACTTTCTAATTAATATGTTCACATTATTCATTATCATTTAAACAAATCAATTGTACAAAATATATACCTTTATACCCATATACACCTATATATACCTATATACCTATACCTACCTATATATTATTCCTCATAAAGTTTGCCACACGGCAATGCCTCCTTCACCATTGCGTTCTTCTCTCTTCATAATAATTGAATTTATTATCTTTCATCAGATGTTTCGTCTTCTTGCCTACCCATTTCCTAATTAATGTGTTCACATTATTCATTATCAGCTAAACAAATCAATTTTACAAAAGAAATAAGTTTTTTTTTCCCTTTTTTTAGAGGGGACACAAAAAGGATTCATATTTTATAATTTTCTTATTTTTTTAAAAAAAATTGGGTAGGGATGAAATTAGGGTTATCAGGATCGTGGTGCGACACGATGGGAGGAAGGCCTATACATTATTCCTTATAAACTTTGCAACATGACAATACCTCCATCATCCTTTCGTTCTCCTCTATTCCTAATAATTGAATTTATTATCTTTCATCACCGCCCGATGTTTCATCTTTTCACCTGCCCACTTTCTAATTAATATGTTCATTTTTTTTTCTTATTTTAGAGAGGACACAAAAATGATTCATATTTTATAATTTTCTTAATTTATTCTCTTTCTTTAAATTGAGTTGGGATGAAATTAGGGTTATGAGGATCGTGGCACGACACGGTGGGAGGAAATAGCGATGAATTTGGAGTCAGTGAAGAGGAAGAAACGGTTGGTCTGGAGAGACCTGTACGGGATCGACATTGTCGTAACCAAGGATTAGCTACGCTGACAATAGCGACAAATACGACATGGAGATCAGGGTTCACTTCCCCGATATTGGTAGTAGGATTAAGATACGTATAGAGTAGTGTTCTATTGCCGTTTCTTTTATTATTGTTATGTGTAATTTATTTGTTGAAATTATAAATTTTGCTATATTTGTTTCATATTTTTTATTTGTATTTATTGGTTTCTCATAACAAGTTAAAAAATTTTAAAATTTTTTACTTTGTCAACTTTTTGTCTTTTATAGAATTAGCCCGCCGCAATGCACAGAAAATTTCACTAGTTTTTTAATATTACACCAGCATTAACCTCGTATTATCTATTAAAAATTATCAATTAAATTTCTTTAAAAAATATAAAGGTAAATAATATTAAAAAATTATAAACTTTTATTTTTGTAAAAAATAAATAGCTTAAATCATATTTCAAGTTCTTTAAATTTGTTAGGAATTGAATTTTATGATTTAGGCTTAATTACACTGTATTATATTATATTTTAATAATATTTTTTATTTACTATATTATGCTCTCTTCTTTTTTTTTTCAAAGACAACAATTTTTCCTACCATCTTTTTGTTATTGTTAACTGAACCTTATTTACGCAAATTTAATAATTTTATTAAACATTACTAATAAATAGTAGAAAAAAATATTAAGAATCCTTATAATATACTCATTAAATGCTTCTATCAATTTTTTTTATTATTATATATTTTATTATTCTTTATGTCAAATTTGATATGCTACATCACTTTTAACCATAATTTAATAATTTTTATAAAAACAATATATGTTATTCTTTTAGTGCGGAGTTGAATAAAAATTAAGTATAGTGAGCGGTAACTTAAAAATAAAGTATAATATAAAATTGAAAAAAATTTATAAAGTACAGTTAGGATAGTGTAATTAAGTTAATTTTATATGAAGTTGTTAAAATATACTAATATAAAAATGATAGAGCATAAATTGAGCTTATTTTGATATAAAAATAATAAAATATATGAAAACAATAAAAATAATTTGATAGAAGCTTTCATTGAATCTTTCATAAAGATTTATTTAATATTTTTTCACTATTTATCTTTTAATAAAATTATTAAATTTTGTCTAAAATAATAGATTTGTTACCAACAAAGTAGAGATTGGGATAAAAAATAATTTAGTAATATTTAGGAAAAAAAGTATACGATAGAAAAATAAAAAAAATTAAAAGTATACTATAAAATTAATAAAATATTGTAATATAATAGTATTTTTGAAAAAAAAAAATTAGTGCTAAATAAAAATAACCATTGGAAATAAAAAAAATAATAAAGTTGGGGGCAGGTCATAATATATAGTTGGGGGTTTCCATGCATGTTATCTTAAAGGAAATGGGACTTTTTCTGCATTAGCCCCTATTAAAAAAGAAATTTACAAGTGACTACAACAAATTTATATTTATATATATAGTTCTCTTCTTATCATGCGAGTAAATTGGACACGGTGAATGAATCACCGTGCTTACGCTTTACACATGGTAATTGAATATTTGAATCACCGTATTTAAATACGATGATTGAATTACCGTATTCATATCCATACGCTAGTTCCTCTTTTTTTTTACTTAGGACAAAAAATAATACAAAAAAAAATATCACTGTGTTTAAACATAGTGATTAAATTATCGTGTTCAACTTAAAAATGCCATCTAAATGCCTGCGTGGGCTTTTTTTGCATTTGGCCCTCTCAAAAATATTATTTTCACAAATATCTCTACTAATTTTATAATTATAATTTTGCTTCTATCCTTGTTACGCAGGCGACACGCTAGCGCCATGCGAATACGAATGGTGGTTGTTGAATAAGTTGAACACGATGAATGATTCACCGTATCTAGATTCGGTAATCCATTCATCGTGTCTAGACACGTGAATGAATCACCGTGTCTGGCATATTATATTACTTAAGCGCGGGATCAATATATTCACCGAATACGATAAATCATTCACCGTGTTTAGGCACGGTGAATGGATTCTCGTGTTCAACTTACTATATATCCTCCATTTCTGCTCGCGTGGCGCTGACGTAATGTCTGTATAGCGAAAAACTAAAATTATAATTATAAAATTAGTGGGGCTATTTGTAAAATAACTTTTTTAGGGGGGCCAAATGCAAAAAAACCCTACTTGTTTGCGTGGGAAAAAGAGAATTATTTATGCAAATATAAATTTTTAGAGCTATTTGTAAAAAACTTTTGAGCGGGCTAAATGCTAAAAAAAGTTCTAAAAAGGACAAATCAAGGCCTGGTTTGTAATCTATTATAGCTGAGGGGCCTCCGTGCATTTTCACTACCCAGCTGCTTCTCCGCACAGCGAAAGCCCCTTCGCCCCTCCCTCGAACAAAATTTCCCTTGCGAACGAAGCATCGGCGCTGTAGAGCGAAGCCGCTTCGAAGAAGCCGAAGAAGACGAAGCGAGCTCCGGCGATTTTGCCGCCGCACTTCTCGCCGGAGACGCCGCCGCCGGCGACGACGACGCGATGAGGCCCCCGATGAGGGCGATCAACATCAACGCCTGCGCGCGACCCGTGGAGGTCGACCACCGCATCTCCCTCCACTACTACTATCGCATCGCCGATAATCTCCTCAAACAGGTCCCTTTCCCCTTTCTTGCTTAGGCATCAATTTTGCGTTCGAAAGATACGATGTTGGGGGTATTTGATCGTAGTCATGCTATTTTTGATGATAACGCAGGTCGTCCATTCCCCATTTTTTGTTTAAATTTGATATTAGGGTTCAATTTTGTGTTCGAAGGATACGGATTTGGCGGTGTTTGATCGTAGCTATGGTCGCTTTGTTAAGAAAACGTTCCCGTGTCACAGTTCATTTTTTTTTAAATGTCAGTATTCAATTTTTCGTTCGAAAGGAACGATTTGGGGTGTTTGATCGATTATGTTCATTTTGTTGATAATTTGAGGGAACGTGGGAGCTGAGATGTCAAATTGGGTGCAAACTTGAGGAAAATTCCTAGAGAATTTAGGAGATGTTGTCGATTGGGGAATATAATAGAATTTTTAGGGTCGAGGGTTTCTAATGATTGGTATTTGCAAGATTTTTACATGATTAATAGTGTCATAAACAAAATATTGAATTGTAGTTTAATCCTAACGCGAGTAACGTGATGTTACGTACGGAAGCAAACATGATATATTTTTTTTACCGTACTTTTTCTTCACACGAAATGCAATCTTCTTGGAATCCCAAACGAACCCTTAGTCTATTTCCTGTTGGAAAACTTGATTTGGGATGTTTGATTGTCGTCATGCCTACTTTTGTTGAGAAAATTATTAGAGACATAAGAGATTATGGCCCTGTTTGGATGCATAAATATCTTGTTCGGTATATGTCCATGATTTATTCGGAAGTGTGTATATTTGGTAGAGTTGAGAAGTGTTATCAAAGTCTGGAATTGGATACTATATCCAGCCTTCAAGTTATTATTTTTTAATGAGATAAATCACCTTGTAGATGAGATATACTATCCTACTAAATCATAGGTATCAAGACCTTTCAAGGAGTAAAAAGCAAACTCCTTTCTTATAATCACAGTAAAAAATTCTTCTACCATATAAGTTATCCTCAGATAACTTATTTTGACTTGCAAACAGGCCTTTATACTCTGGAAATGCAGTTTTGAGCGATTGAAAAGTTTTGATCATCTTGGTTTAACATATTAAATAAGCTAAATCTATTGAATTGCGGTTGAGTCCTTCTGGTTCTTATAAAATGCAATTAAAGGAAGAGAAAATCCTGATGAGATTGACAACCGCATCTTCTACACTTTTACTCTCTAATTGCTGATAATCCTGATGATTTTTAGAGGGATTAAACTTTGTTGTGTTGTTTGATCTATCGTACTGATTAATAAGTAATGTCGCCATATTCAACTTGTTCAAAACACTCGTATTTGAGACAGCTATACTGGATATTGTTTGAAACTATAGTGTAGTATGTTGATAGCATTATTATATCTAGCTGAACACAATGCTAGTTGTAGATCATGCTCTCTAAATATAGTGGTGTTTCATCTTATGTTCAGGCCAGTATTTATCGCGAGGAGAAGAATCTCATTGACTTGTATATCATACTTCTGCGTTTTTCGAGGTAAGAAAAGACTTTTAGTTCGCATAGTACCTTATTTTTTACTTATTTCAGCATATCTATCTTGATGGTCTTTCTATTATTCTAAATGTAATTTTCCAATCTCAGTAGCCATTAGTATAATTTGTTAAAGTGAAATATTAAAATCCAGTTAAAACACCTGTGAAAAAATGCCTTTTCTTCTGTAGTTTGATGTGCGAGACGATACCTTCCCATCGTGATTACCAGGCTTTCAATCTAAAAGAAAAGGCCATTTTCAAGAAGGTATGTTGATTCATTCCCTTCGTCTAGTTACATCTATGAACTTAAGTTTATACTTGATGAATTTCGGGAAAAAGGTCTTTAAAGGAGGTTTTACCATGAGTTACTGTTTAATTTTGCTGTTATTTCTAGAAACTATGTGATGTCATCAATGAGCTAGAAAAACTATACTGTTTAATTTTGCTGTTATTTCTAGAAACTATGGGATGTCATCAATGAGCTAGAAAAACTAAAGCCAGAAGTTCAACGTCAAGTAGATGAACTCAACAAAGTGCATAGCTTTCAATCTGATGGTCCAGAAGGAACCTACAGCTTGTCTCCTGTAACGAAGCAGATCTTTCCGGGCCCCCAAGTGGAACAGGTATGTTTGACCAGATACATTGCAGAACATACATTAAAAAGGGCTAGGCTCTATATGTGCTGGCTGGAGCTTGTGTAGAAGTGATATCCTGTAAAGCTGTTTGAAAAAGCATTAGCAGTTTTCACCGGTTTCCTCTACAACAGCTTTTGTGAGTTTGGAAGTGCAAAACTTCTAGACTTTTTGTTTGTCAAACACTAGCTACTGCTAGTTTTGAGAGTAAAGAAACTGTTGCAAAAGCTAGGCCAAACAGGCACTTAGCTCATGTTACTGCCTGCCCAATCCGCCCTGCGATCAAGGGCAGGCTTTTCATAATGGTACAAAGCTCATACATGTCATTATATTGTTGTTGTTTCCATTATTTTCTCTTAATTTTAGGTTTCTATGTAATTGATCTTATATTGTCTTTTGTTATAAATGCAGATACGTACTGGAAGTATGTCTGCACTCTCGCAGAAGCCATCAAGTGGGCGAAGTCACGTTGTGCCGTTGGACCATGTACAGCCTGAGAGACAATTTCAGAAACTGTATGTTTACGTATAGATCACTTGAGTAGCTTTGTAGCTGAGTCCTGGCATATATATTGAGTGAGTTTCAGAAAATGAATCAGAGTGTAGTTCTTTTCCTAAGAAAGAGAATGTGAAATGTGGAAAAATTTTGCAGCTAAACTCTCTATTCTTCAATTCTAAGCCTGCCACATATAAACTAACAGAAGATTATCATGTTGAAAATGTTCCACTCACCTTGAGTTAGGAGATTATTTCACTAAAGTCTTCCAACACAAATTTAATGTGTTCTAAATTACATCTTTAGATTAGTAACAATGTACAATAAGAGTTTGATTGAAATTTATTTAAAGTGATTTTGATGTAAGCGATCTTGGTTTCATTTTGTCATCTGCTCAAATTATACTAGGTTGTTCAGATCGTGGTTTGGACGTCTCTTATGTGTTGTTATTCCAAATGTTTACTTGATGACTACAAATTTAAGAGTAACATCTATATGTATCCCCAAGAACAATTCTATGAATCACTATATTAATGAATCGTAAACTAATTGTATTGTGTTTTTTTTCCGGCACTTTACCCAATCTTGATCAGTGAGGGAAGATCTTGTTGTAGATACCTTGTAGTGCAGTTTAGTTGATTCCATATTCTATGGTTACAAAGCCAATGCAAGTTATTTGCTGTTTGTTTCTTTAAACAGTCTCTGCAAAAATCTTCAATTCCTATGAACTTTACCAGTTAATTCCAGTAGCGTGCTACGAAATTTATAGTGTCAAAATTTTATTCAAAGAATGAAAATAATTTTTAAAATGTACGATGCAGATCTATCAGTCTGCCTTATCCAAAAGAAGAAACCCTATCAAGACACTCCATATTGGGGCCCAATGGTCTACAAGGGCAATGGAGAGGACCCGTGACTGGTATTAGGGTAAATTATTCTTTGATTCTTGGCAACTTATTTGACTTTTAGTTCAGCTGTTGTAACAGCTATTTCTTACTGCGACTTATACAGGTTCAGTACCCCAGCAGTGCTGACATGACCCAAAATGAGATTTCAGGGTGAGGACCTCAAGCAATGCTAAAAGCTTCCGAGGATAGATTTACTATATTAAAATGCTTGATTGGTTTATTTTTCCTAATCTAGAGCATTCCGGTTTTTTTTTTCCCGTTAATATCCGTCTCTTCAGCTTCATACTGTTGGGAAAGCATAGGTTTTGCATTGGAGCTTTCGCTCTTGGAGCCCTCTGCTCTTGGGGCTTCAAGAAGCTCATTACAACTTTCCACTACTGCAAAAGGGCTAGATATTTTTGTTTGCTATCTGCCTGGTGCTTCTTAGAGTACAGAAGCCATTCCAAAAGCCAAGCCAAATAAGCCCTAAATGTAAATGTATGACAGTAATTTTTTCAACCTTCGCTGCTTTCTTTGCGCAGCTTACTCCCCGATAGCTTGAACCAGGATGTCCAGCGTAGTTCCAGTGCAGTTGATCAAAATGAGCTTGAAAAGAATAGTTATGATATGGAATCAGTTCTATCTCTTGATGATGGTAGATGGTCTACTCCATTAGAAGAACCTCATTCTTTGTCTGCCAGTGTTGTACTAGAGGAACCTCCCCCGTTGAGCATCAAGCAGCTATCTCCTCCACCTGTTCTGGCCCAGGTTCAGCCTGAGTACAAAGCGATTCCCCCATCAAAAGTAGCAGATCCAAGACCAGGGCCAGCTATGTCTGACTCTGGGCAGTTCCAAGATTTACATGTTGTAAGCTCAATAATTCTTACTTGCAATCTGAAGAATTTTAAACAACATTCAATATTTCTTTTATTTCCATACTCTAGTTATGTCCATTATTGAATGTGCATTGCAAACGGTAATATTGGATGCTGTCATAGGCTAGGGCTCCAATATACTTCTTATGTAGTTTGACATGGAAGTGCCTTCACCTTTTCCCCTTTTTTTTCAGCCTGTGAAGGTACTGGAATGTTTTCTGAGGGTTGCAGAGGTGAATACTGCAAAAAATTTGGAAACATGCGGCGTTCTTGCAGGTTCATTGGTAAGATTTTCAATCAAGAAGGTTGATTTTTTGTGGTCCTTACTTATATTTCTGATGCTCGCCCATGTTTTTTTTGGTAGAAAAACAGAATATTTTATGTGACGACACTAATAATTCCGAAGCAGAAGTCAACATCCGATTCTGTAAGTCATTACTAGCACTTTCATGTTTTAGATTTGTACACCTTTTCTTACTTTTTAAGTTGTTTCTTTCATGTTTTCCATATTTGTTTTTTATCCTGTTGGGCTTTATCCTGTTGGGACCCCCCCCCCCCCCCCACCACAAAACCCCCTTTAATTTTTTTGGCCTTCAGCACTTGTAGTTTGCTTAAATTGGTTTGAAAATTTTGAAGCCCAGCTATGTATGTTCTTTCCATGCTATTATTATTTATTAAGAGGAAAAAGGATCAGGGATTCTCTTTTCTCTGGGATAAGGAAGTTACAGTTAATCTATTTTTAGAACAACATAAATCAATTTATAACTGTTATACATTTTTCTCTATTTCTCATGTTTCATATGTGTGTTCTATCTTCTTTAGCTATTTTTATAGCTCAAGGCACTCGTTTACTAGACAGTAATTTTCTTTCAGTGCCAAGCTACAAATGAAGAAGAAATATTTGAAGTTCAAGACAAGCATTCACTTTTTACCCTTGGGTGGATTCATGTAAGTTTCTTTACTCTTCGAGATGTACATTAGCATTTTGTACCTTTGCTATTCATCATAGGAGCATATACGGGCAATGTTGAATTACCACAGAAAATTTACATACCAACATATACATGTACAAAGGTGAAGATATATAATCTTCAGCAATTCTAAACAATATAGGAAAAACTCTGCCTAGGTCTTTTGCAAGCACAATTTAACACAATATTGAGAAATTAAAAGAGAATGTGTTACTCTTGTGGGCTCTATTTTTTGACCATAATTTGAGCCTTTGGTGTGGATCTGGCATTTCATATCTTACGTAAATGAGTATTTTGTTTTGTAGAACATATTTGTTTTTTTTTTTGCTTTTGAAACAGATACCATTTATGAAATTGATGATTTTTTTTTTTTGAACTGTATTCTGTGAAAAGATGTAGAAAGTAAATGCCATTTATGTGAGCTAACTTATTTATGCTTCTTGTCATTTTTTGCTATTATGTTCCATCAGCTAAATTAAATTGTTGGCCCTACAGTTGATATTATATGGACTAACACAGACATTTTAAGTTTGACTTTGATTTCAGTCGTGTCCTCAGAGCAGCCGGGTGTTCAATTTTAGCAACTTTTTTCCTCAAGTTTGTCCATGAATAACTTCTGCTTTTAATGTTGAACTCTTAAGATGATATTGATGTGCCTTCTTTCGGCTAGACCAACCTATGGATTAAATTGTTATGCGGAGTGAAGTTTGAAACTCTGAGGATATAACTGAAATCAGGATCAAACTTATGGTACTAAATTTGTTACCCTATGGTAATTGTATGTAACTTTTGTTTACTTGGGCTAATATGGAGCTTTCTCATATGATTATATGCTATGGTGCGATGCCCCTTAATACAAAATTTATACAAAATTTATAATATTCTGCATACTTTCCCTTTTCTTTATTGATAAAACTGAAGAAGTTATCTATTAATTGAGGAGCAAAGGCCTTGCAATATATTTTGCTGGTGTATTTTAAGTGACTAAAAAATTTGGATCCATCATTATCCCTAAGGGCATGTTTGGTCCATCTATTTTGGACTATGGAATGGGAATGAGATTCATTGATTCCGATAGTTGTTTTTAATTTTACAGAAATCAAATTCTGATTCCTAATCCACTATGGAATGGAAATTGACAAATTCATTTATGGCCCAATTCGGCTTTGAATCCCTGATTCCAAAGTAAACTACTCAAAATCCTTTCTCACAAACACTTCCCCTTCCTCTCCCTTTGTCACTCTGCACTCCCTTAATCAAAACTCTCTCTCAAAAATCTTAGATTCTCATTCCAATTTGCATTCCAATTTCCAAATGAACTAAACATTTTTAGATGATTCGTCATTTCATTTCCCATTCCAAAGCAATCCAATTCTATTTTCCGTTCCTATTCTAATCATGAACCAAACATGCGCTACGAGTGTGCACTTAGCAAGTTCAATGATATTTTAGACATAAGACGTGCATTGCTTTTTCCGCCCTATATTAGGAAAAGGGAACTTTGCTTTGACAAAATGTATATATACTAGGGAGCTTCAATAAAATTGTTACTTGGTGAATATTTTGTTGTCTCTCAGTAAAACTTGCTCTCTCTTTTATTTTGATAGTAATGTTTTCTCTAACTTACTTTTATTGACTAATTTAACTGAAGTTAGTTGTCTTCTGTTTTCGGCAGACGCATCCAACACAGACATGCTTCATGTCATCAATTGATCTCCACAATCATTATTCATATCAGGTGATGTTGAAAGACATTGAACTTTCCCTTGCTTTCTTCTAATGGAATTGTTTTAGGAATCTCCGATAGCACATTTTCATTATTTAGTCTCTGTTTGATGGTAAAATACTACGAGTCAATCTGCTTCGATTGCAAGATATCATTTCTCTAGAATTATCAAGAATGCACATACTTTTGTTATTCGAGTTACATTTTTATGTGCAAACTTGTTAACTGCTCACCGGCCACTGCATTTGGCTTTTAACAGGTTATGTTACCAGAAGCAATTGCGATTGTTATGGCTCCAACTGACACATCCAGGTATGTTCTACTCGCTCGAATTCATGACTTGGAATTGGGAGAATAATATTTTCTTAGTCTTTTTTATGAAAGATCATGTTATTCATGGTTAACTCACTGCAAAACAAAAAGAAAAAAGGAAAAAAGAAGTTTGAAGTTCTGTAGCATTTTAAAACCACACATGCAGCATATTTGTGAAGAATGTGACTACTGATTGTTTCTCTTCCACTTTCTACGCTATTCAGGGAGAATTGGATTCATTATGATATTGATTATCCCTTAATTGCACTTTGAGAGTGCCTTTTTTGATTGGCCGTGTTCTTTGATAATTCCGGCGATGCATAGGGAAAACTTGCCTTCTCATGTTTTCAGCTTAAATTGCAGATCCCCTGTAAATCGAATGTTTTTAATGCTACCTCTGAAATTTTGAAATGTAACCGCTTTACGTAAAGATTTCATCACTTTGTTAGCATTTGATGAAGGGAAAGGTGAAAGTCGTGGTTTTCCTACAATGTTGCCTTCTGTTTGTGCATGAAATCATTCATTAGGAGTACTTTGTTTTTGGTTCAAATGATCTTTGAAAGAAAAACTACCTTATCTTTGCGCAGGAAACACGGTATATTCCATCTAACGGATCCTGGCGGTATGTCGGTGATGCATAACTGCCACGAGACGGGGTTTCATCCTCATGAGGAGCCAGCCGACGGCAGCCCGATCTATGAGCATTGTTCCCACGTCTACATGAACCCGAATGTGAAATTCGATGTTGTCGACCTCCGTAACCTGTGACTAACCTGACAGACCTCAATAACACATGATCTGTTATACAGCTGAGTTTGTTTATATGTCATTTTATGGTGCTCCGAAGAACTGTGGCTGCGAAAGTCAAGCATTTGTGTATAATTCCTGTTGCATCCAATGTGTTTTCCTCTCTGATGCTCTTTTGACTTAATAGGAAAAACACACATGGTAAGTATACGAAAACTAGCCATCTTTGCTCTCAATGTTTTTTTTGTACAGATGGATTTTGAGTTATTTTGTTATTTGAAAGAGCATATGGAATGTCATTTGTATTAGGGAAAAATGTACAAGCACCCCTTAAACAGTTTGGCTTTGACAAATAGGCCCCTAAACTTCTTTAAGTTTGGCGACGGATTTCTTAAATTTTATCGAATAGTTCAATGTGTCCTTCTTAAGACAACTTGCCTAATCTGGTGAAGCTTCAAAACATATTAAAATATATGTTTCTCATTCAAATGCTTGAAAAAAAAAATAAAAAATGAAGATGAATTTTGCTGATTGAACTATTTCATAATGTTTGGAGGCTCTAGTTGCTAAAATAAAAAGTTTATGGGGTCATTTGATAACGCTCTAAAGTTTGCAGGGGTGTTTATGCATTTATCATATATTAGGAAAAAAAAATACTACTTGGACACTCCATTTGGGGTGTACAAGTTACACCCCATCCATCTAAATTGGTGGGGTGTTAACTACTAGTCACATCAAGTGATTAGTGAAAACACTTCACCCATTAGATGGGTGGGGTGTAGGATATACACCCCATCCAGAGTGTGGGAGTATACATTTATCCCTTTATATTAGGAAAAGAAAAATGTTACTTGTACACCCCTATTTGGGGTGTATAATAGGGGTGTATATATACACCCCAAATAGGGGCGGTTGAGATTAAACAGAGTTTTAAGTTGGTTTTGTTCTTACCCTGTTTTTTTTCGTTCCACACCTTCTCTCAAGCTCTCTCGCACACTAGCTTTTTTTCATTCCACACCTTTCCTCATACTCTCTCCCTCTCTTTAAGAATCTCTAGTCGTCTTCTCTCAGTATCCAACTTTTTCAGAGTTTTCTCTCGCTCTCGCTTCTCTCAATTGGCGGGAGTTCGTCTCTCACGTTGGTTTTTTTTTTTTTTTTCATTCCACACCTTCCCTCAAGCACCCCCATCACGATGGCCCCAGTGCAAGACGATCAAAGGATAGCAGAAGAGAGAGACGAAGAGAAGATGGAGGAAAATAGAGAGAGGGAGAAGAGAGATCTGGAGGGAAAGAGAGAAACAGGAAAAAAGGGTGAAGCTAACAATTTTTTTGAATTAAAAAAATAAAAAAATTCTCAGCCGTTGTATTAGATTGGTGTGGGATGTACACTTTACCATGGGTACACCTGTAGCACTTCTTTGGTCGGTATTCCAACAACCTCCTTAGGACTCGTACCGACTAATTCATTAAGACCGTGTTTCGTTCGGGGGATAAGCGGAGATAACGAAAGTTATCCCCGCTATTCCGCCAAACGGGGTGATTTTTTGCCGGGATATTTTATTCCGGTCAAACCTTGCTATTCCCGGTTATTTCGGAATATCTTGAGATTTACTATTCCACCATTTTGGTGGAATAGTGCTATTCCAATGCTTAATTTCAAACTTAATTAAAATTATAAATTGAATTAAAAATAAATTATATAAATATAATATGTTATATATCATGATACATTATTTTTATTATAAAATTATTAATTATAATATATTAATACATATTATTTATATTTAAATATTATAATAAATTATTTTATTAAATTTAAGTTTAAATAGAATTTTTAAAAAAATTATAAATTTAATAAAAATTTTATTTTTATCAAATTTATAAATTTATTATAATAAATTATTTTTATTAATTGTTCCCACCCTTATTCTTATTTTAAAAATTTAAAAATTTAAAATTTATAATCTCAAATTAAAGTTTATAATTTTAAATTCCAAATTTTAAATTTTAAATTTAAATTTTAATATTTTAAATTTTGAAATTTAAAAATTTGATATTTTTATATTTTCAAATTTAAATTTGATCTTAAATTTAAAGTTTGAAATTTAAAATTAAAATTTGAGATTTTTTAAAATTTAAAAGTTTATATTTTAAATTCTAAAATATAAATATAAAATATAAAAAATAATAATTCAAATTCTAATATAAAGAAGGAATAATATTATTATTTTTTTATTTATAACTACCCACTTTAATTCTTATTCTATCTTACCTAATGAAACGCTATTTTTTTTATACCCAGGAATACTCCAATTTTCATCCAAATGCAAAATTGATCTAATCTCCGCTTATATCTCAATTTATACCTATTCATGGAATAATCACTTTTTGCTTATCCCCAAACCAAACGATACCTAAGCGTTCCACTTTTATACAACCCCCTAAAGTAGACTTCCAATTTCGTGAAACACATCGAAGTCCTCCCTAACTCTGGCTGCTCCTGCTTTGAGAACCGCATCAGGTTTCGCTCCTCCATGTTTTTCATGACGCTCTAGTCTGTTGCATCACAGATCCGGATGTCGTCCTCCACTCCGGCTCCAGCGACCAGCATTCGAAGCGTGTTCGTCGTCCTTCCCTGACCAAGGTTGATCAAGTGTTCCGATCCTACTCCATCGGTTTTCGCCACCACCTCTCCCATCGCCTCATCTTCACTTTCGAGATGGCTTTTATCATGGATGCTATTTCTTTCTCCCCTCACATGCTCGTTATCATTATTATGACCATTCAGCAGGGGCATCGGTAGTTCGTCGGTCCCTCCATTCGCACTCCTCTCCTAGCTCTCCACATGAATCATAATCAAGAAAACTTCTTCCCTAGCACTATGGATAAATTTTGGGAAAATCTCTCTAGTGGATTAAGAGCAATCTAAGATCTGTCATCGCTTTAGTCACTTCATCAGCCTTGATAAAACCTTCCAAAATCACTCACTATTGTTGCCACCCTTGCCACTGTCCAGGTCTCAAAATGCATGTTGATCAATTGGATCCAAGAAGTGCAGCTAGCTTGTGGGGGGGAGCATTTCTATTCAGTCCCCAGGCATAGCATCTAAGCCTTTCAAGGGTAATTATCTCTATCCTTGTCAAGACCTCGCTCGAGACCTATTCTAGGAGAAAAAATCGCAAAATTCCGGTCCCTGTATCGCGCGACGAAGAAGTCTTTGGTATAACCACCAAATCGTTTTGCGAGTGCGCTCACAATAGTATGAAGTGGATCTTGGCCCAGATTCGCCAGTTGAATGATGTCCGTAAGCATTGCGTTGCAACGTAGGTTCCTTCTAAAAAATTTCTTATATAAGGCACATAAGTCTTTGAAAACGGGGTGCATTTGCTTTGAAGATAAGCTTTGTTCATCTCAACATTATCCTTCTGCGCTTTATCCTTGCAATGGAATGCTCAATGTGTTGGAGGAAAATTCAAAATCCTCATATTTTATTATTATTATTATTATTTTAACTTATTTTTATTTATTATTATTATTTAAGTTAGTTAATTATTTAATTTATTAATATTTAATTGTGTATTACGAGCTGTTATTACTTGCGGATATGGCCTCTCGTGTGCACATCCGTTCTGCACGAGGAGCGCACTTCGTGCACCCCTCCCAACGTTTTGAGAGGAACGTTGGAAACAACTCTTAATTCCAATATATATATATATATATATATATGCTTGTATTCTTGGACATCTAATGATCCAAGATGCATGTAATTTTGGAGATTCAATTTTCTTTAACAAAATTATATTGGAGAGTTGATTATTTTGATACTTTCTTCTATTTTGTTCGATTCATTTATCGCCGGGTGTTGAAAGAGTTTCCATTAACTTTTTCCACGTTTGTGCTCATAGGAGGAGGAATTCCGGTCGTACCTTGGGGCGGTGTTTTCGATTAATTCCGCACGAAGAACGGGAATACGCCTTAGGGCAGTGCCTCGCATGCTTCCGGATCAATTGTTTGATATTTTTTTTTCACAATTTCTTGTTTGGAATTTCACGATCTTCTGTAAGTTAAATTTATTTATTTTCATCACAAAACTAGTTAGATTCTAATCACAATCGAATTTTCGTTATAGTTTTCCCCAACACAATGTCCCAGTCTTCAGACAGTTAAAGCGTTTGATTGGGTCACGACACTCCACAGTTCTGTGGTCCAAGGCGAAGCACCTGAAGAACTTTCCCTTAATACTTCGGCTCACCAGGACACTTAGACCTACAGAGTAGAGTACTCTCTTTTCGAAGAGGAGTAAATTATTGTGTCTGTGAGTTCGTCTTCCTCGGTACCATCTTTTTATAAGAGCCACGATCAGGACCTGAGAAGTTAATGCAACCACCAATTGTCTCTCGAATGCTCACCCATCTGGATTCTTATAGTGAGATTCTCTTCTTTCATTTTTGTTGAAAACTATTAAGATCTCCTCAGAATCTCATTTAGAGACCTTACTGAAATCAGTCTGGGTTCACATTGTCGTCTAAGCTTATATTCCAATAAATCTCTTCCCACCTTATCAGCCCAAGCCACACGTTTCAAAATCTTCTTCTGCTTCCTGTCAAATTATTGGATATCCCCATTCACCCTAAGATTTGTCACAGATGCATTTCCTGTAAAGTAATCGTTAGATACCCTCATTACTTTTAGATTTACAATAAATACATTTGTGGAGAGTTCTTCTTGAATCCCTTAGATCACCTCTCTTTCTCGCATAAGCCATATTTCACCTGGTTTTTAAAAAATTAGTTTTACAGGCAAAATGCTAGGCGAGGGGCAAGTTAAACAACGAGGCTAAGTGCAAGGGGTGGTTTGCAATTTAGCCATAGAATTATGCTTAGACCCGACCCGACCCGACCCGACCCCGATCCGGCCCGAACCAATAACAATTCTTGCTCTCTCTCTGAGTCTCTGTCTCTCTCTCTCTCTTTTCATCTCGTCCCTCTTTTCTAGGGTTTCGCTCTCCTCCGACGAAAGCTCGCCCGTTACCCCATCGCCCCGATCGACAAAGATGAGTAAGTAGCTCGATCTCTTTCTTTTTCATCGAAAATCTCTATCTCCAGTATCTGTTGTTATCGATTTCGTCGTCACTGAGTTCGAATCGATTGAACTTTTGGCAAGATCTGCTTTTGCTTAAGATCCAATCTCGGTTTCTGTTGATCTATACTATTGTTTCATGCAATTGGAAGTTAGGGTTTCGTGTAGATCTTTGTTCCCTCTCTTGAGCTTGGTTGATCTAATTTTAGGTTTTTCCTGCTACTGCACTCTAATTTGCTTGAACTGTTCCTTTTGATATAAGATGTGTGGATAGCCCCTGTACTGTAGTGATACTGTAACATGGTCCCTGTACTTTTCGCTTAATTACTTTAATCAGTGAACTTTTACATTTATTGTGCACTTTAGTTGCCGACCGCCTAAAATTTTGATTTTTAATGTGGAATGATCTTTTTAACTCAATTTGGATTAAACTGGAATAAGTAGTCATTTTACGGAAGTAAAATGATCATTTTATAAGAAAAATTGGATTTTGTCAAGTGTCAAGGATTGGTAGATTATACATCTCGAGGTTAAGGTGACTTCGTGCTTGAAGTGAGTGATCGTAGACCATCGAATCATTTTCTCGGAATGTCATTAGCCAATATAACAAGCGAGAATACTCGCCCTCTTTAGACATGACAGTTCACTGTGATATTTAAAGATGCAGATAAAGCTAATTTTATGTCATTTCAGTTCGGCTGCAAGGATCTCTGTTACTGAATTTTATAGTCGTTCTTAAAAGAGAGAGGCGAAGAAAGACTAAATATCAAATTGCCGTAAAATAATCAATAAGAGAGAACTCGGCCATATAGTTTTCTAAAGTTAAGAGCCAACCCTGAACCCTCCATCCTTTAGTCTTTAGTCCACTATGAGGTGCTTCATGACTAGCTAAATTATTTGAAATTCTATTTATAGAGTCCGGCTATTATACTCTTATGAGTATAACCCTTTTGTACTCATAAGTTCTCGACCATTAGATCTACCCCTTTGACTATTTTCACATGTTAGATCATACTATTCAACCAACCATCTACTTAACCCTAGGAGATCACCATCATCCTAACCGCACATCCCTTCATCCAATGGCCGAAAACTTATAAGTACAAAGAGGTCTATACTCATAAGAGTATAATAGCCCTACTCTCTCTCTCTCATCTTCTCTCTCTTCTCTCTCTCTACATATATTATATATATATATAATTATATATATATATTAGAGCTAGTCTCCTATACTATCTATAGTATCGGGGCTTCAGTACTATAGTCCGTTTTCGATCTTAGAGTGTTCAAATCAACGATCCACACCGTTAAAACTGATCTAGGGGTATTTAAAGTTTTTATAAATAAATTTTATACTATTTAACAGTGTGGATCGTTAATTTGAACACCCTAAGATCGAAAACAAAACTATAGTACTGGAGCTCGGTACTATAGATAGTATGGTAGCCTAATTCTATATATACATATATATATAATATAGAATTGAGCTAGAATACTTTTAGAAGCACAACCCCTTGGTGCTTCTAAGTTTCTAGCTCTTGGATCTACGTCCTAATGTACTAACATACCCCTTGGATCAAACACTATTCCACCTACCACCACCTACCACCATCATCTCAACCCTACATCTCTCCATCCAATGGCTAAAAACTCAAAAGCACCAACCCCTTGGTGCTTTTGAGAGTATTCTAGCTCAACTCTCTCTCTCTCTCTCTCTCTCTCTCTATATATATATATATATATATATATATATATATATTAGTAGGGATATTATGCTATTATGAGTACGGAGGTTTCGTGCTCATAAGTAGTTTTCGATGATAGAGCTTCTGAATCGAAGATCCATACTGTTAAACATGATCTAGAGCATTTGATACATCTAGAAAACGAATTTCGTAGTTTCTAAAATTATAATAAAGTCCATCGAGTGGACATAAAATGAACGGTCCAAATCAAATGGCCTGCTAAAAATAGATGATCCAATTCTTCAATTTAAGATTGGAGTTATTGATTTTTATCTAGATAGTGAATAAAATTTGCTATCAAGAATTTAATCAATTATGATTTTTTTTACACCGTTAAATTAGCAAGCATCCCATATTGGCTATTAAAAATTATGACTTTTAAGATTTCTTGATCATAAGGTAAATGATGTCGAAAAATTATGAAATTTAGTTTTCAGAAATTTTAAATGCTCTATATTACCTTTAATGATGAGGATTGTTGATTCGGAAGCTCTATCATCAAAACTACTTATGAGTATGAAGGTGATCATCCTCGTAGAGTAAAGAAGCTTGATATATGTGTGTGTGTGTGTGTGTTTTTATTTACATTGAAGAGAGAGAGAGAGAGAGAGAGAGAGAGAGAGAGAGGAGGTAAGTTCATATAAATTACTCTTTCAATCCATGCGAGTATTTCCTAAGCGGGGGGAATCTATCAAACAGTTCATCATAATAGACGTTTAGGAAATATATGACGTGTGCTTGTGTATGGTTTTCTAATGCAATTACAAATGATAGAATTATGGTGAGCATCAAATTCTGGCAGGACAATCGATTTTATCATCTCGAAATATTACTGCTGATATGTAGTTGTTTACCCTATATATTGGACAATTTAAAATTTATCTCATCATGTAGGTAATGAATGGGATAAAGGTGGGGCATCAGATGGAGTTACTCAAGAGGCTAAAAATACTCCTGATTTAATGGAACAGTTTGAGGAGTATGGTAAGCAAATGCTGGTTAATTCATTTGCTTAATCTGAATGATCGGTGAACTGATCTTTTGTTGTACACTTGTACTCTGATTTTAAGTCTGGCAATTGCTTAGCTGTTAATCTCCATTTAATGTGTGCCGTATTGGTGATCTTTTATTGGAACTTAAATATCACTGATGTTTCTCAATATTTCTAGTTCGTCCAACGGTTAATCTTTGACTCTAAACCATTTGGTTGTTATAGAAGCTAAAGCACGAGTAGAGGATTTTTGGAAGAAAATGAATACTGGGTTGCCTGCTAAGACGCCGAAGTTTCCAATGAATAAGCCCAGTCCAACAGTGAAACAAAAAGCAAGAAAAAAAACCCCTGTAAGTATCTTTATATAAACTGGTTTGATATGAAAGTGGATTAAAATCTGATAAATTAATTGAGAATTATTTAAAGTAAAAATACATGGAGACCTCTCAACCGTAATCCGTTTTAGAATAGAGCTTGTGGTTTTGCTTTGTCTCTTGGATATCCCTCAACTTATTGTTCGTTTTGATTTGAGTTGCTTTTGTCAGTTATGTTTTCGATTTTGGTAAATCACCCTTAGATGTTAGTAATTCACACATGTTTTAGCCAAGGGAACCGCAGGTTTCATTATTGGCTGACGATTGATAGTTAAAGGAGCTGCTAACTTGGAAGGAATCGCAGTTCAACTTATGAAACAGTTTGTATCAAAATCAAGTGGAAGTTGAGGACTTGTCAATAGAAAATAATTTTAAAAAAGAAAAAAGAAAAAAAAATGGGGGCTACTTTTGAAAATGGCCAATACTTAAAGAGGATTTTAATGCATTCTACGTTGTTTAACAGGGAGTTTAATTGTCTCTCGGACTAATTTTGTCTAGGAATGGATGATTGCACTCGGCCTTGCACCAAAGAAAGCATCAAACAGTGAGGAAATTCTTAAAAAAAGGCCAGATTGTACACAAAATGGAACAAGTGAGGAAGCTAAAAAGCTTGCAGCTGCCGCTCTTGCTGCGGTTAGGGATGCCACATTTGCCTCTACTGCTGGAAAGGGGAAAGTTGAAGTAAGCCTTAGATCAATTAATGTTATTCCTTATAGTTTTTTTTGCGATCGTCAGTTTATTTTTTTGTTCTTTTCTTTTGTGAAAATTGCTGGATCCAATATCACCGTGGAAATTGTAAGTCAGGATTACAAGTTATACCATTTCTTTTTTCTTCACTTTGTATCTTTATTCTTTTAATGCTGTTGTTTAAACTAAAATTGTTCTCTCTGTTGGTTTTGTGTGATTTGGTGAATCGAATATACCACCAACTCGAAATTTCAAGTCCTCTTTTGTCATATTATTTCAATTGCGCCGCGTATTAGGACTTCTCATGTAATGACATAAAAAATTATTTAGTTTGGTCGAGCTGAAATGAGCTTCTCAGTCCCCAAAGCTGAAGCTTGAAATTGAAGCTTCTGCTTCAGCTGCAGCAGAGGGTGATTTCAGCGAATATGTGTTAGTACTTACTTTGAACAACTCTTCTTCAGAAGCCCCAGCCTAGCTAAAGATGGCCTTAGATTATACATGCTGACCCAGAATAAGAGTTTGGTTTACGCCAACTACACAGGTTGAATTTGTAGAGCTACATGTGTAGGACGAAGGGCGTTGTTGCAAACTTTATTCGCCTACTACTGAAGCCTTCTTAAATTTTTTGCATGCATTTTCAGTATACTTAGTGCAGAAACTTTCCGCATTATAATTGATCATCTTTAGCAAAGTACTTTGCAAACACCGTTTCTGTTGTTACAGTTCCTCTTCAATATTCTCTCCCCCTTTTCCTTTCGGTTCATTAATGTTACTCCACTCCGCTTCTTCCAGTCTGCCATGCCGTGGTTATGACAGCAGCAGTGTACTGCCTTGAGTTTGCTATTCTAGCTGTGGGCATGGAAGCCTGCATATAAATTTACGCGCTCTATCTTAATCATATGAAATCGGTGCTGTAGCAGTTACCACTGTAACCTCAGGGCGGTGAAGTGGTACTCACCTTTCATTTCCCTTTTGATGAAACAGATAACCGAGGTCCGAGACTTTGCTGGTCAGGAGATCGAAGTGAAGAAGCTCGTAGACGCGGACTCGAAGGAGGCAGCCGAGAAGGCCCAGTCGGCAGGGGTCGCGCCCACTGCCTTAGATGCGATTTTAGAACAGATAAAGAAGAAGCAGAAGCTGACTGTTCTCGACAAAACCAAAAAAGACTGGGGGGAGTTTAAAGAAGAGAATAAAGGGATGGAAGAGGAGTTGGATGCTTACAAGAAGAGCTCAAACCAGTACTTAGACAAGGTTTCGTTCTTGCAGAGGGCCGATCTACGAGAATTCGAGCGTGAGAGAGATGCGCGATTAGCGTCACAGGCGAAGCGACGGACGGATATGAGGGAGGACTGACTTTTAGGCCTCGACTTGCGTTGCTCTAACAACTGATCTTTTTGTTTTCTTTTTAGCTCAATTGCCTCAGCTAACAAATTGTTGTAATTTAATGTTGGGCTTATCTTTTGAGAACCTTGTGAACTTAATACTGTTAAGAATCTAAGTGGAAATGCATTTTCAGGAATTGAAGTTGCCACAGTTCTGTAATGCGCACCAATTATTGTATTTCTCAGCAAATTTTCTTCCTACTATATATGTTCTTCTTTTTTTTTTGGTAAATTTGTATGGATAATACCTTAACTATAGCCCATTTTGAATTCCTCTTCAACTTTCAGTATTTTTAATGCCAAAATGGAAAAAATCTCTTTATAAATTTCTGCTTTTGCATTTTACCTCATTATCTTTAAATAGCCTCTGCGTTGCTCCATGAATATTTGAAGTTGTATCATTTAATCCAATGTTGTTTGTTACTATTCTGTGTAAAAATTGTGTGATCTACTATTTGGTTGCGACGCCATGTGCACCTCGAACTAACTGGTTCTTTTTCTGTACTGATGCATGCTTGCTTATTTTGCACGTTTTGGTGTTTCCTATAATGCGGTTTATTACTGGCATCGATAATACGACGGAAGTTGTTTGGATGCATGTTGTGGCTCATTGAGGGTGCATTGCGTTGTAAGGTAATAAGGTAGCTTATATTTGGTACTATCTTTCTCCCTAGTTGTCTTTGTGTATGTTTCTTGTTAAATTGGATTTTGTGTTCCTTGCATACTTTCGATATTTAGCATTTAGTTTTTGGTGTAACTATGACGATGATTTTTGTTACGGTTTGTTTTCATGAATTGCTTCGCGATGTGTGTTGATGTTTTTCTCCTGCAATGCCGAAATACGGTGTCTCTGTTGAAAACGAACTAGTGTTGATTAGTGATTATGTTATGTGGAGGTTGGTAGAGAAGATGTTGTGATGGAGTCTGTAAGATTTTGGAGTGTGCTGGGAATATTGATCAAGTCGAGGAAGATGCCGCACGTTGGTCTATTGGAAAGTTGCGAGATGATTTAGCCTTTGAAGTTAGGGATATTAATTTGGAGGAAAAAAAAATCTACGAAAATTTGTATGAGTGACTTTTCACAGACCACAACGTGCTTAAGAAAAAGTATAAATGGCTTAAAAGTGACTACAACCTTCTGCTTGCGAAGGATTGTTATGTTGTTGAATAGAGGGAGATAAAAGCTTCCCTTTGGCCGATTTTTTGTGTGTGTGTGTGTGTGTGTATTGTACTGTTGTTGCTTCAATTTGATTTGTTACTAAACTTGAAGAGTGTTTTTTCAGATGGGTGAGTGATTTGGAGAGTATGGTGGAGGGTGGGATTTAGAGAGAAGGGCCAAAGGACTAGCAGCAAATGAAGCACTCGAGAGAGTGAGAGTCGAGTTTAACGCCGATCGCTTCAATCTTCTCCTTTCGACGAGCCTCCTCCTCTTTGACCCCTCTTGCTCTCTCCCCTTCTGCCGCTGCTGCCGATGACGACCTTCATCCGTCTCCGCCACCTCCACCACTGTCGTTGTGCTTGCATTTATGGGGAATGTCCTTCCTTGCATTCCCTTCCTTGACTAAGGAGGGCTTCGTCATGCGCTCGGAATTGCAAACAAATCAAATCCATCCTAATTGCAAACAAGCTCAGATGGATTCTTATTCTTTTTTTTATCATTTTGAGCCGTTTCTTTTTCTTATTCTGTAGAAAAATGTCGTACTACTATTTTTTTAGAATAATTCCGTTTGTAAAAAGAACCATTTACATATATATAAAGAAGCTTCACTGCTTAGTTGTAACTTAATTAGTCTCAAGCAATGCAATTTAGTTTTAAGTGATGCAATTTCTGTCTTATATAGTGCAACTCAGTCTCAAATGATTTTAAATAGCGCAACTTTTATTCAAATAGTATAATTTTCATCACAAATAGTATAATTTTCGCTCAAACAGTACAACTTTCGTTCAAAGAATATAATTTTGTCTCACAGAGTATAATTTTCGTCTTAAAATGTGCAACTTACATATCAAACAGTGCAGCTTTTTTTGAAATAGTATAATTTTATCTTAACAGTACAACTTCATATTCTTCTTCTTCTTCTTTGGTTTTTAGCCATTTCTATAGAACTGATGATACATAATAATTTTTCAAGGAGAAAAAAAATATTTTTCTTTATATTTTTCTTTATATTTTTTATTCTTTTTTTCCTATCCTCGCATCTTCTTTCGCTATTGCGCCCTCTCCATTTCGCTTTGTCGCAGCCGCCGCCCTCACCAGATGTGCTCTCCCGCCTAATCGTCCTTAAATCCTTCAATACTCTTGTCGCCGTCGCTATCCACCAGCTCAAATCCAAATAGCAAGCGCATCTACTATGGCCGGCTGAACGATATGCTCCTTAAAGAAACACAGGCGCATGTTAGTTTTCACCCTCACGGGAGACAACAAGCCCAGCCTCGGTAATAACCTCATTGCCTTAAAAGATGCAACTTCTGTTTTATGTAGTGTGACTTAATTTTAAATAGTTTTATGTGATAAAACTTTTATTCAAACAGTGTAATTTTTGCTTAAATAGTACAACTTTTGTTCAAATAACATAATTTTCGTTCCAATCAATATAATTTTAGTTTCAAACAATATAAATATCGCATCCTCTCCCTCACCCTCTGCCAGAGCCCTCGCTCCCACCCCTGCCCCCGCCGCTGCCCCTACCCCCAACGGATTTGCTATTTCGCCCCGTCATTCTTAAATCCTTTGATATCCTTGTCACTGTCTATGTGCTCCACTGCAAGCTCACCTTTGCGATCTATACAAAATCCGAGCCGACATCGGCGGAAGTGTAGGCGACGTAAGAGAGTGGAGCACTGTGTGAATGTTGGGGCGGTGGAAGAGAAGAAGAAAGAAGAGAAAGTGGAAGGAAAAGAAGAGAAAGAAATGGGAAGGAAGAAGATAAATCAGGAGGAGAGAAAAACGAACATGACAAAAAAAAAAGGGGGGGAGAGCAAAAGAAATAAGGATATTTTGGTCCTCATCCTCACGGTCGACAGCGAGCACCATCTCGACCATGACCTTATCGCCTTCGTTTGCTCCGCCCTTACCTGCGCCCGCTCCAAGTCCTCCCCCTTCAGCGCTAGTGCCAGCATTGGTAGAGGCGGAGTCGGAGGAAGAAGAGGTGTCGGCGGAGGTAGAGGCGAAGGAAGAGGATGTGTCGCCATCTTTATCACCCTCTGCTAGGGCCGTGGAGGCCGTGGAGACTGCGATGCGGGTCAGAAGGAAAAAAGAAAAGAAAAAAAAGAAAGAGAAAAAAAATAAAAATATCACGTAACAAAAATTCGAACTTTATCTGCACAATCTAAAATAATTTCTCAATTTTATATTTTACTTATAAAATTTTTATATAAAAAATTTTATTTTATGCACAGTAATTTTGTGCCACGCGGAACTACAGGTAGTAATGACCCAACAAATTTCAGAGCCCATTTTTCGAAAAGATCAGTAATTGTTGGGACAAACCCTCGCAAACGCTCATCGCCATGTCTCCCGCCGCCGCCGCCGCCGCCGCCGCCGCAGCAGCCGCCGTGGCCGCGGCGTCTTCTCGCTTATCTCCGCCCCACCTCCGCATCTCCCCTTCGGTCTCTCCCTCCATCCTAGCCTCCTCCTCCGCTCCGCGCCGCGTACGCCTCCCCCCCGGCCCCCGCCGCGGCGCCGCGGCGGCGGCGGCGGCGGGAGGCGGCGCCGCCGCCGGAGGCCCCGCGAGGGTCCTCCTCGAGGTGCGGGATCTCAAGGCCGTGGTCAAGGAGTCGGGGAAGGAGCTCCTCCATGGAGTCGACCTCACCATCAACGAGGGAGAGGTGCTTTTACCCTTTTGCTCTTTTGGCGGGGGCGTTTGAACTGGTTGTTGATTTGGTTTTGGGGTTTACCTTTCGCTTCATTTTGAGCTCGGATTTGTGTAGGTTCATGCCATTATGGGCAGGAACGGTTCCGGAAAGAGCACCTTGTCTAAGGTGAATCTGATAATTTCTTCTTCTTCTTTTTTCTTTCTATAATTTCATAGTTATAGAACTAATTTTGTATGAATTTGGATTCCTTCTTTTCTTCTACTGATTTTGGGATGAATCCAGTATTATAATTGTACTTAATTGTATTCACCTCTCATTACTTGCTCATTTGTCATGATAATGGACAAACTTTGAGAATCAATGAGCTGATACTGGTTATTTGTAGATCATTTAGAACAACAAGTATCGAAAATTATGATTTTGTAATTTTTAATGCAACTTATAATTTTTCTGAGAATTCACACTAGATTACTTCTTACAATGCCAGTGTAGCAAAGGAAGTATGAATGGAAAGTCAACTAGACTTTTTAGGTAAGAAAGGTCATGAGAAGGGTGTGAGAAAAGTGTAATGGGTTGTGAACAAAATTTTTTATTATGTTAGCAAGAATTCTTCCCGTCAAAGCTATTTCCTGTTCACTTTAGAAATGCACAACTTGTGCTTTGGCTGTTTGTGCACATTTCATCAGTAGGAATTAGCTTTGTCTGACCTTGACCATAGGGTTTAATCTCAACAATTTTGAGGCGTTTTGTGATTATTTCCTTACCTTACATCCTTTATAATGGTTAGATCGTTGTAATTCATTTAACAAGTTCTATAGTGCATTCTTATGCTATATTTTCCGGCTTTTAGAGTCTTCCTACAGAATGTGGAAGTCAGCTTTAAGCCCTTAAATATCGTTAAGTGGTCCATCTCTGAGCCCTACTAGCTTTTCTTAAGGGAAATGATGTTTAATTTCTAGCCTAGAGTCCCTTACTTAAGACCCCTTTAGGAGTCCTATAATGATTATAGTTGGCATTCCACACAAGTGTAAACTCTAAATAAAATTTTACTGGTCATCCATGAATGGAAAGACTTCTAAATTCTTCGATGTTTTTTCTTTGAATTATAAAGAAAATCATAAAAACATGACTATATCAGGTGAAAGTTTGGATTTGAGATAAGGTCAAATGGGTCTTTTTATTTTCCTCCTTGTTTAGTCAGATTTGTACCTTGGTTGGATCACTAAAAAGAGTGGTCTGTAAGTGGTTTGTAATAGATGTACCCCAATGCTACCCATTTATTTTTCTGTTCTCTAAGGTCACCCTTTATTTAGTTATACATAGCTCACCACACATTATTCTATCCAGTATACACCACTATTAAGTTTTGAGTTGTTATCCTTGGTACATCTTCTGTCTTATCTTGTGCATTTTTGAAGTTTTTATTGTATGCATATGTCGTGGCAATCCAAGTGCCTCCTAGTCGTAAATCTTGAGTCTGCATTTCCACTGCAAACATTTAAAGTTACTTTTTCACCATCTTGTCAAGAAAATTATTTATGAAACCTTACAGCTACATTTGAATTTATCTTGTAGAAAGTGTGTCTGGGAGCTCCCTTTATTAACACTTAGCAAATGTGATAGCCAAAGGGATTGGTTGTGAACATGATCTCATCTCTCCCTCCACGTTTTCTTGTTTTATTCTTAGTATTTGAGCTCCAATAATTGTTTTGATAGTCACTTAACTTTCTGGTGCTCTATGGATTCCTGCGCACTACTTTTCTTCCTCTTGCCGTTTCCAAGTAGTTCTCTCCAGCAGATGCAATGCACTGATAACATATCTGCTATTGCACAATTATCCTTGCAAAGTTTGTTTTATATGCATGCTCCTTGAGACTATCTTTATTTGCATTTATGCCCTTGTGAGGGTTATATATACGGCAACCATTTCTGCATAACCTCGACAGGGACAGACATGTAACAAAGGTTGTCAGGTGCATGCGCAAAATACCTACTTTGCTAGGGTATTATGCAATTCGGCATATTTGATGGGGTTTATATGCAGAAAACAGTTTCTATATGTCATTGATTACAATTTTTTTCAGTAATATTTTAATGATTTCTAGGTTCTTGTCGGCCATCCTGATTATGAAGTAACTGGAGGTACTGTTCTCTTTAAAGGTGAGAGCTTGCTGGAAAAAGAACCAGAGGAAAGATCTCTTGCAGGACTTTTCATGAGTTTCCAAACACCTATTGAGATACCAGGTGTGAGCAACTATGATTTTCTGCTCATGGCCCTTAATGCACGACGAGAGAAGCAAGGTTTACCTGCACTTGGGCCTATTGAGGTCTGCATCCTTCTATAAATATTTTCTTCAGGTTGCTGCAGCTTTGGGTTTCATGCCACTTATCATACCTGTGTGATATTTTCCTTGAGAAATTTTCATGCATCCCTGTGATAACGAAATTTTCATATGTGCCGTTCAAAAGCTTGATTTCTTACTTTTGTACCCTTGTACTTAGTGAAACACTCTCTTTAGGATACATATTTGGATACAAAATTAATGTCCCCTCAGTTTTTAAACGATTCCCCAAGTTAAGATAGGGTTATTGTATTTATAAGAAACTGCTTTTCTGAGGGGCATCTGTGAACTTTCAAAATAAAAGGGGAAATGTGTAAATAGATGGTTTACAGGGATATATATATAATTATATATGTAAAGGCTCTCTTTCTTTCAAATCTTGACCATTTAGATATGTGTTTCAGGATGTAAACGATATTTGTTTTTTTAACCCTAAATATAAGTGAATCTATTCCGTAACAGCCCAGAATAATCCATTACTGCTCTTTTCTCTTATCTGTATATCATGAGGGAGAAAGGTCACATGTACATGGTGCTGCTTTTCTTCTTATGGATAAAATTGCTTGCCATTTTATTAGATGTTTATAGTCTGAAGTCCACTAATGGTTAGCATGCCTTATTTTTGCAGTTCTATCCATACTTGTCTTCCAAAGTCACTGCTTTAAAAATGGACCCGAAATTTCTAGACAGAAATGTCAATGAAGGGTTTAGTGGAGGGGAAAAGAAGCGGAATGAAATTTTGCAACTTGCGGTAGGAATTCTTGTATCATTTTGCTTTACACTAACATGCCTAGATATTTTGTTTGAAATTTCTTTTCCCTAGTTCATAGGACTTGTTTGCCCTATTTTTGTGTCTATTAGTAAATTTCATTCTTGGACAGCAGCTTGCATGGCCATTGGTTGCCCCCTACTGTGTTGGATGCCTGCGGGCCACGGGTTAATCTCTTTAAATTTTTAATGAACCAGGCATTTTTAATTTCTAACTATACCATTTAGTTATTTCAAACTACTTATGTTTATATTTACCTCTCTAAGTGGTGCAACATAGAATTAGAAGTGCTATTTAATAGGTTTTGCGTGGATGATTGGATGGTTTTTCATTTTTCTTTTTCTAGATCTAGAGAAATTATTGGATGGGATAATTTCAATAGCAAATACTCAAGGACATTAGCGGAATCAGTTTAATTACTTAAACCTTTATCTCAAGATTAATGTGTGTGTTTTTTTTCCTGTTTTGATGTTATCAATTGATAAGAAGCTTTCCATAAAGATTTTGTCTTTGTTCACCAATCCTATGTAGATGGTTTTTCTCATAAGAACTTAAGAAGTGAAAAAGGTGATATCTTTGTTGTGGTTTTATTGGTCCTGATTAGGTTTTTTACCTAAATATATATCGGGCCCATCAAATACTGAAGAAAAATTTGCATGCATGTATTAATGTTCTTTCTTCCAGAGAATCTTGATAATGATTCAATTATATAATAATAATGAAAAGCACTTAGATTTGCTTCTTCTTTTGTTTTACTTCTATATCTTGTCTCTTCTGGTATACTGATTACATCTTGTTTGTTTTGCTTTTTTTTTTTGTGCAAATCTAATGTGTCAAATGTTCATTGATAGACATATATATATATATATAGCGTATTTGGAGATCAAAGGTTTTACCTTTCTCTCTGTATTTTTATAATATCAGGTTCTCGAGGCAGATTTGGCTATTCTAGACGAAATTGATTCGGGTTTAGATGTTGATGCACTCGAAGATGTAGCAAATACCGTGAATGGGCTCCTAAAACCTGGCAATTCTATTTTGATGATTACTCACTATCAGCGTCTGTTGGATTACATCAAGCCCACCTTCGTTCATATAATGGTAACATTTTTTTTTATTTAACGTGAAAAGTACTTCCTGATAATTGTAGACTGTGCCTGCCATGTATTGTAATTTGTCTTAGTACTTGCGAAAAATGTATGGAGACCCCGAACTATAGGCCATTTTGGAAGAATGATGCTATGCCCGCTCCTATAGTAAATGAGAGTAAAATTTGAACTAGAGTGAGTGGTTTCTTTGGGCAGTGTGTGGCGCCCACCACCTCTTGATTTATGTAAATCTCTTGGAGATTACTTAGTTTGAAATTGACCCTGAACGTTAATTTTTTAAATCGACACACCCCCAACTTATGTTTGATTTGATTTGAGCTCCTTTCTTCAAATGAACTTTGGATTTTGTTAAATGAACTATTCCTTCAGCTAATTACCTGAATTATTAACTTAATTTGCAGTTTCATCAGCTGTAAAGTAGGTGTGGCCTTTAAATTCACGAAATCGTCGCAAATATGATTAAATCCCTAATGTATAAATTGAAATAACAAAATCGGAACAAGCAAAACGATGAGGGCTGTCAATAAAAAAAGATGAGGTTTAGGGGCCTATTTTTGAAAGGTCTGTCTTTTACAGGGTCTCCATCACATTTTTTACCTATTTAATATTACTGTTATGTTTACTTGTTTACTTTGGAGTATATGAGGATTCTATGTGAAGAAATAGACTAATACTGTTTTCCGGCTGTAATGGACTCATTGGAATTGAACTTTTCAAGGATCGATTTGAGCCGAAAACAACATGCTTAGTTCACATTTCATAAAGGAACTCATTGGAATTGAACTCATGGAACGATTTGAGCCGAAATAACATGCTCAGTTCACATTTCATATAGTTATGTTCTCTTATATATATATATATATATATATATATATATATATAGGGTCCGGCTATAGTAGCCATGACCTATATATATATATATATATTTATTTATTTATTTCCTGTACTTCTCTTTGTTTTTCGTCAAGTTCTATGTAGTTAGAGAGCAAAGACACTATTTTCTACAAATAAAGGACTTGTTTGTTATTGTTACCCTTTTATGGGTTTTATTTAACAACAAAATACAAAAACTTAGGTGTCGCTTGATTAAACACCAATTCCATATAATTTGATGTGTTGGTAGGAAAGCTTTTCTTTTGTTGTTATAGTTGGCTAGCTTACAATTCATTGTGTCAAGTGGCAGATGATAACTTGTTTAAAAGAAATTTAAAAAATTGTTTTTGGGTTCTTATATTTTGTTGCCAGATAAATACTTTGGATGGAATAATTGCAAGCAATTTACTATCCACTTCTACACCTTTTGATATACAAAATCCTAATTTTTTTTAAAAAAAAAAACAAACACGATACCAAACGGGGGTCTCGATAAGATGTCTTTTGGCATACGGCTGGGTTGCAATGTAAGCTCGCCGACAATGACAAGAGTAGGAAAGTCCGCTCGCCAGCACATCGAAACCATCGAATTTTCATTTATGTAAACAGAAAAGAAACAACAGCGCCAAACCAGGCCTAAGTAAGTTCATTTTGAGGTGGCCTTAAACCGCATAGATCTCAGGGAGAAGGCAAATAAGAAAACACAAACTGCCTAACACGCTAGATATCTGCTTCGTGTTTTAATTGTCGTAATTATTTTGTATTGTTATAAATTTGGTTATATCTCATATTCAGTTTTCTTGTTCTAGGAACCTGTTTGTAAAGATTATTTTCGCGAATTAATCGATCTCATATTTTTATTCTTGTTCACAGGAAGAGGGGAAAATCGTTAGGACTGGTGATATTTCGCTGGCTAAGCAACTGGAAAAGGGAGGCTACAAAGCGATCTCCGGCGTTAGCTAAGAAGATCGCAACCACTTAAATGTTTTTTCTTTCGACTTTTTTTTTTTTTCATTTATTTTCTGTAATTCTATCAGCAAAAACTGTGGTGTAATTTTTCTCCTGTCTCTTTGTAAAGAGGATTGCAAAATTTTGGCAATTAAAGGAATAGAATTATCAAAGATTGCAAACATTTGGCAAATCTGCCTCTTGCAGTTGCAGTGTACTGTATCCAGAAGGTGCTGTAAAATGGGGAATGAGCTTGCCCTGTAAATAAGTTTAGGGTAAATCGCACGTATGGTCCTCAAACTTTAATTTGTTGTAATTGTTGACTCAAAACTTTCAAATTTGTTGCAATTAAATTTCACAATCTAATTTAGCTGGTTAAATATTGGCAAATTATAAATATAAAAGTTATATGAAAGCATTGTGATTGTTGATTTGACACTAATTAAGATGCTACATCTATGTTGTGTCAATATTTAGCCAATTAACTTAGGATGTAAGATTTGTTTACAACAATTTTGAAAGTTGGAGGCAAAAATTTTAATAAATTAAAGTTTGAGGACTAGCGTCACCTAGCTTATAGTTTTGAGGACCAAACGTGCAATTTACCCCTCTAAGTTTAATAAAGTAAAAGGAAACTTTTAGGTTCAACCAAACTTATATAAAGGATTGTTAGCGTGGTACACTTTGTCTGTGTGGAGCGAATAGCAGAGTGGATCAAAGTCATAATTGAAATATGTAGATGTAGAAAAGTAATTTTTCAGAAGTAATTTTAGAAAGCTATTTGATAATTTTTTTTTTACTGAATTGATTTGCAATGCAGTTTAACATCAATAATTATTAATACTAATATTACATACTAATATTTGTATTAAAAAAGTGTGTGCTAATTAAAAAAGAGTATTGCTAATCTATATAACCTCTATTAATCCCCGTATTAGTCATCCACGTGTCATCTTATGTTTAATCCATTCTTAAGTTTTTGTACATGTGGACCCGTTATGGGTCCCACCCGTAGTTGTTTCGTGCTTTCTATGCCTTTGACCGGTTCTTCAATCCCACGTTACCAAGCCACCTGAGATCCTGTTGGTTCCTTCACCCCCGCCGATTCAATCCCTCGCCTCTTCGATCCCTGCCCCGCCTCTTCGATCCCTCCCTCATTCCCGCCGCTTTGATCCTTGCCCAGCCTCTTTGATCCCTCCTCTTTCCCATCTCTTCATCCTCACCAACTTCCTTTACTCTCCCCTACTCTCTCCCTCATTCTCATTCTTCTCCATCTTTCAATTCACCATTTGATTTTATTTTGTTACTCTCAATTCTTATCTCTGATCCCTAAAATAAGGTTTCTTTTGACAAGATTACTACAAATGGACAATTGAGATATTTTATAGCATTTCAGCTAATGTACAGGTGGAAATCATCAATTAATTTGATTTTTATATTAAGTAGAACATGAGGATTCATATAAAAAATCTCTTTATTTTATCCCATTTTGTATGCAGGTAATGAAAGCAACTATAAAAGAAATGGGAAAATTACTTGAGGTATCAATTGGTGTCGCCATACAAATCTTCAAATTCACAAAAATGACAACTGTTACATTTATCAATGATTCAGAAGCTGTTGATTGGTAAGAAGTGAAAAGGATCTTCTATTTGTGAACACAGAAAAAAATTTCACCGAAGAAAATCTAACTATTTGAGCTCATATTCAGGTACTCACACTTCCCCCAAACACCCCCCCGGTCTTCCTTTCCCTTCTACTACATTGCTTCTATAGGCACATGTCTATTTTTACAACAGAGTGTTCTTGATTTATTTATATATCAGGAATTTGTATTCAAGCCAACCCACATGAAGTGTACCGACGTCAAATTGCCTTTTTTTTTGGTTTTTGCCTTATTTGCTTTTGCAACATTCACACATTCAAATAATTTGATGTTTTCCTTGCTAACTTACAAATTTCATTATTTTCTTATAATTGTTAAATTTGTTCTTGCTATTTTATTATTATACTTATTGGTTTTCTAACTAGATGGCTTTCTAGCTCTCTACTCTTAAAAAAATTTGTTATGAATTTGATAAGCAGTTTGTCCTGCCAATATATTTTGCCACAGTTAGAACATAACTTTTTGCATGAAAATTGTATGTGGTCTAATTTATCAAAAAGAATGTAAGACTTAAGCAAAGCACAATTTGACTTAATTAATTCGAACAAGTTAGTATTTGCTGGGTGAATGTAAAGACCTAGCCCACTGGCAATAATAACTCGTTGGGCCCAACCACCGGCCCAAAATGCTTAAGCTCAGTTATTATTACTAGTGTCTAAATCTCTTATAAACCCAATAACAACCCCATTCCCGTTAAAGCCCTGACGTCCTCGTCAGTCCAACACACACAGCCCAAGATCAGGGGATGTGCGACTCGTCTCGCTAGCCTGTCATCCAGACCCTGGCTCAGCCGAGACTCGCCACACATTTTCGGCTGGTGAACCGGCTCTGATACCAAATGTAAAGACCCAGCCCACTAGCAATAATAACTCGTTGGGCCTAACCATCGGCCCAAAATGCTTAAGCCCAGTTATTATTACTAGTGTCTAAGTCTCTTATAAACCCAATAACAACCCCATTCCCATCCGATGTGGGACTATTGGGGTGTCACAGTGAATAAGTTGGATTTTTTTTTCTTCTATTTTTTTTTTATCATATTTTCTTCCAAATGCAGTTACTCTTTTGTTATTGTCGGATTGATCGTTTTTGTTTAACTGTTCCTTCGCAAGTTTGGTTACTTTTTCTTGAATTATTTGCTTTGTGGTCACTGTTTTATCTCTCTTCTATTTGTCTTTGTTCTTTCATTTGATGGTTGATTATGAAAACATTCGTATTGTGAAATTATTTGGAATTTAGTCGCAAACTGTAATTATTTGGAATTGAGTTGCAGTATCGTATTTTAATTTTTGTGAAAATAATTGCATATTGTGAAAGGAAAAAAAACACAATACATATATAAGGGAACAACAAACATTGATGATTTGATATGTGCTGGCATGTCATCAGGTCCTACAAAATGATAACCCAACAATTAAGTGAAAAAGAAGTTCACATCCACCTCACACAGTCCATCAGATCCTGCACAATGGTTTTATGGGGGTGAATCGAAGAAAGAAAAGGAATAAACTAAAATTTCATAGAAAGTCTACAACCACAACATTTGGAGCAGAATAATTGGATAAACAAAGAATCGACAAAAAGCAGTAAAAAATGGCAAAAAAAAAATTACATCCACAAGTCACAATGCACAATTGAACACCTATATGTAAGACATACGGCATAGAAATGACCTGTTGAAATAGCAAGCAGACTGTGTCGTCTACTTTATATGAAAGGTATCAAGCTTTGGACTATTCCTGTACTAACATCTTGCTGCATCCAGAGGATATGAAGATATTGTTTCATTTCTCATTCGAGAAATGGCGGACATTAATCTTCCTGGTATATTCAACTTTTTCCCTTTTCTAATTGTTTCTATTCATTGGCGTTGATATGTACTATAAATATAATTGCTTTATGCTTCTATAATATAATAGCATATGCACATAATGATATATTCTTTATAATCAGATAAATTTGAAAAAACACCCTTGTTGGAGGCTATCAAGAGGGGACATGATCGAGTGGCTTATTACTTCACAAAGAAGGATCTGAATTAAATCTTAAAGATGCTGGTAGTCATCTTTGTACAACTGTTTTACGAGGTGATGCAGATTTTATCAAGAGGGCTATATCATATGGCCCTGATCCAAATTCAAAACATTATGATCACCGCACTCCCCTTCATATAGCTGCTGCTGAAGGGTTGTACTTGAATGCCAAACTGCCGATAGATGCTGGGGCTAGCGTTTTAGTTATGTACAGGTATTGTTGTGTGACAATTTGTTTGTTCTAAACTTCTAATTCAATAGATACTTTACATTTTGAAAGAGATTTAACTGAGCAAGATATCGTGAACTACTGGCATCTTTCCTTTTTATCGACCAGTAGTAATTACATGACGTTATGGTTTGTTGGAATATAAGGATGCAGTTATTTACCATTAGTTATAGAATTCTATAGGACTTACCTATTTCTTTATTAAAAAATAGAAAAAAATCTGAAAAATGAATCAACTAATGCCAAAACATTCAACATTAAAAAATGAATCAACTAGCTGCTCTGATGTAAAACCACTAAATGCAAGAGATGAAAATAATGCCCTCATATAATTCTAAGAGAAACTTCCATAGAAATTTAGAAGAACTACTAAATTCAGCATGACTATATTACAAATAATTGAATGTGATTACCATTTTGGAACTTTACTGTTCATTGCCAAATATGAAGCTTTTTCCAATAGCAATACCATATTGTGAGTTAGTTTGCTTATTGAGAAAGTAGCCTGTTTGAGCCGTTTGTAGTTGATTATTCACTTATATTTGGTTGTTTGCTTTTACTTGATGGATCCATAACAGTTTTGTTTGGAAAAATCAAATTGTTTGTTATTGATAAGTGGCATTTGTCTGGAACGATTAACTATGTTTGAAAGGTTCTTCTTTGATTTGAATTTGATGCTTTATTTGTTTACTCAGATTTTTCTACGTGGGATTCGATTCTTCCAATTTAAGAAATTTTTTTTTAGAATTTCTATATATTTTTAATATTTGTTTTCAGTATTTTGGTTACTATGTTATAAATTTTTATGTTTATTTTTATTTACAAATCATAATGCCTCAATTGTATAATGATTTGATTGTGTTGGAAATTTTGATGAATTTGTTTATATTAGGGTTTAGAATTTTTGAAATGATTAATTATTACGCAGCCTAACGCCATACTTAGCATAATCTGAAGGATATGTTGGAATTTGTTTGCTAAATATATTTTCTGCTGTTTTTGATTAAACCTACACGTCACTACCTATATAATAAGGCATCTATATAAAGTTGTCGGAAATAGATGTGGTTTGATACCTATCGTGATGCTTCAGTGTAAAAAATTGAAATGTTAAAAAAAAAACTTCATACTTTTCAATATAATTTAAAATTACTAAAACTTTTAAAGTAAATATGTTTTACTCTCTACAAAATAACTTATAGAAATATAAGGATCTAAAATTTAAATTTTAAATTTTAAAAAATTATAATATATCTACCCGCCGCATCGCGCGGGTCACTACACTAGTATTTATTAATAGATCTCAAGTTATCGACAACCATTTTGTAAATAATTTATCTAAGTGTCCTTATCAATGCGGCAATGCGATTGCGACTTTGGGTCATGATATAATCATATTTTACTCCACGATCATTTGGTATTGAAACGTTTGCATTACTTTCAGGTTCTTCCATGTTGGGTATATAATTCATATCTTTGACCACATTTGTTGAACTTACGTAAAACTCATTCTAATAAATTTATGAAGTGCTATAATTGTAGACAATTTTTTGATTGAGTTTGCACAGGATAGTCTTGCATCATTTGTAACATACACCGCCGTACTTTAAGTGTACCAAATGACAGTTTAACAACATTCCTCAAGAATGAGTGTGCATGATTGAACACCTTTTTATAACCCTGTAGTTGAGATCCCTATCTAATTCATGAATATGGTATCTCATATATTTCCGCATATGTAAGATCTTAAATATCATTTTATGTTCGGATACTTTGCATGTATAAGGCAATACTTACCTGTATATAAACAAAAGATAATTAAAATTATTTAGTTAATTACAATTTAAAAATATAACTCACTATTTAAAAAATAAAGCATATTAAAGTGACCTTTAGAAGGATGTGAAAATACATGTTTATAGTTATTGAAAGCAGTTGTGCAAATTTAACTGGCAGCGACAAATGTGAATACCATATTGAAATCACAAATAATCATCATATTTTGCAAAGCATTTTACCAATATATGAAATTTGATCTTCTTTAGATATAATGTTATGAAAAAGAGTCATATCGATTACACTAATAGCTCCTTCAAAGTGAGACCAGAAACTAGCATTGTCACAAATTTAAGGAGAAATTATAGCAAATGAAGAATTCGGTGGTTTAATCATGTTAACAGAAAATCGAACTGAACTATTAAGAATTTCATTAAATTTTTTACTAATTATTTTTTCAGAGTGCTTGAAATAGTTTTGAATATTACCATACGTTTCATTATGCCCACAAACCAAAAGAAATATCGTGAGTGCCTTCTGTGCATGTATTTGCTCTAGTTAGTTAACTGTAACTATTAGTAAGAAACAACAGTGATAGATCTATTGTTATCTTAGTAGGGTCTATTGATCCCACTGACATAACCAATAAGTAAGGCTTTATGCTTTTCTTTGACATATTGACCCTACTTTGGGTTCAAAGTTGATTCCATAGTGGGGTTAACAAATAGATAGATAATGACTTTCTCTCGCAAAAAAAGGGGGGCTTGAATTCAGTCGATCTGACATATAAGAATTTTATAAAGAATAAACTATATGTGTGATCAATTAATACATGATTATTTTGTGACTTATAAAAAAAATTCGACGATGATGCTATCTATATCATTTTCAAAGTATGAAAACACATTGAGAAAAATTATAAATAGAAATAGTTTCTTTTTATATAATATTATGAGTAGTTTACTCTTTTAGTTTATATTTTTATGTTTTCTCTTTATTATATACTAGCGTAGGGACCCGTGCGATGCGACGGGTAGGAATGTTTTAGTAAAAATCTACATACTACATATTTAACAAACAAATAAAAATGTTAAAAAAAATAAAAGAAATATTTGAAATAGTATGAAGGATAACAAATAATGAATGAGAAACTAAAGAGACTCAAATTCACATTTAACTAATCATATAAATATATTTATCTGTCCTATCATCTTTTCTAATCCAAATTAGATTTCTTTTAAAAGCCAATTATTATTGCATTTGCTTATGGACATCCAAATTGTCGTGCATCAAAAAATTAGTACGGAATATAAAGGAATGGAAGAAAAAGTATGAAGGAATATATGATAGTCATACAAATAAATTTAAAAATAATAATAGTTAGTTTTTATTTACCGTTAAATTGTAAAAGCCCACTTTTCATACATCTATAAGCCAACAATCTATATACTATGTTTAGTTTGTTGATGCGACATGCTAATTTAAATAGTTTTTTTTAAAAAAAATTTTACTCTATTAGTTTTTGTGTAACTCAAATGACTTATTCAGTAGTGTACAAAAAAAAAAAAAGAGAAATAATATTTTTAGAAGTTGTAGTCTCTATCTACGACTTAGATCAAAATAATAATTACTGCTCTCATAAATTTGTTAGAAAATTAATACACTAAAAAGAACACTTTTTGACAAAATGCTCAAAAGAACAACATCATTTGAATACGATGTCATTTGTATCTTAAAAAAAAAACAAATCTATTACTAAGAGTAATAAGTTTATACAATAAATTTATACGAAGTCAATTTCTATGACATATATTACCTCAATGACAAAGCTAAGATAAGCACAAATTTAGATGAACATTAAAAGGAAAAAAAAATTAAATTAATTGACAAACAAAATTCTGAAAAAGAGCACACAAATCGGTAAAAAGGCGACTGAGGAGGAAGGAGAAGAGGAGAGGGACGACAAAGGAGATAATAGGCGCGCATCGGCGCGAGGTCGGCCGCAAGGTGGCTGGCGAGGGAGGAGAGAGGAAGCGAGAAGAGGAGCGCGGTGTTTTTGTCCAAGTAAAGCTGGACCTCATTAATTTCCACCATTGATGTACTTGATGTGATCAAAAGCCCATGTAGGGACATAGTTCTTTTGGAATGACACATCTATTGGCTTCCTTGGTGCTGCTCCCATGGTGGTCTTAAGCACCAAACCAACAAAACAAAGCAAGAGAAGAGAAGCCAAAGTTGAAGAAGTCATTTTTTAATCTCTCTCTCTCTCTCTTTTTCTCTCTCTCTCTTTCTCTCAAGGAAAGGAGATAGAAAGAAGGGTTATTGTCACTGAATGGAAACTGCTACAGCTTGAGCTTTATATAGGGTGAGAGAGAGAGGTATGAGAGATGAGGGGTTTGGAGAGTGCCGCAGGGAGTTTGAGAAGGGGGGAGGAGGGGGGCAAAAATTTTATGGACATCATGTCCAAAATTTTTTTTTTGAGGACACTCTGGATAGGCGTCGCGTGGCACCCAAGCCATGCGGGCCTATCGGTCCCGTTGCTCTCCCAACAGGGAGAGCAGTTGGATTATTTTTTGTGCACCCGATGCACTAGTTTTGTTTTAAAATTTTATTTTTTTATCTTTTCATTATAATTTAATTATATATATATTATGATATTTTAAAAATATATAAAAATAATTTAGAATTTAAAGATTTAAAATTATTTTTTACATATATTTTTTAAATATAATAAAATAAATATTTATTATATTAAATTAAAATTAAAATTAAAATTTTAAAGTAAAAATAGTACACCGGGTGCACCAAAAAAAACCCGCTGCTCTCCTAAGAGGCAGAGCAGCGGGACGGTGTCCATAAAATTTTTGCCCGGAAGAGGGAGGGGTGGTGGGCGGTTTTGGGAGATGAGAAGTCTCAGGGGTTGGAAAATGAAAAGGGAGCAGTTTTGGGAGATGAGGCGATTTTGGGAGATGAAGATGGAGCGATTTTGGGAGATGAGTAGGGAGCGGTTTTGGGAGAAGGAGGTCACGCCACGTCAGCAGGATATTGGGAATTCATAGATTAGTATAGATTTGACTCCACTAGAAAATTTTTTTGGATCCGCCATTGATTAATGAAGCTAACCTTTTAAATGCTTCAGGTTCTATTCGAAATATTTTATAACTCTCTTCTGGAATTCGTAAGGTCTTTTGAATTCATTGCTTTTCAGAAAAAGTTTTGAAGTTCTCATATTCTGTTTCATGAGGTATGTGAAATCGTAATTAACACATATTATTACTCCTAGTGGCCATCATATAAATTTTTTTTTTTATTTTGTCCACTTCACAATTACGTAAAAAATACATAATAAATAACAATTACGCAAAATTTTGTTAATTTGAAGTCACTTTCATCTCCTACAGTATTAGAATCACTTATATTTGTGTTCATTTGTACATAAAACATACATAATAATAAATAACAAACTGTTATAAATAAATAATATAATACACAAAGCAACTTATTATTATATTATATAACAATATAATATATAAGTCACAAATATTTTGAATGCATTTAAAGTAACACACAATAAGCTATTAAGATGCACAATATTACTGATACAGTAATATAATTTTGGTTGAATTCAGCCAGAACTAGTCGAATTCAGCTTCGCCAAATTCAGGAGGGCCTAGTCGACGCGGCTCCGATTGGATCCAGGAGGGCATGAGCGATTCCTCATGTGTGGTCAGAAGAGATTCGCCGAAGAGAACTCCTTAGTTTGGGGAGAGAGGAAGGTGGGGGAGAGATAGAATAAGGGAAAGGTTGCGAAGAGACGAAGGTAGGAAAAAGTTTTAGTTAATTGTTGTTGGGGAGGGGTGGGTTGGGGAGAGTGTTTTCGCTATTAGATGGAAGAGGAGAGAGAGGCCAAATGAACTAAATAAAGCGGCAATTTCACCACTACCCCTCTCAAATATGTAAATATCGTAAATGCCCCTGCAAAGTTGAAAATATCATACATACCCTTTCAAATGCAAAAAAAATTTCACAATTACCCTTCCTTTCAACGGCAGTCATTGTAACCATGATTAAAGTTTGGTTAAACAAGGTTTGAGTTACAAAATGACTAATTTAGCCCTAAAAAGGTTAGGTATTATTTTGATAGCAAATAATTAACGGGCAATTTCATAAGTACCCTTCTAAATTTTAAAAATAATATCTATAGCACTAATTATTAGTGGGCAAAAAAATAAAGAAACCTCTCACCTATAGATCATTTTGAACTAGACCCTTTAAGTTTTATTTTTTAACATTAAGAGTCCTTGAACTATTAGTTTTTTTATTTGGACTTTACTTAGTTAAAAGTTTTTCAAGTGAGATCCCTCACATGAATTTGATAAAATTTTTATTTTTTTTTGGAAAAAACGCTCAATTGCTAAAATTAAAAAAAGAATACTTAGGTTGAGAGGGTATATATATAGAGTTTTGCTACAATTCTATCGGTAGTACAGCTCGGTTTTCTGCAATTTATGTTCAATGATAGAGCTTCCAAATTGACAATCGGCACCGTTAAACATGATCTAAACCATTTAAACTATCTGAAAAATAAATTTCACGCTTTTCCGAGTTAGGATCATATCGAAGTGGACTATATGTGAGAGGGTTTTCATAAAATTTTACTTTATTGTTAACAATAAATTTTCAATTAAAATTTTTTTGTTTGAACATATCATATAAGTAATACTCTAATATTAAGAATTTTGATATCAAAATATTTTTAGCGTGAGATATGTGAGTTATTTAAATAAAATTTTAAAAAATAAATCTTTTAAATAATTAATGTTGAATACTACTATAGACAATTGCATTACAACTATGTATAATTTAAAAGTGAAAAATCATAATGAGATTTAACTATCACACTTAATAGACTATAAATCTTTAATTGTAAAATTTTAAAAAGAATGTTAAATTATTATGTAATTCAAACATTAAAAATTGATCATATAATTAATCTTAAATATTACATGGTTAAATTCGTGCTAGGGGTAAAATTGGTATTTATAAAATATTGGATGACTTCTTGATAGAAAGTTAAGCTAAAGGTATCTGTAAATATTTTTTGTTTTAAGAGGGGTATTGATGTTATTTTCTAATTTAGAGGGTTATTCATGAAATTATGATTTTCCAAACGGGTATTGATGAAATTATTCCTTAAATGGGAATATACCATGATATTGGAGAAACATGCGATTAGTTTATGCGCATTTTTGGATATTTTTATTAAAGTTTTAAAATGATGAACTGATTCTGCAGGAATCAGTTTTAAACTATTTCTGATTTTGAGGCCCTAAAAATCATTTTTCTGATTTTGAAGCAGAATTAGTTTTTTCAATGATTGCGACAGAACGCTTTATTGAGCTAAAAGTCACTTTTAAGTCCAAAATCACTTTTCAAAATTAGGCCAAACACCCATATTGTGTCCATATATTTTAAATATATTGATTGTTTTTTCCCTTTTAACTCAAAACTTTTGTAATAATGATTCAAATGGTTATCTTAAATTATAAATAAAAGGCTAAATTACATAAAACCCCTCTGTCAAACCTTGATTTTTCACTTTCCTCCCTGTCATTTAAAAACCTGCACTTTGCCTTCTTGTAAAATGAAAAATGTTCACAGGGGGTACGGTTGTATTGTGATGATAAAATGACCATTTTGCCCCTTACCATTTTCGTCTCCTCTCTCATCTTTCTCAACCGCCGCCTCGCTTGGCCACGGTTTACGCCTCGATCGGCTGCGATTTTTCTCTATTTTCTTCTCCACTTGCTCCCCTTCTCCTCTCGCACCCTCGCCGGCCCTCGATTTCGGCGACAGTAGGGAGGAAATCGAGGTGGGTGTGGATGGAGAGGTGGGCAAGGGCAACGAGGGCGAATGCGAGGCTGCGGAAGAGGGCGAAGGGGTGTTTGTGGGCGGACGGAGATGTAGGCGAGGGCGAGGCAGTGGGGGATGGTGAGGCGGCGGCGAGTCGGAGGAAGGCGAAGAATTGAGAAAAGGGCGGAAGGGTATTTTTGGCATAAAAAAATATTTTATAACGGAACCCTAACGAATCACTAACGGTAGGGGGTGAAATACATATTTTTATTTTACAAGGAGGCAAAGTGTAGGTTTTTAAATGACAGGAAAAAAAGTGAAAAATCAGGTTTTGACAGAGGGGTTTTCTGAAATTTAGCCTAAATAAAAAGCTTATTTATGGACTATTTTCAATCAGCTATCGAATCTTTCACTACTCAACTTTTTTAATTTGTTTGATTTGAGTCAATGAACGTTAATTTGACCTCAGAATTTTAATTAATTAATTACTTTAATAAATTTATAGTTAGAGAAATGAATGAATCACACTAACTAAACTTGGGTCCATAGGGGTGGTCCCACCCTAACCCGAACCCGACCCGACCCGATAAATCCCTCATTTCCCCACCGTATATAAATCGCACACCCTCGTGAACGTGTTCGCTGCTCTAGGGTTAGGGTTTTAGCTTTTTTGGCTTTCTCCGCTGCAGCTCGGGCCGCTCCGCCGCCATGGGGAGAAGTAAGTGGTTGCTCTTCGATCTCTTTTCCTTCTTAATCTCTCCATTTTTTCGTAGTTTTTATCGATCTCTGTATCTAGTTTTTATCGATCTCTGTATCCTAACGTTCGAATCGTTGCAATTACTAGTGTGGTCGATCATTTTTTTTTTTTTTTTTGATGTACTTTGGTTCTTTGATTGTCCGTGGTGAAGTGATCAATCTAAGGATGTTGTTTAATGCTTATTAGGGTTTTGTTGATCTTTATAAGTCGAGGATCCGATTCTAGGTTTTATCTCCTTTGTTTTGAGGTTTAATTTTTCTATCTTTATGCTCTTTTTATGATAAAAAAACGGTGTGGGATTTGAAATCTATGTTTTTGGTATGCATATTGGATCGTTCATCAGAAGCAAAGCAGTGGCTTTCAAAATTTTTTTCTTTTCCTAGTACTAGTATTATTTCAAGTTCAAATGTCCAATTATTGGAGGATTTTTACATGGTATGAATATGGACTCTAACATTGAAATGATGTTGAAGTTGTATCTTAGAGTAAAGAGAAAAATGGATGGACTGTGATATCGATAATAGGAAATGATCGGTGTTTAATGTTTCCATCTAGATCTAAGATTACGATATAGAGTTTTTGGTATTTTGTAGCCTAGTAAAACAGATATTCATTGATAATTATTTCTTGATGTTATTGTGTAACATTAGTTTTTTTTTTTTTTTTTTCGTGTATCCTTAGATGCATTGTTTTGTTAAAAAAAAGAAATTAAACTTTATGGCATATTGTGTGCAGGACCTGCAAGATGCTATCGCCAGATAAAAAATAAGCCCTACCCGAAATCGAGGTACTGCCGTGGTGTTCCTGACCCAAAGATCCGTATCTATGATGTTGGTATGAAGAAGAAGGGAGTCGATGAGTTCCCCTTTTGCGTCCATTTAGTCAGCTGGGAGAAAGAAAATGTTTCTAGTGAAGCCCTCGAGGCTGCTCGCATTGCCTGCAACAAGTACATGACCAAATATGCCGGGAAGGATGCTTTCCATCTTAGGGTTAGGGTTCACCCTTTCCACGTTCTTCGGATCAACAAGATGCTTTCCTGTGCTGGGGCTGATCGGCTCCAAACCGGAATGCGGGGTGCTTTTGGCAAGCCTCAAGGTACTTGCGCTAGGGTTAGCATTGGCCAGGTGCTTCTGTCTGTCCGCTGCAAGGATAGTAACAGCAATCACGCCCAAGAAGCGCTTCGCCGTGCCAAGTTCAAATTCCCTGGTCGTCAAAAGATCATCATCAGCAGGAAATGGTAATTATTTGACGAAGTCTATTTTTTGAAGAAATGATTTGAATTCAAGTTCTATCTGGAATATCTTGAGGTTTTGTATTAGTAGTGCTTGAATAGATCTGTTCAAAGAAGCGCTAGTAGTGTTTTGGTTGAAAATCAACGGCTCCATGTGACTGCAGATGCAGAAGCTTCAAATTAAAGCTTCTGAGCTCTTAACAATTTAATTTGCACGTGCCCAGTGCTGAAAGTTTCTGCCTCTTGAATAGAGAAGCTCTAGAAGCCGGGGCAAACAGACTGCCATAGAAGAGGCTCTCTCTGAATGCCAAATCACAATTGCAAAGTGACTCTGGTTAAATGGGATTCAATTTTTGCCGTGCTAAAAATGTGAGCGTAAAGTAATTGGGCTGGCTTAAAAAATCGAATAAGGCATATCCGTTTTTGTAGATATTCTTTGTTGTTGTTCTTTTTTTGATGTTACCAAAGCTGTTTTTATGCTTTATAACATCAGCATTTGCTAACTTACGTGCTATACTGCTTTATTAACGGTCGTCTTAAACATATAATTCAGGGGATTCACTAAATTTAGCCGCACTGACTATCTGAAGTGGAAAAGCGAGAACAGAATTGTTCCTGATGGTGTCAATGCTAAGGTTTGTGAAAACACCTTCCTTTTTCGTTCTCTTTGTAAAATATTGTCTTTTCTCTGCTCATCCTTCAAGCCTCTGCACTATCATTTGGTGCTAACTTGTTTTTCTATTTTAGCATGTTTTTGCCCATAACCTAGATGAACTGTTGAAACTTGTGTGGGGCAAATGTGTACTTGCTTGAGGTTTATCTCATGCTTTTTATTTGGCATAACTAGATTACGACTTTATCAACTTGTTAGGCTTTATGCAGTCTCATTTGCTTTCTGTTTGCCATCAAAGTTTTGCAATCTATCAAAATATTTTGTAATGATAACTCTGGAGGTCAGTTGGGGTTTTTCTTTTTGGTGGAGTCTGTTGGTGATTATCGAGTCGTCTTGGGTTGTGTTTCTATCATTAAGCCATAAAAGGTCGAGGCATTTGTGCATTTGGCTATCCACTCTTCTGTAGGCCAAAACAGGCAACCTAAAAGTTTATGCAATTTATTTGTACAGTTTGGTAGGAGATTTTTTATTCCAAGAACAGGGATGCATATCTTTCATGAGACTACCAGATTAAGGTCCTAAGCAAGGATTTAAGTGCCGTAGCATGGGTTGTGCCTGAAACTTGCCGACATGGTACGGCACTTTGCGTGTCGAGCTGTGCTGATGCATGCCGGCCGGCCGCAAAAAATACGTGGGTGCCGACACATAATGGCGTCAAATATTTATTTGTTTTTTAGCAACAAAATATTCTAACCATTTATTATGTTTTTTTTTATCAAATTTTTTGAACTTTATTGAGAAAATTACTTACTAATTTAAAGAATAGAGGGTCATCTGTACGAGGGTTGTATTGTGTCAATATCTTGTTCGCACTATTCACATTAACCCTCCTATCCAACTTGTGCTTGTTGGTACAGCGCAGGGATGTTCGCCACCATCCCTGCTATATTCCCCTACCAAATACTACCTCTATAGCTATGGTTCAATTTTTCAAATGGATCATTCTTACTTTAATCGTGCTTTCAAAATCTCTCCTTTCTTTCCACTCCTCCCTTCTTTCCAAAGTTCATCTACAGCAGCTAAGATACTATTCTGTTGACACTTTTTGCAGCTTCTCGGGTGCCACGGCCCGCTTGCTCGTCGCCAGCCTGGACAAGCTTTCCTGCCAGAGACAATTGCAGATGCCTCTTAGATCATGTTCTGTGGAGAAGCACTATCAATAGCTTTTGGTTCTTTAAAGTCTTTAGTACTTGTTTGGTGTCTAAATTTTGCGTTTGGTTTTCCTAACAGACAAAATCTCCTGTGTTCCTCGTTTTTGTTTGTCAAACTGCGCCGCGTGATCTTGTATGCTTGAACTGCTATGTTGGTCGGGGTATCAACCTGGAGCATCTTTTCCCCTTTATGCTTTGCCTTGCAGCTTATAACTAAGCTTCTTCCATGCCTGTGACTATTTCGAACTCGGCAGTGGTACTTCCGGAGCATTCGGGGTTTTGGTGTTGGGCGAACTTATTGCCGTGCTCTTCCGGAAACTTGGAGAGGCCGGTGGCGAGATTGATCGGAGCTATCGGACCATTACGGTTGTCTGATGAGACCAATGTCACGGCTTTAACGTTTTTGTTCGTAAAGTCCATGGGGTGCCTGTCATTTTGTTCGAAGATGGACAAGTCTAACTTTTTATTGCCAGTCTGAATTTTCACGTTTTACAACTAAGTATGCAAAAAAGGAAGAGAAGAGAGGGGTAGAGATTTTTAAAAAATTAATTACTCCACTATTTAAAAAAAAAAGGATTATATATACAATTTCTTTTGTGTCTATCTTTTTTTTTTTTTCTTTCTTTTTTTTTTTTTTTTTTTTTTTTTTTTTTTTTTTTTTTTTGCATAGGGCGTGGAAGTCCAGACTAGCAATAAAGAATAAGGCTCGCCATCGTCGAGCAGGATGCTCCAAGGCGGGCATTGCACGGATACGGATTTTGTGAACAAAAATGCTAAGACCTGACACCAAGCTGGGTTTTATTGGAGTTGATGTGAGCCTATTTTATCAAACCGGGTTTTATTGGAATTGATATTGCTTATTTTATCAAAATTAGCAAAAATTGGAATGTTTGGGATGCAGCTGCAGTAGAATAATGAATACGAAGGTTAAGTATCCAGACGTAAAAAAGAAATTTTTAAAAAAAACTGCAAATATTAATTCTGTGGGATAATTGCCTATATATTTCTTGTATGTAAATATTTCATTTATCCCTTTTTTTTTTCTTTTTAAAATACTCCTCATATGTTTCACCGTTATTGCAAAATATCCCTGCAGTTATCTCCTGTTAAGTTAATCTGGATTAAACGTGAGTTAAATATCTACCACAGTTAAAAAAAAATAAAATGCCAATTTTGTCCTTAACTTAAGGGCAAATAAGAAAGATTGGGCAAATAAAAAAGATTGGTGACGGTAGAGGGATATATTGGAAAAGACCAAAAGTTAAAATACTTTTTGTAAGACCAAAAGTTCAAATATATTTTTGTGCCCTTGACTTTAAGGGCAAATAAGAAAGACAGTGATGGTGGAAGGGTATATTTGAAAAGACAAAATAGTAATTTTATAGAGATAACAGAGTTATTAACAGATTTTAACTCTAAGGGTATATTAGAAATAGGTTGGAACGTAGGAGGGGTATTTTCAATATTAGCCTTCTAAGAGGAGTAAATCAGAAAGTCGGGAACTTTTGAAGAGTATGTAAGTAATTGCCCCTTTTATTTTAGTACATTGTGATTTAAAGTGTATTAATTAATTTAGTGTTCGTGGTTTTTTTTTTATTATTTTCTTCACTAATTTTTTTTAATTAAATTAGTGATAAAGTTAAAACTAAAAAATACTAAAGTGAATATTTGATAAACCTAGGTGGGGTTTCTGAAGTATATTTTAAACCACATGATGCTAAAGTGAGAGCGTATAAAACCACAGGGGTGGTATTTTAAGTTTACCCTTAAAAAATAAACTTAAGAGGACCAGAAAGAAAACATGAGTAAAGGTTATGGAATTTGAATGTTTTATAAAATTTTACTTCTAAATTGAGCGACTATTTAAAACTTTTCGGTCTATTTGATAAAATAGTAAGATAAAATTTTACATTGGAAGTAAAATTTTGTATTTTGTCAATACCCCTCTAAAGTTCAGAATATCATAAATGGCCTTCTGTAGATACAAAAATAAGGATGATTGCTTATATACCCCTCAAAACCTCTAAAATATCTTATTTATTTATCCCTATATTTTTTTTGTTTTAAATATATCTCTCATATGTTTCTCTGTTATTCAAAAATACACCTGTTGTTAGTGCATGTTAAGTTATTTCGAATTAAATTTAAGTTAAATTTCTACTATAGTTAAAAAATAATAAAATATCTATTTTGTCTCTAACATAAGGGCAAATAAGAAAAGCTGGTTGGTGGTAGAAGGGTATATTTGATGGGCAAAAAAATAATTTCACATAGATAACAGTTGTTACTAATAGTTCACCTAATAGAATTTAACTCTAGAGGTATATATATGAAAGATTTAAAAATTTTTAAAAAATATTTTTAATATTAATTTTCTAAGAAAAATAAATAAAAAATTAAAAACTTTTTAGGAATATAAAAGCAATCGCCTGAAAAAAAATATTCATGAGACCTCTCTTAATAACCTTTTGTCAAAAATGACCATCATAGTTATTACATGCCATTTTAATCCCTATTTATATGGCACATTAAATACATCTTTTAAAATTGTAGGAAGCCCCACAACTAATACGCAATTTTGAAATGCGCCCTCAACTGAATTTCTTTTTTTATTGAGACATCTTCAACTTTTGATTTTTTTTGAACTTTTATTCTTTTGATTGAGTCCTCCTTATCTTTCTAACCTTTTTGCAATTATGTGATTTTAATCCAAAAAATTAGAGATTTTATCAAACTTCTTGGTGATTTTATCAAATTTAATGATATTGTTCACTTTTCAGTGAATAAAACTAGACTAATTGACGATTTGTAACTCATACGATTATTAAATTTGATAAACTTTTCAACTTCAGAATTTTTAAAAAAAATATTAGACAGTGTCAACCACAAAAAAAGGACAAAAAAAAGAAGAAAAGATGTTAAGGGCTCAATATCAAATTCGCCTATAGTTGAGGGGCCTTCATACATATTAAGGTACCCCGCATCACCAAATCATAAGGGTAAGATCGTCATTTCATAAGTTGACTCCTATTTAATGATGTTTTAACAGTAGGGATAATCATAATATATTTTTATATTTATATTTGAAGGGATGTACCTAATATTTTAACTTTTGCAGTGACATATATGTAATTTATAAGTTTTAGAGGGGTATCGATGAGATTGCGCCACTAATAAAATAGCTATTAAGTAATAAACTTAAAAGTTATTACATAATTTTTAATTTCTTAGATGGTAAAAATAATAATTCTATCATTGTCATCGACTAGCTTTATAAAATAATCACATTTATCTCTCTCTCCAATAGTTTATTAAAAAACAAAAGATTAATTTCATACAGGTCCCTACAAATATAGTGAATGACAAATATATCTCTATAAAATTCAACTTTTATATATTGTCTCTATAAAAGTCCTGATGTTTTCAATATGTTCCTGCCGTTAGAATCTATTAGAAAAATTTAGTTAACCATATGTTAAATACTTAACCTTGATTAGTTTTTTATATTTTCACTCTTTATATTATACTGTTATAATTTTTGAAGGGATATATTTGTGATAACAAAATTGAAAATATAAATGGTTTTCTAATGGTTCTCTAATGGTTACAAATCAGAGGAACATATTTGAAAATATCAGCACTTTTTTAGAAGCAACATATGAAAGTTGAACTTTGTAGGAATATATTTGTCATTCACTATGTTTGTAGGGACCTGTACGAAATTAACCAAAAAAAATAAAATTAGGAGTTCGATAATTGATTAAAATAATTATATAGTTTTAAAGTTTAATCTTTATTTCAATTAAGCTTCTATTATTTCAGATACTATTAACTCTATAAAAACTGTTTCTTTACAATGGAAGCTATTTTTAACAGTAAAAACTTAATTAAAAAAAATGCAAAGTATGAGTTTGGATGATAAAAAATAAAGGGATAATTTCATACATCTCCGTGTAAACATATCATAATGCAAATATATCTCTACAAAATTCGATAAGATTGTCAGAAAAAAAAAAAAACTTTTACTATAACATCGATATTATAAGTTATTTAGAATATTATCTTTATGTGCTGTTGATATGTTAGATATAATACGTTACATAAAAGTTACGTTCATCTTTTTCTCTAAATTTTATTTCAGCATTATAATAATTAGTTACACTAAACATTTCGTTAAATTTAATGGCATAATTAATTGTTAACTGTTAATTAAATGATTAGGTAGTCAATGATTCAAATCCAAAATACGGTAAACGACTTATCATACTTTTTAGCTCGTATAATATCAATCACTCGTATAGTATAAAATATAAACTAGAGCTGTTGATTTAGCTCGCTATTCATGAGCTAGATTGTGAGATCGATTGCTCATTTAATAACCGAATCAAATGAGATACATTTTTTAGCTCGAAATCTTAATAAGTAAAACATGAATTAGAGTCAACTCGCTAGCGTTCAGCTCGCTGTAGCTCGTGTGTGTAGTACAAATTTTTACTATTTAAATTATTCTAGACCCACAGAAACGTAAAAAGATATATATTTTATGAATTTTAATTATTAAATTAAGATTCTAATTTTTTTTTTATTTTCCTTCAACTTTTCATCCGGTAGTAGGATTGACGGTCAGTAAGTTGTTCGGCTCGTTAATAAACGCCAAACACAAATTGAATTTTTTAACTTTATAATGAACACGAGACAGTCCCAGATCACTCGTGTTCGGATCATTGACGGTCATAGCATGAATGTGGCAGTATAAACGCTTATTTTTATAAAATAAAATTTTCACATATCAAATTTAGAGAGAAAAAATATTCAGAGTTGACGGTCCATTTCAAAATCATCAATTGGTGAGGGGGTTTTCCATACATTGTCACCATATATATATATATGAATTATCTATAAAACTATATGAAAGCTCAATACCGAGCTGACATGGCATGCCCTCTATATTTTAGGGAAATAGACTTCATTTTTAAAATTTTTATTCTATTTTTATGAAGTGTTTCCGCCTCCTCACATTCCTATTCGTTATCTTATAATTAATGTGTTCACACCTTTCTTATTTTCAATCGTGTTGTCACCTCCTCACATTCCTACACAACATTTTATAATTGTGTTCACACTTTTCTTATTTTCAGTTTCTTTACTATGCAATTTTACGATGCCGCCGCTTCGCCTTCCCACCGGTTATCTCGCCTTCCCATATGTCGTCCTCCAATTAATGAGTTTCCATGGTTGTCTTTGGTTTTGAAATGTCTTCTCTCCCTCTCCATCTCTCTCTCTCTCTCTCTCTCTCTCTCTCTCTCTCTCTCTTTAGATTTGACACGCTCCTACATGCCGACTCCGCTGTCGCTCTTCGCCGCCCTGCTACTACTGAAGAGGCTGTTGTTACTATTACCATCGCCGAAAATGGGGTTGCCAGACCTATCCTCACCGCCATCAGTGAGAACCCTTTGGTGGGTGTGGCGAGTGTAGCGCGCGAGGGCACGGGGTTAGAAAGAATAGGGGTTGGATCGTACGGTAGAGGAAGACGAGGTGGATGAGCCAGCAGCACCAGCGTTGTGGTGGTAGTGGTGGAGGACGACAATCTTGGCACAGGCAGTGCCGTTGATCGAGATAATGGCGGGGTAACAAGAACACTCAGAAGCTTCCAGATATGCATCGCTTTCTACCTAATGTAGAGTTACTAATAGCATTTCTTCTAGATATTATTTATTAAAGGTAACTTTCTCTTCTTTAATTCCTACCCTTTATTTCAAAATGTATCAAAATTAATCGAGTTAAATTTTAAAAAGTATAAACTGATCAATGTTTTTGCTTTTAAGTGAATCAAATGTGCCATAAAATTCATGTTTTATCAATGCATCGGAATGAACTTTAGACAATATATGGATAAGATGAACTAAAATACTTCAACAATCAAAAAGTGATATACTCACAAACACTTCTACAAAATATTTTTCCAAATTCTATTCTTGAAGGAAATTGTGAGAGTTTCATACTATTTTGAATTGAACCCTTTAAGTTTTGCTATGCTATTTTCAAATTCTGTGATTATCTTGATTGTAATCTCTAGCTTGAAAGAAAAGTAACCGTAAATAAATTGGGTTTTTCTCTTTTTGTATATTTATCCCTAAATAATATGTCAAATAATAATTTTTAGGTCTGTCTCTACAATTTTACATATTAGTAGGGGTGCTTATACAAAGAAAAGAAAAAAAAAAAACCTAAATTGGTCCATTTGAGTAACTTTCGCGACGGGGAGAATGAGAGCCAAACGGCGGCCGTACAATCAGATTATGATATGACTGTCATGGACTACTCCCGACATTATGAGGGTGCTGTTTGCTCACTATGGAGATGATCCATCATTGTTTAAGATCAGGATCCTAATTTACTGCTTCTATAAAAATCGATCATATGCTTTTATGAAATTGACCGCTGCATCGCGCGGGTACCTTCGCTAGTATTATATTATTATGGATAAACTTCAAATACCACCCCTGTAGTTTCGTAATTTTTTACTTTAATATCCTGTGATTTAAAATGTATCAATTTAGTACCATGTGGTTTAACTTTTACTAGTTAAGTCACCCGTGCGTTGCGGCGGGTCGATCCTGCGAAAGAAAAATAATAACTGCATAATTAAAAAAATAAGATAAAGAACTAACAGTATATTTATAATAGTGTTCAATTTTAGAACTAACAAAATATTTGAAATTTGCAATCATTGCATATTTTACTAATTCAAAAAATCTAAAAACCAATGATATATCTATATGAGAGAACTATAAAAAATCTCACATGAAAAAAGAACTAAGCAGTGACTAACAAATATATAAAAAATTATACCATATTTGTAACTATAAGCTTGCAAATCAGATAAAAAAGAGTGCAAAAAATGAAAAAAAAGATGCATGCAAGATATAGCAATATATTAGTTAGTAACATTAGAAAATATAGAGAAGAAATATCAATAATAGCAAGTGTAAAATTTTATACTTGATGTAGAAAAAAATAAAAAAAAGGTGTTGATATTTATTAGCTGAAATTTTAATTTTGCTATATTGACTATTGAAAAATAGGATTAATTCATGGGATAAAATTTTACACTTGCTGTAAGCAAAAAAAAAAAAAAATTGTTGAAAAAAANTAACTCAAGTATCAAGAAATGGTATCGCAACAATCGATAGGCTTTTAATTGTGGTATTAATTCATAATTATTATTATTATTCAACTCTTACATCATCTACAAATATGATTTGATAACTAAATTAGCGGTCTAGAATATGCATTTTAAATTTTATGCGAAAAATTTAAAAGTAGTCTCAACAACTCACTTTCACATCCAAGCATATAGATGGGAGGAAAAATAAGAGAGAGAGATCTAACACTGAAATATAATATGAAATTTTAGGACTTGTAATTTAATTTAGGGCTATTTGGCAACTTCTTATTTCATTGTATTCATATTTTTACGATGGTAATTCTTTAGTATAGCATATTTATATTTGCCGACATTTTTAAATGCTTTCAAATGTGCGAAAAAAAGATCTTAAATATGTTGGGGAAATACCGCAACATAAATCGAATTGTGATTAAAATTTAACTAATTTTGTGATAAAAATAAATAAATCAAACTTATAGATAAATGCAAACATCTCAATAAAATTTTGATCTTATCCGGAAGCGTGTTAGGCACTGCCCTAAGGTGTATTCCCGTCCTTACGTGCGGGATTAACCGGAAATAACACCCGAAGGTACGACCGGAATTCCACCTCCTGCGAGCACGATCGAAAGAGGTTGACGAAAATTCTTTCAGCACCCGGTAGATAAGAAAAAAATATTAGAAAATAAAATAATGAATAGATAAAGATTAACCAATTATCTAATATCATTCTTAACAGAGGAGAAAAAGAGATAATATATAGATTATCTAATATCATTCTTAATAAGGGAGAAAAAGAAATAATATATAGAGAAGAGAATTCACGTTCTTTCTCGAGAAAGGAGCAGAACCCATGCAACGGAATGGGATTCCGTTTGGCGGGCAACGAAATGGGATTCCGTTTGGCGGAAGAAACACGGAACGGAAAAATATCCCGTTAGTTTCTTTTTCATTAAGAAAGATAATAAAAATAAATAATTAAATAAATTATAAAAATAATAAATAACGATAAATAATAAATAAATAATTTAAAAATTCAAATAGAATAAAATTCAAATTTTAAAATTTTGAGTTTTTAACCAACAATCCCCCACAAAACTCAAAATTCTTAAAATACAAATTAAAGTCAGAAAAGAAAAATACTGGGTGTTTATACATGCAATGGGTGAGGTATCATTAAGAGACTTAACCTCACTTAGGGTATGTTTGGTTTATGATTAGAATAGGAATGGAAAATAAAATTGGATTGCTTTGGAATGGAAAATGGAATGACGAATCATCCAAAAATGTTTGGTTCATTATTGGAATGGAAATCATAATGAAAATTTAAAATTTTTTACAGAGGGTTTTGATTAAGAGAGAGAAAAGTGATAAAGGGAGAGGAGGTATGTGTTGATGAAAGAAGATTTTGAATAGTTTACTTTGGAATGAGCAAATCCGGGATTCAAAGCCGGATTGGATCATAAATGGATTTGGCCATTCCCATTCCGGAGTGGAATCGAAATCGGAATCCGATTCCTATAAAACAAACATCAACTATCGGAATCAATGAATTCCATTCCGATTCCATACTCTAAAATAGGTGATCCAAACATGCCCTTAGTGTAAACAATTTTCATCAGAAGGAATCGGAGTGAATCGGGTCTTGAACTACGTTCCTTTGATCCTGACTTCAACCACCACATACACAGTACAAAATTCTCCGTTACGTGTCTGTGCGTTAATGGCCATGACGGTATCTTGATTTTTCATAAGAGTTTCTATAGATAGCCCATATTACATAGTCGCGGCTACATACGGATACTCTTATATAGGTGGTTTCCTCTAGGGATATGTGTACAACAGTCACATCTCGCGAAAATTACTGCCTTGGATCCCATTAAGAGCTTTTAGCTCAACCTAATCCACTAAACAGAGCACTACTCACTATGGGAATGGGGTTGAAACTAAAGCTCTTCTATAAAATTTGTATAAAGTGCTCTTTGGCCAACCTGATAGCTTGTTTTTACCACATTGAACCTTCTTCAAAAGATCTCCTATCATAAAGGTTGGGTTCTCACTGCAGGAAAGCCCTTTACATGCAAAATCCCATCCCTCTCGATGACAGCAGGACCATAGTCCTCTTCAGGCCTTTCATTAAGTAAACTGCAAAATTTCTTATCAGATCTGACAAAACTGAAATAAATAATAGCATACAAAGTTGGCAATCTAATAAATTTCTATTTCAATATATATATATATATATATATATATATATATATATAANAACTTTCCATGTAACTACAAAACAAAGTACAGTATAAGTTATTATTCTTATTGATTTTTCAATGCAATGTGAACTTCTAATTGATTCATTCTTATGTGCATGCTCTTTTTCGACTATTTGATTGTTCTTCAGATATTTCTGGGCTAGCTTGCGAGTTGTTGATGAAAACAATATAGAAAATATTTATTTATGGTAACATTCCTGAATGCAATAACTCAGCAATGTAAGATAGCTTGTATGAGTATTTTGTGCTGTGCCATTGCCCATGATCACGTCCAAGTACTTGGTGTTCGGCTACACGCGGCGCACGATCCCCTCCCAGTTGTCCCCCGAGCACTCCGCGGCGATCCGCTGGGCTAGTTCGGGCTCTGGCTTGGTCAGGAGCTCTCCGACGGCCTTGCAGACGAAGGGGTCGGTGACAATGGCAGGGTTCAGGGTTCCGGTGGATAAGCCGTGACAGATTTGGGGCCGGTGGAGGCAGAGGAAGTGGAGGGCGCGGAGAACTGAAGGCGAAGACGGCGCCGATGTGGAGGACATCGGCGGAGAGGAGGAGGCCGCAGAGCATTTGCGCGTACATGCTCTAGAAGGGGTCGGGGCAAAGGATGGCGGCGGTGGGGTTGGTGTAGACGTTGTAGGGGTCACAGGGGCGCGCGTCGACGCGAGATCTGGAAGGGAGGAGAGAGAAGGTGGAAGGAGGACCGCGGAGAGAAGACGTAGGTGAGATGAAGAGAGAGAATGAGAGAACATTGGGTTGGGGGGTAGGGAAGTGGGGAGCGGGAGATGAGGGGACGCCGGGTTGGGGAGGAGGGGGAGCGGGAGTCGAGGGGACGTCGGGTTAGGGGGGAGCGGGAATCGAGGGGACGTCGGGTTGGGGAGGAGGAGGAGCGGGAGTCGAAGGGACGTCTCGTGAAGGATCAAAAGAGAGAAGAAAAGATTAAGAATAAATAAAAAAAAATAAAAAATAAATAAATTCCAAAAAATTGTGGTTTTGCCACGTCAGCTTTAAATCATGGGGATTAATATAGAGTTTATAGATGTTTTCGTCAGCTCCTCTATTAACATTTCGTTAAATTATATACAAAAAAACTTCAGATGACGTAGGTTTATTGAATATTCACTTCAGTACCTTTTAGTTTTAACTTTGTCACTGATTTAATAAAAAAAATAACGAAGGGGATAATAAAAAGAGAAAAATAAAATCATGGAACACTAAATTGATACACTTTAAACTATAAGGTATGAAAATAAAAAAGTGTAAAATCACAGGGTGGTATTCGAATTTTTCCCTATTGTACGCGAGAGACCCCTTTACCCATTTTATCCTTTGCAATTCCACTCTCTCTCTCTCTCTCTCTCTCTCTCTCTCATCAATTCGAATCGAAGCCCCAAATCAATTCGATTCACCCCCTACGAATTCGAACTCTTCAATCGAAAAAAGAATTTCTTTGTTTCTTTTTCTTTTTTTTTTACCGATTTTTTCGCTGTGGATTCGCTCCGATTCAGTGGGCGCGTACCTAGTTTTCCGCCTTTTCCGATCTATTTAATTACTATATATATTTTTTTACGAAGAATATTCGAATCCTAAAAGAGGAGGTTTTCACGCCATCTGGGGTTTCGTCCCACTAGGATCGCGTTCGTGCGTTGATTTGCTGTCGAATTTGGCCGAGAATTCGATGATTCTGGAGCTGTTGGATCTCGCATTTTGAGGTTTTTATGAGTTCCTCTCTTTGATTGTCTTTGATTTTGGATGATTGAATTGGGAATTAGGGTTTTGATGAGATTCTGTTTATGCAAATACTAATTTTTCGATGTTTTCCTCGAGAAATTTGATAGTTTTGGAGCAGTTTGACTTCACAATTGAGGGCTTTTTTAGGGTTCCTCTCTGATTCTCTTGCATGTTGTGATAATCGAATTGGGAGTTGGGGTTTTGGTGGTATTCGATTTATGATCGAGAAATTGTTTAACCTGTTAAGCGAATTTCCTCTAGAATTTGGTGCTTTTGGATCTGTTGGATCTAGCCGCGGCTGTATTAGGGTTTAATAAATCTTTCGAAATGGGGAGTTAGGGTTTTGATGGGTTTCATTTTACGCAAAGAGGAAGTAAACAATATGTTTGAGAAGAAGGCACGTTTGCTATCATATCTGGTAACAGTTTGGCAATTAAGATCTCATTTTTCAGTTACGAATCGTTCTTATGCGTTTATTGAATTCATCAAACATTTCATTTTGGCCATGATAGTTTTGTTTTACTACTCATAATTGGGAGTTGTGTAGATCGAACTTGATGGATCTTACTTTCTATTGCATTTGAATGAGGCATTTGATTGGTAAATTGGTTATTCTTGAAACATCTCGATTATCTGAATGTCTTTTTATTGCTTTCATATTTTGCAAAATTAGCTGTTGAATAATGGTTTGATAATCTTTATTTGTTCTGCAGTTGCGGATCTCCTCAGATGCCTGTTTGATCGAGCGTTAAGATATCTTCTCATTTAGAATTGCATAATGACTGAGTCATAGTCAAAGGGAAAAATTTGGGAACCTTTAGTTTCGCACAATTCTATGTATATTCTTCAAAGGTTGGTGGATTCAGAGGCTTGGTTTGCTGATATGAAGAGATTGAAGAAGAATTTGTGACACCTATGTTACAGCCCAACTTGTCTGAGTTGGTTAATTTCTGAACGCGTTTGTTCGTCAGTTTGTCTTTCTCACGGAAGGGCAGAGTTTCGAATTGGGTATAGTGTTCAAGGAGAAGATTGAATGTTCCCTTCATATTAGCCGATGTACAGATAATTCTAATCTGTTCCGAGGCAAAAGATCTCCAGAGTTTTTTTTAATATTTGATATATCATTTCTTTTGATGGCCCAAAGGATAGAAATTGTTTTGCCTTTTCTGCTTTTCTTTCTCGTGTTAAATGGCCATACATTGGCGGAGTCTGAGAAGGAAATTGTTCACAGAATTCGAACTGCTCCTCACAGAAACATCGAGAATAAAGTTAATGATGGAACTGTTACAGCTGGGTTTGATAATTTCCAATCATTTGGAGAGAGGGAGGTTGGTCGGAGCAGAGTGTCGGTGTCAACTGTTGCATGGCTTACTCTTGCCATGGCCGCGGCAACTGGGCTGGGAGCGATCCCTTTTTTCTTTGTGGAGTTGGAGGCCCAATGGGCTGGTGTGTGTAATGGCTTGGCTGCTGGGGTGATGTTGGCCGCAAGCTTTGATCTTGTTCAGGAAGGCCAGGATTACGGTGGTGGAAACTGGGTGGTTGTTGGGCTTTTAAGTGGAGGGATCTTCATTTGGCTTTGTAAGAAGGTATAAAGTGTCGATAAAAGAAAGGTTGAAATCCATGTTTATATTCTCAACCTAAATGGTTGAGCATATTATGTTATTTTTAGTTTTGTAGCTTGCCAGCATAAAATGTGTTCAGTTTACAACTTCATTTACTTAGATAGCCATATTTGTCTCTGATCATATGTGCATGCATATCACTTGATTGAATTGCTTCTTTGTGTTCTTCTAATTGTTGGTAATTTTCTAATTGTAATGCAATTGTTGCACTACATGCATGCTCAGCTTGGCAATGTTTTCTTACCTTCTTTTATGTTTTCAAACTATTTTCCTTAGGAGAAAACAACGAAAACAAGGTCGAATATCTGTAATTTGGATATCCTCCATTCTTCAGTTATCTTTTTATTCTTCACTTTAGATACCAAAGTATCTTGTAATTTAATCACATCGTTCAACCCTTGCATTTGAAATTAGACTTTTTGTTAATTTTGGTGAGTGGTCATGCAATGTCTTACAGTGTCAATTTTGGTGTGACATGTCCTACTTATCTTTCATAGACATTGAATCGCACATAATAATGTATTTAACTAATGTTGTTCTTTGCTGTGCAGTTTCTTGAACAATATGGAGAAGTAAGCATGCTGGACATTAAAGGTGCCGATGCTAGTAAAGTAATACTTGTGGTTGGAATAATGACACTTCATTCTTTTGGAGAGGGTTCAGGCGTTGGGGTGTCCTTTGCTGGATCAAAAGGACTTTCTCAAGGAATTCTGGTAACCCTAGCAATAGCTGTGCACAACATACCTGAAGGTTTAGCTGTGAGCATGGTTCTTGCTTCTCGAGGGGTCTCCCCGCAAAATGCCATGTTGTGGAGTTTCATTACATCATTGCCTCAGGTAAACTTTGTCCATTGCAGTTATCATTATCAAATTATTTGTCTTATTTTCTTGAACTGAAGAATATGTTGTCTGTCTACATTCTTCTGTATTCTTCTACAAAAATCTGGTTTCAAACTGAATTAAACCAATTCTGGTTATAAAAATTAGTTAAATTATCAGCAACAAAAGATAAATTACTCACATTAAATTTACAAGTAGAAAAGTATTGTCTGGTCAGAGAGTTTGGGACTCGCATCCTCTCCAAAAAAATCTAAGGTTTACCACTGCAACAACTATCCACACTAGTATAGTTGCTTCTACTTACTGATAAATCAAGCAGGCCCCACTATGAGAAAAATGGGTTTAAGAGTTGAAAACTTATCATATTTGACCACTGTATAGGTCAAACATATTTGCTCCAAAAACAGACCAACCGAATCGTGCACACTCCTTTTAATTGGCCAAGCAGCTAACATTGAACACAAAGGGTCCTTTTTTTTTTCCAGTAAATTATGGTTCTAGTTGGACTAAATTTGATTGCAAATTTGTCTTAACTCCTGTTCTCGGAGCTTGTTTTTTATAAAAATGTTGAGAAGACTGGCAGGTTTTGCAAGTGCTCTTCATTTAAAGTAATTCAAAATTTATGTTGCCACAGCAATTTATTTTCTGCATAATTAATGAACTTGTTTTTGAACTTGAAAATTGTTCTCCCTTCTGGTTTCCCTCTAAGAATATAAATGCCATGCCCTGCTGAACATAATAAGCAATGATGACAGCTTGTGTAACACCTCTATTTTCCATTCCGAGTTTCAATTACGAAAATAACTTTGGCTTCGTGTTATTTTTCAGCCCCTTGTAGCTGTTCCATCGTTCCTTTGTGCCGATGCATTCCACAAGGTCCTTCCATTCTGTACGGGCTTTGCTGCTGGATGCATGATATGGATGGTGATTGCTGAGGTCCTCCCTGATGCTTTCAAGGTAATTAAAACTTACTGACCCCCCCTTTGTTCCATACAGTTAGCATTAGAATCTAATTTTGGGGTTGGCTACTTCATTTCTGTGCCTCATTCTTCCGTCTTTCAAGTGCAACATAATATATATCTTTTCTATTTCCTTTCCAGGAAGCTACTCCATCTCAAGTTGCTTCTGCCGGCACACTTGCTGTTGCTTTCATGGAAACTTTAAGCGTAGTGCTTCAGGGGTTTAGCCATGGATACAAGTAAGCTCCAGTTTTCATTACTCAATACAGTTTTTTCAGTAAAATTTTGATCTATACGGGTTTATCAGAAAAGAGACAAGCTTCTGCTATTAACTATTTAATCCATGTTACAGATCCGAAGATGCCTCAGGCTTCTTGGTGTCATTTCTGTTCGGTCTTGGCCCGCTTTTTGGCGGCATCACCCTTGTTGCCTTCACTCTTGCTTTCCACCTGCCGCATACTCTCCTAACCGGTGTGGCTTCTGGCATTGCCTTTCTCCTCGCGGCATGGCGACCCTTACAACTACTCGCTGCCTCAAAAATGGGCTTCTTTTCCCTCCTCACTATCCTTTTCTCAGGCTCCGTTTTCTACCATGCAGCCACATCCAGCATATTAAACCTGGTACAGCGCAAGAAGGCCTCCGTCAATGATTTCCCGCATTCTTCTACCCTTTCTTTAAGTGCACTAACTTTGCAATCATTCTTGGCGTGCGGGGCCATCTCCCTACACGCCCTAGCCGAAGGGCTAGCCCTGGGGGTGGCAGCCCCCAAAGCTTACGGCCTCGGCCGCCACATGGTACTCCCGGCCTCCCTTCACGGCTTGCCACGTGGTGCTGCCGTCGCCAGCTGCATATTCGGCGCCACCGACAGCTGGCGGGCTGCCCTGGCTGCCGCTGCCCTAACTGGGTTCGCAGGTCCCACCTCAGCTATCGGTGCGATACTTGCAGGCATCGACTACAACGGGCTCGACTATTGGATGGTGTTTGCTTGCGGGACGTTGATCCCTAGTTTCGGGCGGGTGTTTAAGCGGTCGGTGAGGTTGGATGCCAGGAAGAGTTACTACGGGCTTTTGATGGGGTTAGGGTTTGCGTGCCTGTGTTTAACGTCGACTAGGTTGGTTTGCTTACATACGCCTTACTGCAATTCAGCTCCGGAGGCGGTCAAATAACTCTTGTTTGCTGTGTGCCCTCGTTACCGGATTTGGCAGAGAGATGCAGGTACAGTTGCAGAAGTAAGAAGAGGAAAAGCCCCTTGCCCCTTGATATGGTTAATGAGGAATCATACTGTAACTATGATATTCGCCATGTAATATTTAGGGTTATTTTCGTGTCAGCGCAAGTAGATTACAGGATCCACATAATGGATGGAGAAAGGATTATTGATTGATCCTTCTTTCTGACGAAATGCGATGCTATATTCGATTATGTTCTCTCATGATGTATATACGATCGAAGGTCTATATCACATCTGTTTTATTAGAGGCATCAATTTTACTGCAAGTGTTTCGATTGTGCGACAAGATATAAGAGCTGTGCCCTAGTTTTAGACTAAGCCATTTTCTATGACATTTTGGAGATTGTGAATCAGCAGCATTCCGATATGTTTGATACCTTTCTACTATATTTTTGGATCTGTATCCTGCAGTCTGATATGTTTGGTACCTTCCTACTATATTTTTGGATCTGTCTTATGCATTCTGATATGTTTGATACCTTTCTACTATGTTTTGGATGTTTATTCTGCATTCTGATATGTTTGATACCTTTCTACTATTTTGGACCTGTATCCTGCATTCTGATATGTTTGATACCTTTCTAGTGCTGGAATGGTAAAATTTGAGACTAAAAGTTTGCTGAATGATCCCTTTTTGTATGTAGGGTTTCGCCTTCTTAGTGTCATCTTTACATCTCTTTGTAATTAATCAAAACTGGGAAACCCAATTCGGAAATAAAATATCAATTTCCTTTTTTTTATTTGAATCATCAATAATTATATATATATATATATATATATAGAGAGAGAGAGAGAGAGAGAGAGAGAATTAGGCTGGATTGCTGGAATACTATTAATAGTAAAACGCTTTTTTTGCTATCAAGTTTTCAACCCTTGGATGAAAAATTGTAGGATCAGGATGATATTAGTCGGTTAGAGTTGAGTTGTCCCCCTAGGGTTGAGTGGTTCCCACTGGGTTATAGTATTTAATCCAATGGTTAGAAATAATGAAAAGAGTTGATTCAAAGGCTAAAAAACTGATAGTAATAATGAGATTTTGCTACTAATAGTAGCCCAGTCCAACTATATATATATATATATATATCCTACTTGCATAATTTCATAATTAATTTCATTTGATCTCCCCCCAATATAATTCTCAGTGCCTGAATCAATACATCAATACAGTCATAATTTGCCCTTTTCTTTCCTGTTTTCAAACGAGAGACTCTTGCGACTCTCCCCCTAACATTTTTTTTTTCCTGGTTCCCAAATTGAAATAATAATTCGTAGTTCCTATAATAATAAATGGAGGACCAATGCGTAATTTCTAAAATGTCGAGGGGACGTTTTTTAGACGTGGGCTTGGACCGTTAGCGAGACGGAGTGCAGCAAATCGCCGATCTGGATGCTGTGATCGCCGATCGGGATCCTCCGCACCCCGCTGACGTCAGCGAAGCTCATGTCCCGGCACACGTCGACGCCCACCTCCACGCGGACCCTCCCCCCGGCCGCCACGTGTACCTTCTCGAACGCCACGAGCTGCTTCCCGGGCGCCGACCCGCCACGTGGCGGGGGCCTCGAATACACGAGCACCGTGTGGGCCCCGTCGCGGCCCCCCACGTTCGCCACGTCCACGTGGACCGGGATCACGAGGCCCTCGCACCGCGCGCGGTCCACCCGGACCGCCGCCCAGCCCGGCCCGGTCGAGTTGAGCCGGGGACGGCCCCGGACCGGGACGGCGAGCAAGGCCGGAGGCGGTTCAGCGAGCGACTGGGCGAACCGGGTGTAGCTGAGTCCGTGGCCGAAGGGGTAGACCACTGGACCGGTGTAGAACCGGTACGACCGGCCCGGGTAGCCCCGGGCCGGGTCGGGTCGCATCGCCATATCGGTCATAGGAACCGTATCCACGTACTCTTCGGGGTACCACGTCACTGGGAGCTTACCACCTGTAAAATAAAAAAATAAAATAAATAAAAAAAATTATTAGTGTTTTTTCGAATAGCGCTGTAACACCTGGAGACGAAAAAGTACTTGGATTGTAGGCGCCAAATATAACGTCGGCGATCGCCGCGCCTCCGGCCTGGCCCGGGTACCCGGCCCAAAGAATCGCGCCGATCTTCGGGTCGTTCTTCGCGAACGTCACGTCCACGGGCCCGCCGCACATGAGGACCAGGACGACCGGCCCCCGCGCCGCCGCCGCCACCTTCGACACCAGCTCCTGTTGCCGGCCCGGGAGGAGGAGCGACACCCGGTCCAACGCCTCGGTCTCTGCGGACTGATCGAGGCCCACAATCATGATCGTCGCGTCGGCGACGCGGGCCGCGCCCGCCGCCGCCTCGATGGGCTGGTTCCCTACACAGGCCACATTGGTGCAACCCTTTTGGTGAATTGTGTTCACGTATCGCCCAATCCCTTGCAGAGGGCTTGTGAACCTACATGGATTACCTAACACCATATACAAGATCTCATTAGTGCAAACTCTTCCCAGAAAAAAAAAAAAGAAGAAAAAAAAAATGCAATATATAAAATTGCAAAGAGACCCTCCAACCATTGTGACTTTCAAAACAGAGCCGGCAACTTTAATTTTGTTTTTTGTTTTTCTCTTAAATTAGAAACTCCTGGAGTTTGGTTTTCTTTTGAATTTTGCGATTATTAGAGTTATTTTGTTAGATGACATAATTTAAACAATTCCGTTAACTATTCACTAGTAATTGGTTGTTAAATGTTACAGGAATTCGGTAAAAAAACACCCCTCAAGAGTATAAACTTTAGATCAAAACACCCCTCAAGAGTTCCAAGGTCAGATGAAAAAAAAAAAAATCCTAAATAAAAAGGAAAACTATAGGATCATTTTCGAAGCTGTGTATAGTGGAGGGGCCTCTCTGCAAATTAACCAAAGATGGACAATCAAAAAAAAAGAAGCCCATTGGGCCTTTAATGGGCCGAATACTAAAGAAATGAATCTCTTTTTTTTTGCTCTCTCTCTCTCTCTCTCTCTCTCTCTCTCTCTCTCTCTCTTTCAAATTTACCGGCATAATTTCCGATCATCGTGAGGGTGGCGTCGGAGTTCGGGCCGACGACAGCGACGGTCCAGACGCGATCTCGAGAGAGAGGCAGAATTCCTCGGTCGTTGTCGAGCAGCACGATCCCTTGCCGGGCCGCTTGCAGGGCCAGGTCCTGGTGGGCCTGGGTGCAGACGTCCCGCGGGCCGAGGTTTCCGAAGGGCTGCTTCGACGGCTCGCCGTCGAACATCCCTAGCCTCATTTGGACCATGACGGTGTGGATCAGGGCCGCGTCGATGTTGGCGTCGCTGATCTTCCCCTGCTGCACCGCGCTTTCCGCGTGCTTGCTCAAGAAAGGCCCACAGTCCAGATCCAATCCTACAGTAAAAGACATCACAATACACCAAATTTTGTATGAGTGAAAGGTTATTCCAAACATAATATATCTAAATACATCATTCATGGTTGGGCTACTATACTTTTATAAGTATAGACGCCCTTGTACTCATAAATTTTTAACCGTTGATTGATAGAATGTGTGGTTAAAATGACGGTGGTTTTCACTTAGAATGATAGTGGTTTTCTAGGGTTAAGTAGGTAGTTGGTTGAATAGTATGATCTAACGGGTGGAAATGATCAATAGAATAAATCTGAGAGCCAAAAATTTATAAGCATAAAGGAGCCAATACTCATAAAAGTATAGTAGCCGGACTCATCATTCATTGCATGCTCCTCTAACATATAAATATATCATAAATATCCCTCCAAACATCATTTATGAAATCTCTAAATATATAAATATATCATAAATATCCCTCCAAACATCATTTATGAAATTACAACTTTTCCAGAGGGCATTGAAGTAATTAATCCCACAAGTTATAACCATTTTCTCGACAAATCTTCTATATATATAGATATATATTAGGAAAAACTTCAAATACCACCCCTATGGTTTCATACTTTCTCACTTTAGTACCCTATGATTTAAAGTGTATTAATTTAATACTCTGTGGTTTTATTTTTTCCTTTTTATTATCCATTCTACTAATTTTTTTTCGTTAAATCAGTGACTAAGTTAAAACTAAAGAAAACTAAAGTGAATGAATATTTGATAAATTTAGATAAGATATCTGAAGGCTTTTGTATATAACTTAATGAAATATTAACAGAAAAGCTGACGAAAAGAGAAAAATGAGTTGTTCTATTTTTTTTTTTTTTGGATGAGTGAGTAGATAAGCAAAAATGGATTGATTGTTTTAAAAAATTACCTGCTTTGAGCGTAACAGCCACTGCATCTTCTGGGGTGTGGGTGAAACGTTGAGCACCGTATAAAACACCTACAGAGTCGCAATCCGAGACAATTTATTTTTAAATGAAGTAAACGAAACGGGTAGCGTGCTATCTATCTCTCAAAAAAAAAAAAAAAAAAAAAAATGGAAAAGAAAAATGTTATGTACTATTAAAAATGTAAATGCTAATAAGAGATTTTTTTTTAAAAAAAATGTTAAAATTAATTATTGACAAAATTTATACTTTCTCAGCTAAAAATGCATTTGACAGAATCAGTAAGTAATTCGACAAAAAGTTTCAAATCGAAACAAGTGAAAACTTAAAGGTTTCAGTTAAAATCAACAAAACGCATTTAACTTGCTTCAATTTCCAACTCGAATTTTCAGAATTATTGCAATCAAGTCCTGTAATATCGTTAATATAGAAGTGAGTAAGAGTATCGTGATTAATAATGCGCTAATAATTAAGATACCATATCATTTTATATAAGTGATGCGTCATTATTCACTCATCTAAGTTCGATTATGAAAAAGTTTGAATTAGAAATTACTATAAATTAAAATTTGATATATTTAGTAGTTTACGAATTGAGCTCGGGACTCACCCGTCGAGGCCCCACAGGCCGCGGACGGTGCCGCTGAGGAGGTTGGGGTCGGCGCAGGAGGGCACGCCGTTGATTTGGTTGTACGAGCACATCACGCTCGCCACCTGCCCTTCCTCCACGCACGCCTTGAACGGCACATTGAATGTGTCCTCCAAATCTTGCTTGCTCACCTACGTATACAAATATTCGTAAGTAGGTTTATTAAATATGATCAAAATTTTCAGCTGGTGAAATTTTTCACTAGTTTCGATGACCCGTTGTGAAAAATTCAACACTTAAGAGCGATAGTGACTCATCAACAATATTGAAATGAATCTGCTACGACAATGATGCTGTCAATGTTCAAGAATTATATAGATTTTGAGCGAAGAAGAGACATACTATGGCGTTGAACTGGTAGCGATTGTGGCCCTTCCAGTTGTCGAGGTCGTAGGCGGTGTAGTGCTTGCAGCAGGCGGCGAGCTTGAGCCGGCTGTGCCCGGGGGAACCGCCGTAGGGCTGCTGGAGGCCGCGCACGTACACGGCTGCGTACTGCGCAGCAACGAGGGGGTCCTCGCCGGGGGTCTCCTGGCCGCGGCCCCACCGCGGGTCCCTGAAGATGTTCACATTCGGACTCCACATCGTTAGTCCCGCCTGACCCGCGTTGTACATCGCACGTGCCTCATCCGACACGACCTGCATTACACCCTAGTCATGAAATACCAATCGTACCTGGTGCAGTTGGTTAACAACTTGATAGTTAATACTCGAGATCTCAACTTTGAAACCTGATTGTTTACATTTCCAACTTTGTTCGTTTTTAAAGTAAAAAATAAACGAAGCCGGCAGCTCGCGGTCTTTATCTTATAAAAAAATCAATAAAAAAACCAAGAATTCTACTAGAGCGGCTGTACTTAATATAGTTGACTAAAAACTTAATAATTGATATTCAAAATCTCAAGTTGGAAATCTAGTTACTCTTACATCTCTAGCTGAATTTACTTATTCTAAAAATATAAAATTATAAGAGTTAATTAATGTACTGCTCACCATGATCCACCAAATTTATAGGGGATTTGGGGTGTTAATAGAACCATAGATGCCTAACCTTTACCCTTTTTTTTTTCATTCTCGTCCCTAACTTTATTTTTTTCGCTATTTGATTTTTAATATTTTTATTTTATTTTAATTAGATTTCAATCATCCAAATTTATATTAACTTTGATAAGATAGGCTACGTCAACTCTAATAAATATAGCCTGCTCATATAAAACACGGTTATGATACGATAGTCTTCGATCAATCTTGATTTTTTTAAAAATTTTTCTAAAGAGTCTAGGAACTAACACTCCCGACTAGAGATGTCAACGGGTCGGATTCGGGGCGGATTTTTAAAAACCCGAACCCGAATCCGACTCCAAACCCGAGACCCGAACCCGAATCCGAACCCGAACCCGACGGATTTTAAAAATCCATATCCAAACCCGAACCTGATCAAAAATTCGAAATCCGAACCCGAACTTGAACCCGAAAATTTGAACCCGAAACAATTATTTCTTTTTTTAATATTTCAAAATATATTATATTAAATCTAAATTTTTAAAATACAAATTCAAATATAACATTAAATTTATATATATATATATATATATATATATATATATATATATATATATTATATATATAATACAAAATAAATTCGGGTTCGGTTCGGGTTCGGGTCGGATTCGGGTTCTGGTCGGGTACAATCAAAATCCATATCCAAATCCATATCCGTCGGATTTCTATTTTTTATATCCATATCCAAATCTATATTCATATCCATCGAATATATTCGTTTCATTCGGATTCGAATTCGGATAAAATTTCGGATATCCATACCCGTTGACATTCCTACTCCCGACGTAACGTCAATAGTATCACACATTCTATAAAAGAGGCAGTACGCAATATGCACAAGTACTTCAACGTCATGGTACGTAGACACAAAAAAAAAATATTGATGAGGATAATGGGATTGGACCTAACGCGATGGACATCTAAAGAGAAGAAGAGATTAGGGGCCAAAGTGATATGAATCAATAGTGCAATTAATTTTAAAGGTCATGAGTTCGATGATTGCAAGAAAATAAAAGGTTGGAGACCACAATGAAAAATTATATAAAAAGGTTGAGGATCAACGGTGCAATTAATCATTCTGAGGTAATAAACTAATATCCCAACAAAGGACAATATGGGACGCCCCCGTGAGAGGTCTCGTATGGGTACCCCAAATTGTCCCCGTAAGTAATCATTCTATTATTATATTGGAGCGGGAAAAATACGACTTGAATTGTTGGGTACGCTCGTAGTATGCATAGCGCCGAATCCGCCAATCAGAGAAGGTCAGAGACCTCATATTGCAATTAGTTCTAAACTTGAGGACCTGATTGTAAAAAAAAATAAGAGATTAAAAACTAAAATTAAAATAGATAAATGTTGGAGACCAACGGTGCAATTAATCCTTCGACAGGCATATCACAAAGTGTACCCCAAAGTATGCATTACAAAACTAAAGTAGAAAAAAAAATTAAATTTTTGGGTCCAGAGTTATTGGTTTAATCGGTGCGGGTTAAACCAGGTACATTAGCACGACATCGTAAATATTTAATTATTTTAAAATTATAAATAATAATTTTTATATAAAATTAAGAAAAATATAAGTTTTTAATTTTTTTATAATAAAAAAAATTAAATTAGCAAAAATCAATCATAAACAAAATTAAAAATTGCTGGCCTGATTTAAACGGTTCAAAACGAATTTTAATTTATTCGATTTAAAGGGATGAATGGAAGCGGGTTTTAAAACATTGACAACAACATGATAAATACCTCATGAAATTACAGAAAATTTTTCTATCAAAATTCGATTTTTCACTTATCCGCCCTGTCATTTAAAACCTACACTTTGCTCCCCTAAAAAATAAAAAATGTTCCCGGAGGGGTACGGTATTAATAATATTGATAAAATGGCCAAAATGCCTCTCCCTCTTCCTCTTCTTCCCCAATCCTCCTTTATCTGTAAAAGGATATTTTGGAAATAAAAAAAATATATAATAATGGGATATAGACAGAACCCTAACGGAACACTGACGGCGGGATCTAAAGTGAATATTTTTTATTTTTTAGGAGGGCAAAGTGTAGGTTTTTAAATGACACGGAGCAAAAGTAAAAAATTGAATTTTGACAAAAAAATTTTCTGTAATTTAGCCTTATCAAAATGTGTACAAAATTTATACTTATCTTGAGTACGTATATAGTACTTTTTTTTCTAAAATTAAATTAAATTCTATGCCCGTGAATTAGCTCGCCATTTATGACAATACAACGGTGTTAAGTGTCCTACAAGTTTCGTCTTAGGAATTGTACTATAGCTACAGCGAAAGAGAAAAAATTGTACTGTAGCTGTACGAGGCAAAAATCCGTTGATGAGAATATTTAGCCCATACTATTTATTACTCATTATAAATTATGTCCATACAAATGTTGGAAGAAAAATAAGTTATGTTCAAATTATTGATTTTGAGTTCTTTCGATCACTAAATCTATCAAGTCTCAAGAAGCTGATCGTCGATTCAAAAATCTCAACATCCAAAACGACTTGAAAATGTGAAAAACTTCATACTTTCAGAAGCATTCCAACTTCACTCTATATATATATATAATTAGGCTGGAATACTATTAATAGCGCCAATGATTTTGTGCTATTAAGTTTTCCGACATGGATTAAAAGATGTATAATTAGGATGATGTAGGTCTTCTAGGGTTGAGTAGGTGGTTGGTTGAATAACATAATCGAACGGATGAAAATGATAAAAAAGATAAATCTAACCGCAGAAAACTTAATAGCACCAAAAATTTTGTGCTATCGATAGTATTCCAGCCGGACTATATATATATATATATATATNTTTACAAAAGTGTATTTAGATTTTTTTTTTAGAGTACCAAAAAAGAGTAAAAATATTTTAAAAGTACCGTGAATTATTATAACAGTAGAAAAAGAGCAAGCCTATGCTCTAAATTTGCTTATTGTTATAATTAAGCATATATCGTAACATATAATTACATTACAATAATATTTTCAAGTATCCAAACAGTGCCTTATTAAAGTTTAAACCTAAATAATAACAAAATTAAAGATTAAAATTGTTTGGGGACCAAAATTAAATTCACCTGATTTTTAAATATATATATATTTATGAGCAATCATGTGAAGTAGGTGTTGAAGTGTTAACCCACCTCATTGTCATTGAGTGCTAGATGTCGCACAACACACGCATAGATACATTATGCGTTGTCAACGTACAGTGGTAGATAAATGTACTACACACTGTACTATTTTTGAAAAATTTTAGTGCACCGGGTCCACCACGTCATCCATAGAACACTAAATCCTCTCTCTCTCATTACCGTTATTTCCATCTCTACCGCAATGCCAGGGTTTGCATTCGGCTCGAAATGAGCTCAAAATCAATCGCTCATTTAATAGACGAGTCGAATACGAGCTCGGATCAATTCGCTCGTGTTCTATTTCATTAGATTAAAATTCTAATTTTTTTTTCCGACTTTTCGCCTTCCAGTTGGACCGACGTACTAACTTATAATTCATGAGTCAGTTCGTGTTTGGTTCGTTATTAAACAAGCCGAACACAAGTTAAATTTTTCAGTTCGATATTTTAATGAGTCAGCTTATTTTCGACTCATCTAACAAATGAACGAACACAAGCCAGTTTCTCAACTCGCTCGTGTTTAACTCGTTTACAGCCTCACGTCACACTATTCTAAAATAAAATAAAATTTATCATCTGTTATGATTTGATGGCTATATATAATTAGGCATGAATTAATTAAAAAAAAAGTCATAATAAATATAACTGCATGGATGTTGTACAGAATGTAATTAATTACTTTTTATTAATAAAGTATTAGTTTAGTTATCTTCTTACTCCTCCAAATATCTCTTCTCTATATTATTTTGTTATATTTTATATCTTGGATTATATAATTGGTATCAGCACAAATAGCAGTTTCAACAATTTCCAACAGGTGGTATCAGAGCAAAAAAGTATCATGTGACTTATAAATTGAATGTCAACATATTTGAAAAGAGTATAGATCCAATATACTGGAGATCGAGCTGCCTTAAATTCAACCAATTCGTAGCTGATTGACGAAAGTGACGTTCAGGTGAAACCAAAGCGAAGAAATCATTTTGAAGAAATTGGCCTCCGCACAACACACCGAGTGGTTGTGACTCTTGACGAAAAGAGAGCGAAGAGAACCCATGAAGAGATTCAAGAAGACTTGACTAGATAGCCAAGTAAGCCGAAGTACAAAATAATTCGGTGAGATCTCGATGAACTAAGAACGTCATCCAAACCGAAAGATATAAATTTGAAATTTATTTTTCAGATTTTCAAATTTTGTTATAGATTTAGATTGGTTTATTCAACCTAATTTACCAAAGTTCGATGGAACGAACTTTAAACGATGAAAAATTATCATTCGATATTTTTTAGAATCCTAGATTTGTGGGATTTAGTGGAAAATAAAACTTATGAAAAAAATTTGATAAAAAAAAATCTAGAAAAAGAGATAGAGAACTTCTATCAGATATTTTTCAACCAGTGGATTTATCGTTGGTTGGAAAAAATTCAACGATAAAGACGACATCAGAAGCGTGGAGAATACTATCGAAAATTGGAGGAGAATATTTGAAGAAAGAGAATGAAATTCAAAAAAAAGAAAAAAAAATTCAACCCATGGTGAAAATATAGAGAACCCCATTTGTAAAAAAAATTGGAAAAAAAAAATCTGATCAAGATCATGAAAAAGATAAGATTTGTAAAGAGTATGCAGTTGATCAAAATGATGAGATTCAGGCTAATGAGAAAGTTCATAATTATAATATGGTTGAAGAAATTTCTGTTGATGAAGAAATTATGCAACAAAGTAGGAAGGAAGTTTACCATTATTTTAATATGATCCAAGTTGCAGATCACAAATTAGATTTACGAAAATAGAAAGCACATGAAAATTTATAAATCGAGATCAATGTACCGAACAGACATTCATGTCTATCAGACTTTCCTCGCCTACCACAAAATTAGAAAATTAATATCGATCCAATTTTTTCAAAATTATATGTTTTTTAAGATATTTTTTGGCATCAGCAATTTGTAAAGATTGATGGATATGATAAAAATTACTGGTGGCCAATATTTCAACCATGGCGAAATTATTTGACAGGCGTCATGTGCACAACTTGAACACAACGACAACAACAACAATAAAGATTGCAAAATCAAAGTGCATGTTTCACGGAATTTGCGGTTTGATCGAAAATGAAATTTGGATTAAAAGAGGATGTTGGAAATAATAATTCAAACTTAATTAAAATACAGTTACAGGTAAATTTAAATCTTTTATTTGATTATGATTAGAATTTGTAATTATCCAAAGTAAAATTAAATTTATCATCTGTTATATATAGTTAGGTATGAATTAATTAGAGAAATAAACCATAGTAGATATAACTGCATGGGTGTTGTTCAGAATGTAATTAATTGCTTTTTATTAATAAAGTATTAGTTTCGTTATCTTCTTTCTGCTCGATATCTCTTTTTCATATTATTTTGTTTTATGGACAAATACCGGTTCCAACAATTGGTATAAAAAAAAATCACGCTTCCACAATATATAATATTATTTTAAAAGTTTATTTTGTAACCATATCTTTTGTTGGCATGAACTCTCAAAATGGCTAGATGTTGATTTAATTCATGGACAAAAAAGTGCAAAATTGCATAGAAACCCATATAAAGTTGATATTGGCATTCATATTTACCTATGAGTTGCAGGTGTGTGTATGCTTTTGCACGTAGGCCCTTAGTTTTCGGAGGCAATTAAAAAAAGCGCTTTTTAATTATCGAGTATATTACTATAATAATCAACATAATACGAGCTAAAAAATGAAGATACCTAACTTCATAATACACTCTGATGAGCACTTTACTATGATTAAAAAGAAAAAAATAATAATAAGTTATTAAAAGGTTACTATGCATGGATTATGTTGATTATATTCGTATTCCTCTTATTTTCACATTAATGTAATACGAGCTAAAAAATGAAGATACCTAACTTCATAATACACTCTGATGAGCACTTTACTATGATTAAAAAGAAAAAAATAATAATAAGTTATTAAAAGGTTACTATGCATGGATTATGGTTATGATATTCGTATTCCTCTTATTTTCACATTAATGTAAAATGTATGAATAGTCCTTACACAATCTACGTTATTGCAATTAGTTCTCTATATTTTTTTTCGTAATTTAATATACTTTTTTTTATATAAATCCTATATTAAAAAAGAAACATAATTTTTCATAATTTTTGAGAGTGAGAATATTATAAAGAGATGGAAACATCGCGAACGTTTGTGAAATGTGAATAGAAGGCACAACAATTACGATAGAATGATAGATACGTACCGTGCCGATGAGCTGCCAGAGGGAGGCGTTGAAGGAGGCGGCGGAGGTGATGACCTGGGGGAAGCTGGTGGCGCCGGGGAAGGCGCCGCCGAAGCGGACCCCGGGACCCGTGTTGGCGACGCCGTGGAGCGCCTCCGACCACCACTCGTACTTTGCGATCCCCAGCCGCGGCACGGCCGCCGCGCCGTCGCCGAGCAGCCGCACCTTCTCCGCCCGCGTCAGCCGCGCCACCAGGTCCCGCGCGCGCTCCCGCACCGGCGCCCACGCGTCGCAGAACCGCATCCCCGCCCCCGGCCCCCCTGCCGCGCATGCGAACGCCCCGCGCTGCGCCGCCGCAGCTGCGCCTGCCCCCGCCGCGCAGCGGAGGAGAATTGCGGTGGAGAGAAGCAGGAGGAGGAGGAGGAGGAGGGAGAAGGGTTTGGAAGACATTGCAGGGGAATTGTGGGGGGAGGAAGAGTGATTTGGAGTGAGGAGTGGAGGTGGGGGTATAAATAGGGATTTGGATTTGGATTTGGAGGGAGTGAGGAGGAATAGAGGAATTAGAATTATTTATTCATTTATTTATTATTCAGAGAGAGAGAGAGAGAGAGAGAGAGAGAGAGAGAGAGAGAGAGAGGGGATAAGTGAGGTGGATAGGGGGGGGTGAGTTATTCTAGGGAGAATAAGAAGGGGAATATATGGTTTTGCCATTTAAAAATGTACAATGCGTCGCGCCACTTTTCACGGGAGGCAGATTTTATTTTATTTTTTATTATTTTTTGTTTGAATAAGCCTGTAGAACCACTATTAAAAACCTACGCGGTAGCGTTTGGTTCGGGTATTACAGGGATAGGTATAAGTATGGGGATAAGAAAAATAGCGTTTGGATAAAAATTAGATTGTTCCCGGGGACAAAAAAAATAGCGTTTGGATAGATAATATGGAATAAAAAAAATAATATGTAGTTATATGTAGAAAATGGAGGTGTTGGTAGAGATAGTTATACCAGATTATTTCAGATACCGAAAAATTACTATTCTCGAATACAAAATATAACCCCTTATCCCCAATCCAAACACTGCCACAGGCCACCGGTCGTTCCTAGCACAAGTGATAAAGAAATTAATGATTGGTATTCGAGATTCTAAGTTCGAAATTTAGTTGCTTCACAAGTCCAGCTAAGTTTATTTTTAAATTAAAAAATAAACAAAGCAGATAGGAAAAAAAAAAAAATTTAGGGCTTTTATATTCTTATAAGTATAGAGATCTTCGTATTCATAAGTCGTTTTCAAATTGCCTATTCATAACGTTAAATATGATTTAAAGCAGTTAGAACTTTTAAAAATAAATTTTATAATTTTTTGAAATTATAACTAAGTTTATTAAGCAAGTATAAAATGAACGGTCAAAACCGAATGACCGTTTAAAAATAGGAGATCGAATTTTTCAATTTAAGGTTAGAGCTATTGATCTTTTTCTAGATAGTGAATGAAATTTTCTATCAAAAATTCAAATGATTTCGAATTTTTTTAAATTGTTAAACTAGCAGCATTCCACACTAGTCGTTAAAAATTGTGAATCTTTAGATCTTTTGATCGTAACGTAATTATGTTGAAAAATTATGAATTTCGTTTCTAGGAGTTTCAAATTCGATCTCTAAATCATATTTAAGTGTATGAATCGTCGCTTCAAAAATTCTATAATCGAAAATGACTTAAAAGTACGAAAATAATTGTAGAGTACTTGGGGTGATAGTGAGCCTCCCTTGGGTTTAGTGGTTCTCCAGCATTAGCCCGAGGGCTAGAGAATGATCAATGTGCCGATATAATTAAGATTTAAAATATTGAAAGTACCACATGAGTATATATATATGCTAAAGTACTACATGAGTATATATATGCTAAAATTTTTTATACTATATAAAATAAGATCAATATCTTTGATTTAAAATTTTAATGTCATATTATTATATTTTGTAAGATTTTTATTTTCAGTCGTTGATTTTGAGCCTCTTCGTTCACTAGGCAAATGATATCGTAAAATCATAAAATTTATTTTCTAGGTACTTCAAATACTCTAGATCAAGTTTAACGGCGCCGATCGACGATTCGAAAGTCGCAACATCGAAAACGAGCTGAAAGCACGGAAGGCTCCGTGCTTCCAATAGCATAGTAGCCTCACTATATATATATATATATATATGGGGAGAGAGAGAATAGGACTACTATACTATTATGAGTATAGACCCTTATACTATACCATAAATTATCGGGCCATTGGATAGGAATGGCGGTTAGGATAATAGTGATTTTCGGTTAGAATAGTAGTGGTCTTTTAGAATATGAGTGGATGGTTGGTTGACTAGTATGATCTAACAGGTGATAATAATCAAAGGAATAGATCTAATAGCCAAAAACGTATAAATATAAAAGAATTTAATTATACTCATAAGAGTATAGTATATATAATATATTATATAATATAGTGTGGAACTGCTACTATTAGTAGCAAAATTCATATGTTCTACCCAGTTTTTAGCCTTTGATGCAACCTCTTGTCATTATTTTTCTAAACCAGTTGGATTAAAATAACTATAACCCACCTCGTGGGGACGACTACCCTAGGGGACCACTCACTCTAAAACCGACCTAAATATCAATTCCTGAACCCTTACAATTTTTTCATCCAAGGGTTAAAAACGTTGATAGTAAAAGATACGCATTTTTACTATTAATAAGTATTTCCAGCCTAATTCTATATGATATAATTATATATATATATATAATATATACGCTGGATAGAGAGAATAGGACTACTATACTATTATGAGTATAGACCCTGACCCTATACTATACTACATAAATTATCGCGCCATTGGATAGGCAATGGGCGGTTACGGATAATAGTGATTTTCGGTTAGAATAGTAGTGGTCTTTTAGAATATGAGTGATGGTTGTTGACTAGTAATGATCTAACAGGTGAAGTAATAATCAATAGGAATAGATCTAATAGGCCAAAAACGTATAAATATAAAAGAATTTAATTATACCTCATAAAGAGTATAGTATATATATATATTTATATAATATGAGTGGAACTGACTACCTATTAGTAGCAAAATTTCATATGTTCTACCCAGTTTTTTAGCCTTGGATCAACCTTGTCATTATTTTCCTATAACCATGTGGATTAAAATAACTATAACCCAGTTTCCAGTGGAGACTCATACCGCTAGGGGACCACTCACTCTAAAAACCGACTAATATCAATTCCCATGAACCCTACAATTTTCGTTCATCCAGAGGGTTAAAAACGTTGATAGTAAAAGATGCATTTTACTATAATAGTATTTCCACGCCTAATTCTATATATATAATATACTATATATATATATATATATACTATATTAACTGAAATAAAATGATCAATTGTCATCTTTTCCGTCTATCCATTCTCAGTATCCTACGCAAATATTATGTATCATTTTTAGCTTGGTACATATCTACTTAACATGTGAGCAGTGGTGTTAAACTTCAGTTTTCACAAAAAATTAAGATAACTTTGATGTTTAAACATTTTTACAACCTCAGCATACCATATCAACTCAATCTACATGCATTGCATGCAATTAGAAATTCTCCCCTCCTTTTTTTTTTAACGTATAATTGACATAAAAAATATTACCTTAATTTACATAAAAATATATACTAATTTCTAAAATACTTTTAACAGTTTTTGTCCACCGTTATATTAAATTTTGAAGGCTCTTTTAAGATCTGATCAAATGCTCCCCATTTCTTGCGAAAAAACCGAATTTGATCCCGAATATATAAACTAAAAAAATAACCAAACCTTGCAACAAATCCGAAAACCAGTTTTTTTTTTTTTTTTTGGTGCCAAAAAGGCCTAAAATATTTTCTAGAAAAATATCCAGAATATATATATATAAGTCGGCTTAATATTACCTTTTTTCTTTTGGAGTGGATATAGGACGGTGCACGAAATTTAAAGAAATTCTTAACTTTAAAGCATGGATAAAATGATCATCTACATATGCTTTGCTTAACTGCTACGTGCTTCTGAAGATACCATTGCTAAATATATAATAATATAATATGGGAGTGTGGTTATGATCACCAAGCAAAAAAAAAAATTTTAAAAAAAACTTTGTATGAGGAACACCTCATTATTTATCTTTTGATTACTCCAAATACATTATATAATATAATACAGTACTAAAGTTCAGATAAAAATTATTAGATTAGAATGGAATTTTTAGATTTGAACGCACAATAAATCACACACGGCTTATCAAATTGTTTTAAGGAGGTTTCGTTAAGAAGTTCCTCAATAAAGTCGCACGCTCCCACATTATATATATATATATATATATATAATTCTATATGAGTTCGGCTATGGTGTTTGTAAAAGCACCAAGCACTTTGTGCTTGTGAATTTTTTACTGTTAAATCTACGGCTTTGATCATTTTCATCTGTTATATTATACTATTCAACCAAGCACCCACTTAATCCAAGGAGGCCCACATCATCCTAACTGCACATCTATTAATCCAAGGCCTAAAAATTTACAAGCACCAATAATTTGATACTTTTAAAAGCATAGGAGCTCAATATATAGAGTTGGACTGGGCTACTATTAGTAGCAAAATCTCATTGTTGCTACCAGTTTTTTTAGCCTTTGGATCAACTCTTTTCATCATTTCTAACCATTGGATTAAATACTATAACCCAGTTGGGACCACTCAACCCTAGAGGGACCACTCAACTCTAACTGACTAATATCATTCTAACCCTACAATTTTTCATCCAAGGATTAAAAATTTGATAGCCAAAAGAGGATTTTACTATTAATAGTATTCCAGTCTAATTCCAATATATATATATATATATATATATNTTACATTATATATATATATATATATATATATATATATATATATATAAAATTAGGTTGGAATACTATAAATAGCACCAGGCTATTTGTGTTGTTGGATTTTCGACCTTTAAATAAAAAAATATATGGTCAAAATGACGTAGACCCCCTGGGGTTGAGTGATTTATTCATTGAATAGTATAATCTAACAGGTGAAAATAGTCAAAGAGTTAAATCTAACGGCGGAAAACTCGATAGCACCAAACGCTTTGTGTTATCAATAGTATTTCAACCAGACTCTCTCTCTCTCTCTCTCTATATATATAGTAGAGCTATTATGCTATCGGAAGCATAAGGGATTTGGCGTTTCTGACTTAATTTTTGGCCCTTAGGTCAGCCCCTTTAATCATTTCTAATTTTTGGATTAATACTATACCCTGTGGAGACCACTTAACCCTAGAGATACTACTTAACTCTAGAAAGAACTGCAGTCATCCCAACCGTATAATTCTTGATCAATGTCTCATGCACTACACTTTTATTTTTCTTATTAATTGATCAATGTCTTAAAATCAAAAACTAATCAGGTAAGCACGATCCCACGCCATTTAAAGGGCCTACAAATTAAAAAAGAATCATAGGATTTGAAAACTAATAAGTACTAAGACATCAAGCGGTTTCAATAATCAACAGTACAGAACAGTAATTATATAATTTATGAGAACTCAACTTAAAATTAGTAAACATTTATTAATTTAGACATTTTAAATGCCATGGAATACATTAAATTAGTTAGATTCTAATTAATTTCTCACCAGTGCATGCACACTACCTATAGATTCATAATTTTTGAGGGTTAAACAAATATGTTAATTAACCTTTTTAACTAAATAAATAAGCAAATAAGTTGATGATAAATTGGGGTGTAAATTAAATAAGAATCTTGTGAGGGCTCCATGTGAAAGTTTCTTTGCATGCACTTGAACATGGACTACACTACCCAACCCTAGCATGGCATAAATTAGTTTCCTAGGTTGCCAAATATTTTAACATAAATTATGCATGTGGATCAAGTTAAAGCAAAGGACATGGCAAATTTATTTTTGAAGGGTTAATTGTTAAAAAAAATGTAAATATTCACATTATATACAGGTCAAAATTTTATTTTGTATTCAATATGATAATCATTTTTAAATTAAGTGTCAGCATGTAGCTCGAATACAGTAAACTTATACGAGACATAACTGTAATTAATATTTCAAAATATCTAAACTAAATCGAGCGAAACTGAATCACTGGAATTCGACAAAACTAGATGAGAGCCAGAGAAAACTAGGTTGAAGCAGGATTAATTGGACCCAAAAAAAAAAAAAAACACTGAGCCATGCCCTAAATTTTAAGCAGATATTATGTTAAAGAGTTCAGATCTAAACCAAAAATTTAAACTGATAAGTGTAAAAATCTCTCACTTTATATACTAATTAACTAGCTATAATTCAATTTTACATCAATATGAAACCAATATTCCTAACAATAGGATTGATAAGGTTTTGAGCTTGGGAAATAGCCTTAAAAAATTTGTAGATAAACCCTAATTAAATAAATTATCTTAAAATAAAGACATTAATTTGAGTTTAGATCAGTTATTTCCAGTGGTTCCATATTATTGAGTAGAAGCATTATATTATATAATCTCTTTCTTTTGTTTTGTAACAAAATTATCTTAAAATAATGGTAAAAATATATATAGGGCATCTTAAAACTTTTAAAATTTTAATTTTACTATCCAAACTTTCAATTTGTTTGATTTAAATCGGTCGATAAATATAATTTGACTTTACATTTTAAGTTTATTACTCACTCTTATAAATTTATAATTACGTAAATTACATAAAACATACTAAATAAACATGTAAAGATAAACGTCGCACTCAAAGTTTAAAGTCAAGATCTCGCTGGTACTAACTCATTCAAACAAATTGAAAGATTGGATAGTAAAATTAAAATTTTCAAAAATTGGATAGCGTACTCAAAATAGTGCATAATTCAGCTAAATTCGATACCTTTTTACCACATAAAATAAAAATGAATTAAACTTGTTGGGCATAGGGATGCAAATGGATCCGGGTTGGTGGAGCTCCGCCCCGATCCGCCCCGAATGGGATGGTAAGTGGGAACAAAAAATATAGAAAAATATAATCCGCCCTGAATCCGCCCCGATCCGCCAAGTAAATGGAGCAGGAGGCGGGAGACTCTTTTCTTCCTTTAATCTACCCCGATCCGTTAAAAATCCGCGCTCCCGCCCCGCTCCCGCCCCGATCCGCCCCAAATGGAGCGGTAAGTAGGAGCCAAAAATAAAATGAAAAGTAACCCGCCCCGAATCCGCCCCGCCCAGATAAGAAATGGAGCGGGAGGTGGGGGAACTCTCCCGCCCCCGGATCCGCCCCGTTTGCATCCCTAGTTGGGCATAATGATATACTCTTGTGTTTATTATTTGTCTCAATTAGAACGAAAAGAATAATGCATCTTTCCTTTTTTGACCTTTTCTTTTTTGTTTACTGGTGAAGATTAAAGAGCAAATTAAGATAATATATCTTTTACCTAAGTTGATTTTATTTTGATTGGATGCTCCAAAATTAAGTTGCTTGCACATGCAAATAACCCCTCATGTTCCCAAAATTTCCTTTTCTTTTTTGTTTATTGGTAGAAGTTTTTTTTTTTTTCCTTCTTTTAGTAAAATATAGAAAACCACCCTAAATATATAACATTTTATACTTTATCTCCTTCGATAATAAAAGTATATAAAAAACCTTTCTTAATCTTCATTTAGAGAGCTCTTCCTTCACAAATTTTCTGTGATTATGAAAAGGGTAATTAATTGTATATCTTTTCTATTTGGTTTAATTATTTTGTAAAGCTAGATATATAAATGTTACAATAATCATATAAAAGAGGAGTGAGCATTTTCATCAGTTGTATAGTTAGTCATTGATGCTTATTGCTGTCAATCGAGCTCGCTGCTCGCGAGCTGGCTCGTGTTCGACTAGAAATTGGCTCTCAAACTCGACTCGCTTGTTTAATAAACGAGCTAATCAGGAGCTCAGTTTTTCAGCTTAAAAAATAAACGAGTCGAATACGAGCCGAACTTAGCTCACTTGTGTTTGACTTGATATATATAGCTCGAAAATAAATAAATATTTATTTTGATTAGAATATAAAAGGCTCAAGAAATAAAGTTGCCACCGTTGATCACTAAGCTTGTAATAATGTTTCATTTTGATCATCAAAATCTCAAATCTTGATTACTAAGCTTGTAATAATGTTTCGTTTTGATCATCAAATCTCAATTCTTTCAATTTACACACTGAACTTTATTGTTTTGGTTCATTGCATACAGCTTCCGGTAAACATATCGAATAGCAAATATATCCCTATAAAGTTCAATCCTGCAAAAGTCCAAATATTTTCAAATATACCCTCGCTATTAGGGTTCGTTAAAAAAATATAATTACTTATAGGTAAAATATTTATCAATACATCAAAATCTTGTAAGAAGAACATTGTAGCAGATCCAAATCATTTCCCACTTAATTATTAAATTGAGTATGACATATATGACATAATAATAATCCTATTAAAGGTAACCAACCCAAGCATTTATGCCATAATAACTAAAATAAGTCACATGACTTTTTAATCCAAATGAAGCTTTACAGTGATCAGGAACACTGACCAAATGCAATGGTCTTAATTTAACCTTGCTTCCATAACAAGTCTTATATACCCTAACAAATAAGTACACAAGAGAAGAGAGGGGGCAAAGCATTATTTGTGGGGCCCACAAAAAAGAAAAAATAAAAAAAGCACTTTTTTTAAACTCCAAAAAAATTGCTTTTTTATTTTTTAATTTCTTTTTTTTTCTTGTGGGCCCCACAAAGGAATGAGTAATTGGATCTTGATTGGATGCTCCACCCATCATCATCAACTCCCCCTTCACATTTATGCCATGGTTGCTAAAATTGGATATGATGCTTCTCCTCATCACCATCACCTCCCTAACACTTATACCATAATTAAGTGGTAGTAATAATTATTATTATAAAATTGGTGCATTAATTAAGAAAAAGTTAAAAGTAATGTTATGGTAGTAATGTTATAATCATTTACCCATTTTACAATATTTCACAAAGATAATAAACCAAGAGACTGTGTGGTTCCACGAAAAAGTGGTTAAAAAAAAAAAAATTCAAGAAAAAAATATTTCATTGAATTTTTTTTTCAATTTTTCGCCTGTTTGGTTTGAACGAAAATAAACATTTTTGAAAATCTTTTTCTCATATTTTATTAAAAACTAGCATTTTCTTTTTCCCATTTTTTTAGAAAAATGAACATATGTACTACTTTTCTATAATATATGAAAAGAAAAAATCATAAAAGCCTAATTTTTTAAAAACCAAAGGGATGAAAAGCTGAAAAATGATTTTTCATGAAAAACTTCCTTTCACGCTTTTTGAACGAACCAAACACCCCTAGATGTTTTTAAATTTAATAATTGATATAATGTACGAGTCAGAATGATAATTATAATTTCAAAATAATAATAATAATAATAATAATAAATTATAAAGTCAACAAATAAGTAGGCAAGTAATTCTACTTTAAAAATAGGAACCAAATTTTAAGATTTTTAGTTAGTAATTATTCCTCTTTTCCCCTTTTCTGCTATTTAAAGCTACTTCTTGGACCTCAAGGTAAGTAATAAATAGGAGAAAAAGATGGCTCACCAGTAAGGGACCCCAAATGACAAAGTATTATTAATAATTCTTTGAAGGTAAATTTATGTACAAGCCAAAAAAATAAAAAAAAAGTTAAAAAAAAGGAGGAGGCAACAAAAAGTGCACCAACCACAAAGGCTTTTATCTTATTCCATACAAAAAATAAAAATATAAAAAAAATAAAAATATACATCTCTCTCTCTCTCTCTCTCTCTCTCTCTCTCTCTCTCTCTCTCTCTCTCTATATATATATATAGCTAAAGATATAATTAAGAAATTATTGCATGCATGCATGCACTACAATCTATATGCTATTATCCCAAATTTAGATGCCTTAGAATTTAAATTAAAATCATTGGATGTGATACAGCATAAATAGTTTTCCAATTAAAAACTATTGTAAGTTTAAAGAATCTGTTGCTTGAGCATAAAATAGTAACAAATATTAAAGGTGACAAAAAATTTGTTGTTTATTATATGAGAAAAGGATTTTTAAAAATTTCGATACGTAAAGTGAACTTAGAACACATTGACAATGCGCAAAGCGGATTTGAACATACGATTTAAGACATGAAATTAAGATATGAGATAAGTGATGTTAATTTATATGAAGGAGATATGAATCGTGTCCTAAGAGAGCTGAAAAGGTTTGGAATTAGCTTTGATACCAACTGTACAAAGGGGATTTAAACCATGTCCTAAGAGATATGAAAAGGATTGGAATTAGCTTTGATACATTTGAACCGTGTCTTAAGAGAACTAAGAAGGTTTGAAATTAGTTCTGATACTAACTACACAGAAAATTTGAACCATATTCTAATAGAACTGAAGAGGTTTGGAATTAGCTATGATACCAAGGAGATTTGAACCATGACCTATAAGAGAACTGAAGAAGTTTAGAATTGACTATGATACCAAAAAATTCAGTAGAAAAACGATTCAGAAATATACTTAACATAAGAGAACTCAAGTGTATTGGCCATGCATGTATAGCATGCAATAATTTCTCCATTAGATTTTGGCTAACTTCCACTCCATGCCATGATGCTGCCTTTCCAGGCATGGGCTTTATTTTTGGCTGCAGGCACTTAAAATGAGAAGAAGATTGGGCATGGGATTTTGAGTAACAAAGTAGGAAAGATCAAAAAGATACAATAGGGATGGGAATAGTGGGCATGGGACCACACCATGCATCACCACCCCCATAATAATATATTTATTTTGATAGGGGGGGAAGCTTATTCCAATGCTAACCACCCAAGAGAGGAAAAAAAAAAAGAAAAAGAAAAAAGAATAATTAATAATTCATGAGGTTTTGAGTTGAGCATGCCCCTCAAGTAGTTAACTTTTGGCTTTTTTACTTTCCTTCTACTTAACATGGTTGTGTGATGATAGATTCTTAATTATTTTTGTTCAGAGCTAGTTTTGGTACCAACAGAAAGATTTGTTGAATCTGATTAATATTTGAACTTGAATCTTATATGTTTCTACCGAACGCTAAATTTGGATCCTGTTTCAATGTAATGGCTTCACGGGTTTGGGTTCGTCATACGGGTTAGAATGATCAAAACTCCAATTGAGACCCACGCTCTCTCGCTTCAATGGATCATCAAATGGCTCTACTCAAACAGCGCTTCTGCAAAACTAAGCTAATTAGATTTAGGATCCATTTACTACTGATCACGATCGTCGAATGCTATTCGGCCTAAAATGGTTGCTAACCAAAGTATGTTAAAAGTGTACTATCGAAATAAATAGAATAAATTTACTTTTTCTAACCGTACGTAACGTGTTTTGTCCGTGAACACAAACAAAGCCTTAATTAGATTTAGCAGTAAGTAGGAATCTGGATCCAACTAACGACCTAGGTCAATAAAATCATAATACAAAAATCAGTGTCACCAACTACCAATAATTAGTCTATGTTCCCTCCCCATCTACATCAAACAACTAGGATAGAGGTTTTAGGTGCCCTAATTATTTCCTACTTAATTGGGAGGTGCTTAACTCTATGATGAAGACATATCATAATAATATAGCTGTATTCATATATATTCATTAGTAGATCTTATATAGGTAAAAATGCATAGAAACCCCCTAAACTATAGGCACTTTCGAAATGGCCCTCTCAAAATTTTGCGTCGCCCGTAGCAAAATCATCTCATAGGATATTATATACTTTCACAAATTAAAGTCCGTTTTATCCCCGCTACGCCAGAGTCCGTGTTGTTAAACCGAATCTTAAATATATGATTTATTAAGATTTAAGTAATTTCACCCAAATAAGTTATGTATTTTTTTAGTAAATAAAACTAATAAAATAGAGCCCCTAGAGCCCAAAAAAAAAAAAATAAAAAAATAAGTTGAGGGAGCTTTTTCAGTTAGCTACATAGTTGAGGGTGTTTCCGTACATTTTGACGTAATAACAGGGGGGACCAATCAGGAGCAGCCACGTGAGCAGGTTGGTGGGGATTTGGTGACCGTACATCACCCTGCGGTGGCAATAAGAATGGAGGGCCCTGATGAGCTGTGGAAAGAGGAACATCCGAGCCGAGCGTGCATGTGCATGCAGATCCCCACCCCCACCATAACAACGCAATTTCAACTAATCTCCCACATCTCGCATGTGTGATTACACCAGCAGCTTCATTTCATCTTTAATTTCACCAACCCCTTTTGAATTTGATTTGATCCAGTTATGTTCTCCTTCTTGCTCTCATCTTTTTTGGTTTTTTCCGAAAAAATAACAAACTTACTGTACCTGATCATGTCATATCAATCAAGTGAACAACAGCATTAGCTTGATAGTTCGAACTTCGCTGTTTTGATAGGTTTTGATCGAAACGCAAAATTTACTATTTGGAACTTGGGTTTTGATACCAAAAAGTTCAATTTTTTTTCCGTTTGTCGAACATGATAAAGCTTATTGTAGTAGAAGTTGTGAAACAACTGTTGTTCTCTAAAAGCTTAATCTGTTAGAAAACGGTGTTTAAACATTTTTATATTTAACACTCCCCCTCACATCTGAGCTTGATACTTTTTGCAAGCCCCATGACGTGAACTTCAATTAAATAGGAGGAAATTAATTATGCTGGAGCATAGTATGACTTGAACTCATGACCTCCTGCTTTGATATCATGTGAAACAACCGTTGAGTACTAAAAGCTTGAACTGTTAGAAAACAGTGTTTAAACATTTTTATATTTAACAAAAGTAAGGCAAATAATAACGTATTAAAGCTTATTTAAGACCCATTTGAGAATGCAAGGAGAATGCGATATATATATTTTTTTAAAAAGTATGATAAAAAAGATATTCTATTTATTTTCGTAAAAAAAAATATATATATCATTCTATCTAGATCGCGATAATTCAATTATGATACAATTCTGCAACCCCACCGAAATACAGAAAAGCGTATCTTTACGTGCTTTCAACTCTTTTGGCCCTACTAGAAGTAAACACGCCACAATTTTCCTACAACTCCCAACTACTAACTAAGACTATATTTGGTTCGAGGAATAAAGAAAGAATACGAAATTTATTCTTTTTATTCTTCCAAACGGTATTAAAAAAGTACCAAGAATTACTATTCTCCTCTTAACTGAGTAGAGCTTTTGCTTATTTAAAAAGTTGAAATGAGCTTCTCAACTCCAAAAGCAAAAACCTACTTCTTTATTTGGGACAATTCAGTTGCGCACAGTTACTTCTGCATTATAGTTTAAATTGCATGCGAATCTAAATACAGCGTTGGACTTAAACGAGCGGATTCAATAGCTCAATTGTTGTAATTGGCAAAGAATCAAATTGGCCAAATAAAGGAAAATAAAAATTGGTCGTAGTTGTAACTGCTGCAATTTCAGCTGCATGCATATTCAACTGTATTACATTTGAAGTTATGTTAACAAAAGGGGATTTGGACATAGAGCGAAAAAAACTGGCGGAGCTTCTTCAAATTTTTTTATTTAAACAACATTAGCACCGACTGTTAGAATCGTGCAGAAATATTATCTCAAAAAATTTCTAATTGTCATCTTTTTTCTCTATAAAAACTAACCCATTTTACCATTATTGCCACATCTTTTCTATCTCTTCTTTCACTCATTTTCTCCTTTACCTATCTAATACTGATTCCTCTGCGCTCAGCGCCCGACATGGGCGGAATGATATGCATCGTACATGAATGGGGACGAAAAAATCCTAGTTACGAATCTGAAACTAGCATAAAGAAGAGAAAGAGAGAGAGAGAAAGAAGAGTTTTCATTACTAGGATTTTGATTAAACTAGAGTTTTGATTAAAAGAGAAAGTACAATATCAAAGGAGTTAAAAAGTCGATTTACCTCACTCACTAACCAAGATTAAGTATTTTATCTATAATTAACTATATTTTTCTAACAGACACGAATAGCAGGAATATAATTGAAACTGTTAGGATTTTTTGGAGATAAATCTGAAACTTTAACTGTAATAATATAACTGTTATTCGATATGTTTACAAGGAGCTGTATAAAATTATCCCTAAACACAAGTATACTAAAAAGATATTCTATTTAATTTCATAAAAAATATCATTTTGATGGCAATAATTCAATTATGATATAATTCTCCAGCCCCACAGAAAAGGAGAAAAGCATCTCTCTGCGTGCTTTCAACTCTTTCGGTCCTACTAGAAGTATGGAAAAACAATTCAATAAACACATCCGCAATTTTCATAGTATACAACTACTCCCAACTAGTACTAAGATCACATCAAGTTCCCCAACCCCCCATTCAATGCACTTATTCCACGATTAACAATTCTAATTTTAATATGTTCTAATAGGTTATTAGTTCCTAATTCTTATGAAAAAAAAAGTTTGCCCTTGCACCAAGTTACCAGTAATAACAATAAAATAGTAATAACAAAAAGAAAATGATAGCAAGCCCAGTTAGCCCATAGCAAATCATAGAACTGTAGAAGGATTGGGAACGCATTAAGATTGACTCACTTAGTTGATGGGGATCAAAATGTGGCGAAATAGATTATATCCAATTCTCCAATCAAAAGTCAGAGCAGAAACATTCTAAAGATTTAAACCTGATTAACTAATTTGGATCCACTGCTACTCTGAAACCCCTGATTCTCTATTCTCTCTAGATTGGCACCACATGGCTAACAGCCGACAATAGTCGAGTCGCAGCGAGGCATTGTATATTTGCTAAAAGCCCTAAGATAAGACTGATTACAGCGCGAACACTATGAGCAGTTATCACTTAAGGCTATACCATAAGATTTTTCTTCGGAAACCTTTCGACACGAACGAACTTTGAGCATGTGCTAAAGAGTGGTCTAAACACAGGAAGGAACAACTCCAATCAGAGAGCTACACTAGATTAAGCCTTTTCAACTCCTCATGGATTGGAAAGGAGAGACGCAACCCGAAAGAACATCAGCAGCAATATTCAAATATAGCCGAAGCGTGAAAAAAATGTTCCTTGCAATGCAAACAACTAACAAGCTTTAACCCTACTTCTATAATACTTGATTAAAGGTAGCGAAAAGAAAAAAAGAAAAATGATTTTAGCAACAAGAAAGGTCACACATGCATGTTACTCCAGACTCCAACCAGATTATAACACTGCAAACCCCACGTTGCGCTCCCCACCATTTAAATACATGAACAAGAGTAAAGAGAGAAATATATATATAGACAGAGATAGAGAGAGGAATTAAGTTTTCCATAACGCACCAGCTAAGGAGTACTATTTGATGTATTGGGAGAGCCACTTGAAGCCATCGCCGTATCCCATCTTGCGGACGATGCTGCACATGAAGACTTCGAGGGGGCGGACATTGGAGTCGGCAAGGTTGACTTTGCCCTTGCCGGTGGTGAAGTTGCTGAGGCCAAGGTGGTAACGTAACTCCTCTTCAGAGGCTGCGTACGGCATGTCAATCTTGTTTCCTAGGATAAGGAAGGGCACGTTTGCTAGGGAGTCGTCTGATAGAAGAGCATCAAGTTCCCTCTTTGACTCTGCGAACCTTTCCTTGTCGAATGCGTCCACCAGGTACACCACTGCATCCACCTGAATACATTGATACATAGGATTAGTCAAGAAGAGACATACTAATAATAATAATAATCTAATTATCTAATCCACGGGTAACAGGTACTAAGTTGCATGTATGAAATCACTTACTCAAAAATTCCTAGAACGATTCTATTACTTATCTCAATGAGATACCGCGACATAAAGCACTCCCAGCCCAAGAAAAAATAGCGGAGCTAGTGCTGGGATGATGACAAAAGGTGGCGATGGTGGTGGTAGCGTTGTAGTGAAAAGGCGGCGGCAGTTATCTTACAAAAGTTGGAGGTGAGATGAGAAAGATATTTTATGTTTGTGATAGAAAGCACAAAGTGCGTATATAGCATTCACTATGGAGATGATATGACATGCTTTCCATTTGTCACCTTCAAAGTATAACTAGACAATCCAAATCCGAAGTAAATCACTTTCCACCAGATATAGGTAAACTAGAATGCGTTCGAAATGCGGGAATCGAAAACTACCCAATTCTCAAGAATTTAGACGGGATATGCCGCTAAATGCAGAAGTACTGTGGCATGAAACTGTAAGGTGGATGAAATAAAGCAAGGGACTCTATAAAATAAGTGAATTCATGCGAAAATCCCCTTTTAAGTACCAATGGATACAAAAATCAAGAAATTATGTTACTCCTAGGCCCCGATTAATGCATTCAACCCAAATTCTATCTTATGAATTGACCGAGATATTCTAATTAAATATTTAACTAGTTGATTTGATGATCACATGATCACATGACTAGTAATAATCAGACGATCACATGACTTATTACATGCAAGAATTCATAGCTATATCAACTAGTCACTGCAAAAACTGCATTCAACAAATTGATGAACATAAATGACATTAAATAAGAATCCAGAAAACAGCATACGAAGCTACTACCACGCATACAAGTTCCAAAAATGTTACAATGGTCGAAGTGAAAAAATAAGACAACTGAGCAAGCATCTAAAGTGCTGCATAAAAGGCAGCAAATGTTAAGTGAACTTAATAACTTCCAGACAAAAGAATCGTTCTCATATTACTTTTTTCAAACTTTAGAAGGTCTTGGATGGAGGAAATGAAATGTCATGGCACGAATAGATCAATTGGTTGTATAATTTGAAAGAGGAATAATTATAATGAAGAGACTTATGAGGAACGGGTCTAACTAGACCGGATATTACAGGCTAACATGAAATGACTGCATGCACACAAATCCAAATTTAAACAAAATATTGGAATATAAAAGCATATCTGAAAATGCTAGAAAAGCATTAAGTGTATCCATGGTTCAGCAGGAGAAGAAGCCACTCTCACAAAATTAGTTAAATAATCAAGTGGAATCACTAAAAGTCAAGGAAATACATTCAACTTAAACCATAGAGAGAAATAAATGGTGCAATGGTGCAGACATGCCATTCGATAGCAGAACTATCTCATTTATAGCGAAACCACTAACTCAACCTTCAGAAAAAAAACATAGAGACAGCAAGGTCAAAGAACAGCACAGACAAAAAAGATTTCTATAAATAATTTTCTTGAATTGGAACTAGACGGTGTGGAAAGAATCATATCAATCAAATAAATGAAAAGGCAGAACTGACTTATATGAAACGAAAATAATACATATCTTCTTGTAAACATACAAAGTCCAACCAGGAATATGACAAACCAATACTACAGGTGCAGTAGAACTCTCCCAACAAAAGAAACAACAGATAATGCTAAAGAACAAAGAAGGTAAAAGCACACAGGCCTTACCAAGTGTTGATTCTACTTCTTAACAAGTTTTTTGAAATCAAAAGAACAAAAGGTTGGGTAATATAATCATAAGTTCTAAATCTCAGGTACTCGTTTCAAACTCTGCCATAGTTCAGGTAAGATCTGTATGTTTCAACCGAAAAACAAAAGCCTTAATTACACTATACAATAATAAGCCTTAGGGGTGTTTCAATTGACTAACATTGCAATAAACAGGCGATAGAATTTTAAACAGAATTAAGCAATCTCCTTGCTTACACTTTCCCTGATCATTGTAAACTCACAAAAACCTAGTTTTGACAGGTAGCCGCCTGTCTAAGGTGCCTTTAATTGAGGAAAATTCAAGACAAGCATGTTGGCTTAAATGGGCTAGCATCCTGCTCTGTGGCGGGAGGCCATGTGGGCCGAGTCATGTTCGAAATGGCGTGAGGCCGGGTTGGGCCAAGTCATGTTCGAAGTGGCGTAAGGCTGGGTGGGCCGAGTCACAATTGAGACCCGTGGGCGCTGTATTTGTACACTTTAAGTGAATTGATTGTGTATTTCTAACAGCTCGAGCTTTTGGGATTAATGGTTAGCGCCAACGATCCGACAAGGCAGTGGAACCAAGCATGCATAAAGTGGCTGAAACTCATAAATTTCCCTGTTAGCAGCTCTCTCTATTGAGGTTTCCCACCAAAACTGATCATAGAGAGCTCTAAAACTCAAAGTTTCGTTAATCAAGTCAAGGAACTTATGAACTTCTCCACTGAGTGGCAAACGAAAAATGCACGACTGCTGTTGTGCAAGATAAAGATTAATAAATCAAGTAGAGCCTGGGGCATTACATTTGGTGTCAAAGAGCCAAATTGCCAGTCCGAAGTGCGGGTTAGGTCTCTCATCACCCAGTAACCATGGATTGCGTATGTGATTCGGCTTGACAAGGACATACAGATCTAAATGAGAGGAGTCTGCAACGCCCCAAAAATCCCATATTGGACAAGTAAAAGATCGCGTATTGGTATATAAGGGCTAACCAATCTAGTGCTAATATTTTTGGCTTAAGAATTGTTGGGTCCGACAAGTTGCTAGTTGTAGCGAGCGGGCTCATTACAAAAATATAGAGTAGAAAATTAAAAACACACACACACACACATAAAATTCAAAAGGTAAAATTATATGGAGAACCTCTCAACTATAGGCCATTCTGAAATAGCCCCCTCAACTTTTTTATTTTCTTTTTTTTTTTTTTGGATTGACACCACTCAACTTCTAAATTCTTTTTTATTTGAGATTTTATACTTACTTAAGTTATCAAATCAAAATTAATGACTCTATGAGTTATTAACTGATAATTGACCTAACTTTATTTGCTAAAAACTAATTAAAGTCATTAAATTCGGTGGAAGCATTAAAAATTCGATAAAATCCCCAAAGTTCTTGCCTAAAATTACTTAATTCCAAAGAATTGGAAGTTAAGGGGTTCTCTACAATACAATTTTACCAATCAAAACTATATGGTGGGGAAAGAGAGAGAATGGTAGGAAATGAGACCTTGGCGTAGTAATCCTTCCAGACGCGGCGTGCGATCTGATGCCCTCCCAAATCGAAAGCCTTGAACTTGATCTTCCCGATGCTCAGCTCCTCCGACGTCGGGTACTGCGTCGGCTGGTGCTGAACCAATCTCTGCTCCAAAAAAATTTAACTCTTTTTTTCAAAAAATCACAACAATGATACCCTAACTATGCACACACACAAAAAAAAAAAAAAGAACCAACAAAATCCTACCAAAACTAATCAAAATAGTAACTAAATTACACTTTTTTATATCGATGAGCAAAACAAATGAGGAACCCTAGCTCTCAAGCTAAGTAAATAAGTAAAAATCGACCAAAAAAAAAAAGAAAAAAAAGGGACCTCATCCTTGAGCATATGAAGAAGCGTGGTTTTCCCAGCATTATCGAGCCCTAAGAACAGGATCTTCGCTTCCTTTTGCCACAGCCCCAGCGACGCGAGGACGCCGTAGAACCAATCGACTAGGAACATCTCTACTACGAAGAATTTAAACGAAAAGACAAAAGGGGGGGAAAAAGTTCTCGAGATCTCGATCGGAAATGATCGGAGAGATGCAAAATTCCGACCCGATCGCGGGGGATAGGATCGATTCCAACGAAAATGCGGGGCGAGAGGGGAAAACCCTAGGCCCTAAGCCGTGTGGATGGAGAGGAGAATGAGAATCGTCGTGTTCGAAACGGAAACGAAGAGCGAGAGAGAGAGAGAGAGAGAGAGAGAGAGTGGAGCGGATAATTTGGGAGAAACGGGCCCGATCCGGCCCGTTTTAAAGATTCGGTCCAATGGACTGGGGAAGGAGTAGACCCGACCCATTTGATTTTTTTTTTACTTTGGCTAATAAAATCTAAAAAATCTTTATGTGAATATTCGTTTTTCACTTTTCCACCCCAATTTTTAAAAATCTATTTTTACTCCCTCTCAAAGTTTTAAGTTGATACGTGTAATACCCCTTTGTCAAGATTTCGTTTTTATTCCCTCATTTTAAAGAGTAGGTCCAGCCCTTTTTTAAGAAATAAAATACAGAAAATCTCCTTATAAATATTTATTTTGTGTTTTCATTTTCCATCCTAACTTTTAAAAATTTATATTTTACCCCCCACAAAATTTTATATTGATACGCGGAGTACCCCTCTATCAGGATTTCGTTTTTACTCCGTCATTTTAAAGAGTAGACCCGGCCCTTTTTAAAAAAAATAAAAAACAGAAAATCTCCTTATAAATATTCATTTTGTTCCCCTCAAAATTTTAAGTTGATACGCTTAGTACCCCTCCGGCAGGATTTTGTTTTTATTCCGTCATTTTAAAGAGTAGCCCCGGCCCTTTTTAAAAAAATAAAATACAGGAAAATCTCCTTATAAATATCTTCTTTTTTTTTTTACTTTTCCACTTTGATTTTTAAAAATCTATATTCTACTCTCTCAAAATTTTAAATTGATACATTTAGTCCCCCCTCTATCAGGATACCATTATTATTCCGTCCATTTTAAAGATTTGATCCATTTGATTTTTTTTGTGTGTTAAAATACTAAAAAAACTACTGTAATTATTCACTCTTTACTTTTACTCCCTGACTACCTATATTTTATTCCCTTAAAATTTTAAGCTGATGCATTTAATCCCCCTCAGTCAAGGTACCGTCACTATTCCGTCTATTTCAAAGGGCTGGAAAAAGAGTAGAGCCGACCCATTTAATTTTTTCTTGGCTAAAATATAGATAATCTTTTGTAAATATCTTTTTTTTTTCTTCTCTTTCCTGATTTTCAAAAACTTATGTTTTATCCCTTCAAAATTTCAAATTGATACATTTAAACCCCCTCAATCAGGATTCTATCACAATTCTGTCAATTTCTTATAGTTTGTATTGAAAATATCTTTGAAAATGACAGAAATATATTTAAAAAAAATTTTAATATTTTTTTTTGAAAAAGTAAAAGAAATTTAGTCATTTCAACCTCTCCATTAACACCATAAACTTCTAATAATATTTGTACATTTTAAGTGAGCGAAATTCCTCTACACTCTATAAATATACTGTGATTTTGGTAGTTCTTGAGGATTTTAGGTAGAATGTGGTTTTAGATTTGGGGGTTTTCTATTTGAAGACTTTTAGATGGTTTTGATCGGTTAGAAACCCTCTTGTAGATTGTTTGGTGGAATCCACACCTTCGTTCAAGTTTTGGCGAATTTTCTCGAAGAATCGTTGGGTTTAATCTCCGAAATTGATGATCTCCTCCTATGTCTTCTTTAGTTTATTTCTTGTTGTTTTTCTATTCTATGTTGCATTGGATGAATCGAGTCAAAGTAAAGAAATATTATTAAATGATGAATCTTGAACATAGGTAGAAAATCTAGCTATTGGAGTTAAACCTTTATATATGTATACTTTGGAGATGTTGTTATTTATGTTCTTGAGTAAAACATATTAGTTAGCATAGTATTGTAGTGGGATATCAATTGTACAAGACAAAATGGCATGTAGGATTTGATTGGGGCACACAAGTTGTTCGATAAAATACCAATGTAGCTTGTAAGCTTTCAATTGTGTTCATATTATAATTTTAGATTTATAAATTATAGCTTATAAGAGCCAAAATAAACTTAATGAGTACTTTAGCTTGTGAGTGTCGCTTTCTGCAGGACATGGCCCTCCGGAGGTATAACCAAGCAATGATGCGATTGTTCGCTTCGCCCTAATTATTGAGTGCTGAAGTGGATTCATGTGCGATTGTTCGACGTCTCACTAGACAAGCCGTTGAAAGCACCTTGTTGGTCGGGTTATGTGGAAATCCTATAGTCAACCTATATTCACGTACATTGATGCATGTAGAGGTGATAGTTGACACAATTGATACAATAAAAGTATGATGGTAAATTTTACTTGTTGTTAGTATTTACTTTCCTTTCTGCATCTACTATCTATTGTTAGTAGACTTAGTGGGTAGAACGCTCTTTACGACGATTATATCTACTGAGAACTATTTTATATAGTTCTCACAGCATTTTATTGGCTTCTTTTTTTAGAGTACCCTTCGTCCTTCGCAAGTGATCGAGACAAAGGGGTTACGCAGTAGTAAGCTCTCCACCGCTTCTTTTTGGTATGTCCAGAGGCAGAAACCTTCTTTTTGGTATATCTAGAGGAAAAACCCTTGTAAAACAATGACAGCTTGGAGGGTTAGGATATATGCCATATCAATTTTGCTTCTTGATGCCTAACCCAGCTCAAGAAATGTTCTAGTAGTTGTAACAAAATAGTATTTCTATACTTTGATACTCCAATTCATATAAATCTTTATCTATTTATATGAGTTGATTATTATTGGCTATCGCTTCGTGTGCGTGAGGAAGACTTGTGCACACGGCAGTTCTGGACACGCTATCTAGAGTGTTTCCATTTGGGCCGGATCATAACAAATATATATATATATATATATATATATATATATATATATATCAAAAATAAATAAAAAAAGTTTTGTAAAATAATATTGATATGAATAAAAAACAAAAAACAATGGAAAAAAGAGAAAAGTGCCAAAAAAAAAAAAAAAAAGGGCCCCTTTTGGTTAGCATTTTTTTAAAAGAAAAACCAAGTAAATTAATCGACGAAGCCTGAATCGAAATCAACGATAATGAATTCGTAGACAACGATTATTGACAACTATGCATGGAACACATTATCCGACGAGTATGCGAGGAACCGATCACAACACATAGATGATGTCCATGCGCACAATTAGTAACGACGGATAGAAAAGGAGATAAAGAAGTTTGATAAAAAAATGTTATGAGAAGAGAGGGAAAGGAGAAGCGAAAAAATGGTAAATGGTAAATAGAGAGGAAAGAGATTTGCATAATCTTTGTGGGGAAGAGAGTGGGCTTTGACATAGGCAAATAGGGTTTAATGTGCAACTTATTGAAATATTGTACAAGGAGCGATTTTGTTATAGAAAGTGACAGATACCTCATTTGTCATCCATTAGATGAGATCCAACAGTTCAAAATATGCCTACAATAATATTATTATAGAAAATCTCAAAAGATCGAATTGTTGCCACATGTATAACTAAGATGATCGGTGGATGGTATCGTAGGGCTAGGGCTACTATCCTATTAATAGGATAGTAGCACTTGTCCTATCAAATGGTTCTTGATGATAGAGATTCCGAATTGATGATCGGAGCCGTTGAAGTTGATCTAGAGTATTTGAAATATCTAGAAATTAAATTTTTGATAGAAAATTATTTATACTATTTAGATAATGTTTGATAACTCTGATTATGAATTGAGAAAGTCTAACCTCTATTTTAAGAAGATTATTCATTTATGACTGTTCATTTTTTAACTCTAAAGATGAACTTGATAATGATTTTTAAATATTACAAAATTTGGTTTCTAAATATTTCTAATTGTATAGATCAATTTCAACGGTGCCGATTATCAATTTAAAGTTCTGATCATTCAAAACGACTTGATAGGACAAGTGTTCCTATCCTATTAATAGGATAGTAGCTGGACTCGGTATCATAGTATCACTTTTAACGGTATATTTTTTACAGTATATTTTAATTGAGTGATATTAAAAAAAAAAAAAAAAAAAAAAAAAAAAAAAAAAAAAACTCCCTCTCTTTAAAAGAGTATGGATATGGATATGGATAAGGAAACAACTTATCTGGGATTNAAAAAAAAAACAATACCCTCAGGGATTTTTTTTCCCTGTCTTTTTGCTTTTTTTAATTATCAAGAAAAAAAAAAAAGAATAACTAGGAAGCAAACCTGTGGGCTCTCTTTCCAGCTTAATCTTTTTTTTTTAATTACATTTTATTTATTTTTGCCTTTTTCTGTTATTTTTTAAAACTTTTATTCTTTTCTTAATATATATTTTTATCAAAAATATTAAAAAAAACACAGAGAGTAATTTTCATAGTTTATTTTTTTATTAAATTTCTGAAACCAAAAGGGCAACCATTGAATCTCAAACCACAAAACCCCGAATCCTTTGTTTTTTTTTCTCTAAAAATTTAAAGTAGAAATTTTATAACCCAACCATGATGATTGAAAAAAAAAATCCTAATAAAATGAGATTGAACAAATTACCTTTTTCAAAATATTAAGAAATTAAACAAAGTTTTTTAAAATCCAAAGATTGAACAGATTACTTTTTTTTTAACATTTTTATTTTCTGCTTTCTTTTGTGGACCGTGTATTGCACCACGTACACTAAAGTACTAAACTAGAAATGCATAGAAACTTAGACGATTAATCATTTTAGCGCAATTTAAAAACAATAAACGGTTCACAATTTTAACCCCTCAAATCTACTTTTACAAATAAAATTTTTATAAGCATGTAACTGCAAATACAAATTAAAATCAACCTAATTTTTTTTCCAGAACAACTTAGGAAAGCTTTTATCTCATTATATTTATTCCCCCATAATAAATGTAGCCCCCATGTCAGATAACTTAATCACACTGTTCACAAGAATTAAAACACACTACTGAGATTCACAAAAATAGGAGAGCAACCAAATTGAAGAGAATAATTACCTGCCAAAATTCCAATCTCTATCCAAAGTTTCAAGCAGCATCAGATGAACATGGCAAAAAGGAATAAAGCTTTTTTTTTTTTATCCTCTCACAAATAGAGTGGTCCGAGAGCGGCAGCTCCGTAAAAAGATCACCGACGATTGATCTCGACGAGGGAAAACAAAAGGCTTCTGATGCAGGTAATGATTTTTGAGACGGCTCCAAACAGATAGATAAGCCGCTGGTCGCGCTCTTTAAGCTGCAACGGGTTCATTTATAGAACGAGATACAGCAGCATTAACCTGCCGAAAAGAAGGAGAAAACAAGAGAGAAGACTTGCTTATCGTAAGCAGCATATTGCATTCCGGATTCATGCATCTAAGTTATATATCATAGAAATACAGTTGATTTTTAATACCATTATTGGGAAAATTCCAAGTACTTTCATACTACTCAGAGAGGTACCGTGGCGCCGCATGTTATATGGTAATGTTCAAGTGTCCAACTGAAGAAAAGAAAAGGGTAAACCAAAAAAAAAAAAAAGAAAAAAAGAAAAAAGGGTGATGATGAGAAGACTCGCTATGGGCATGTTTGTTTCACCAAATGTAGAGAGGTTGAAGTGATTTTCGGCCGTAAATGCCCCTTCCGTTGTTTGGTTTATTGTAACTTCACGTTCGGTTGAAACTCAAACTCTTTCAAAATACTATAACTAACTTCAGCCCATTCTGAACCAAAGTCGTTTAAAGGATAAGAAAACTATAACAAACAGCGGAACTAGCAGACAGCGGAACTTGAGAAACTCAAGTTCTACAGTTGATTTTCACCTGAACTCTTAGTTCACCTGAAAAATCTAATTCAACCCGAACTTCACGTTCGGTGAAACAAACATGACGTAAGGGAGTGTGCGGCATTATTTAAGTTTTCATGTGATTGAAAGCATTTGAAATGAATTTGTCTATTATTGTTACCGTTGGTTCATTAGCAAACTCATCTATAAAACTCAAGGAAAATAAAAAAGAGATAATACAAAATTTGTGTTCTTTATAAATGCAGAAACTGAAAATAAATAAATAAATAATCCACAATAGCAATTTTAGTTTAGGTCATCTCTCAGCGCATCCAATCACATACAATTTGAGCAAAAACATAGCACCAAACATGCAGGTAATCCGGCTATTTCGTGAATATTAAATTCTACGAATTTCTAAATATGTTAACTGATTAAAATAAAATAATCTGAAAGTAAAGACTTTTAACTTTGGAAAGGCATACTAAAATTTGCAATTACTAAGTCTTAAACAATGAATTGAGTTTATTCCTAGTTGAGCCCCAATAGAATTACAAATTGTTGTACTGATGTTGTATTATTTCACAAAACAAAGTAGAGGGTAGACATCATTATCTGCAGAATTATGTTGGTGAAAATGAAGGCATACCTTGGTAGATTTGAAGAGTTCATCGAGAACTTCAGATAAGGTTGGATGCGCATGAACGGCGACTTTTAATTCCTGGATGCAACAATATTGGAATAATAAAATCAAGGGCAACATGTATTAATTCTCCCATAGACTACCTTTAAAATCTAAACTACAGAGGCATACAATCCTTGGAAAAGATAAAGGGACTTCATGAGAGAGAGAGAGAGAGAGAGAGAGAGAGAGAGAGAGAGTAGATAACAATTATTTCCTACAGGAAATTTGTCTGTTGGAATAGTGCAATTTGAATCAGAGAAATTGCTCTTCATTAAAAACAAAAAAAGAAAAGAAAGTCATTAGATTGGAGAAGGCATGAACAGAAGCTTCAAAGGTTTCAGTAGCAACCAAAGCTCCACAGTAAGTGTTAAATATCATGACCTAGCTCACTAGCATTCACAACCTTTACTACGTAGTATCAACATTATAGGGACTATGAATCGACATGTCTGAATTCCAAATTTAATTGTTTTTACGAGGTTACACGACTGTCATACCTGTAGACGTGTTCCCAAGGCTATTGCATTGGAAGCCTCATGGATGAGGTCAGCAGCATGCAAACCCAAAATGTGAACTCCAAGAATCTCCCCTGTATCAGGCCTGTATATGAGCTGCATCAAAACATGCAAAGACATAGTCTAAGTTGTTGCCCAATTTTTCTGACGAAAAAGAAGAACACTTACACAGCGGCTAGGCATTTAGTGCAAAACTATTAGACCATATATAGCTATGATTAAGGATATGTCAAATAAAGGAGCAAAAATAAATAACAATGTTTAATAAATTAAATTTAGTATACATTTAATAACAAAACTTGTTGCGGAAACAACTAAATTAATGTTTGAATATGTTTCAGAGACGCAATCACATACCTTTGCAAGGGTCAAGTAGCAGAAACATGGATTCAAGTTTTCAGAGAAAGAAAGGAGAATTACTATACAAATCCATAAAAAAAAAAAAGGTATGGAAAATTAACCTTGGCAAATCCCTCTCCTTCATTTTCTGCTAGAGCTTTTGTGTTAGCCTTGAAGCTTGTCTTAGCAACACTTATCTCAAATCCTTCCTTCTCAGCCTTCTCCCTTGCTTGGGGCTGCAAAAAGCTCAGTTGTCATACCACAGATGATCATCTAGCTTTTAAGATCCAACAAAATTAACAAGGTTACGGGTCTCTAAAATAAAGAGAGATGAATAATATATCATCAATTTTTCAAAGTTTAGAAGTTATGCTGATAGTGTTCTGTGCCAATACATACCAACAATTAAATGAATGGTCTAGTTGAATTTGCACCTCCCATTTTGTACCAACTCACAGCACATGCAAACGACATTTGACAACAAGATTTCTAGTCTCTGAAATGTTTTTAGGAATTGAACTAATTAATGTTATGGATCTTCCATGTACAGTATACTTTGCATATGTTTATCCCTATTACAAATGAAAGAAGGCTGCCAAATGAAAGAAGGCTTAGCATCCGATTCCATAAACCATGTAGTTGATAGGACCAAATTACTTGTCCTAAAAAGGTGGTTAGCCTCATGTTGTTTCCAGTAATAAATAATAAATGATATACCAAGAGTTAACAAGCACTTGCATTTTCATTGTTTCCACTACTTAAATTCAACAAATCTCAACAGAGAAATACTAGTATATAAATATAATTTCTTATCCAAGATAATCTTGCCCTTTTTCGCAGCATTACAGAAAAAACGAGACAATAAACATGTTTGCCCTATCAACAAATTTATAATTTGTTCTAGAGTCTAGACTATGTTTGATATTAGAACCTCAACAGATTCAATACAGCCAGGAGCGAAATGCAGCATCACAACAAGCCCACATATGAGAATGTAATGAGAGACACCAAAATTACCTCAGTGAGGCCAACCATACTGATTTCAGGATGGGTGAAACAAGCAGCTGGAACGCTCAGATGGTTTAGAACATTATCCCTCCCGCAAAGTTGCTCAACGACTATGTCCACAACATCATGACATATTAAATGACACAATCACTAACTATAGTTGCTAGAAACATGTCTTGACAACTTCTTTTTGCGGGGAAAAGGTACCTGAGATCCCTTGTGCACTCGCAGCGTGCGCAAGCATAAGTTTACCATTGGCATCTCCTATGCAATATAGATGTGGAACCTATATATAATTACACAGAAAATTTGTATTAGACATGCCATGTGGGAATTACTGATTTTGGAGAAGGGACGAAAAAAAGGATTTGTATGGATAAGACATCAATGGCTATAGTTTAAGTTGACAGTAAAGGACGAACCAGATTGCCGTTCGCATCCATAACTCGCATCCGTTCATCAACTGGAACAAAGCCACGCTGTGTGACTACATTTATCTGGAGATAATAAAAAAGTTAATTGTCAACCCTTTTGAGTTTTTCCTCTAGATAATTAACAGTTTCAAGCACTTACATTTTCTAAGCCAAGTCCTTTTGTAAATGGTGCCCTTCCAGTTGCTATAAGGGCTGCATCTACCTGTAAAAATCAATTCTACAAATTATTCTTGTAATCAGCAAGTAATTATCTCAATAAAGTACTTAGCAAGTAATTATCTCAATAAAGTGCAAAAGATTTGATAAAAAATATAATAAGCGATTAGAATATAGCGGTACTAAAGAAAATAAATATTTGATATCATGGTGTGTCAGCACACGTCCTTTTGTAATGCAAAATGCCATATATCCTTCCATAAGTAGATATGCTTTGTCAATAATTGGCTTATATAATGAAATGAGAATATCTCATGGCATATATCCTTCCATTTACTGGCAAAAGAGTTTGTGGTCAAGCATAAGCGCATCAGGCATAGAGACTGTCAAGTAAGTTTCCTCCACTTTCACTAAAACAAAGTAATAAATTCATAAAATGCATTATAATTCAATTAAATCCCACTGGCTTTTAAGATAATTGATCATGGTCATAAAGTTGAAAATAACATTACTAAGTGTAAACTTCTCCAAGCATCTACAGAAATTGCAAAAGGAGAAAATCCATAAAATCAATATACCTCTAGAGTGTCTTTAGGTTCTTTTGTCTTTGCATCAATAAGTTCAATAAGGACTGGTTTTCCATCCTTTGCCGGAGTAATCTACAACCACAAGCATATATAGAAATTAAAAAATCATCAATATTGCCGCAATCAACTTAGTAGCACAGGAAAGATGAGTTTGGCAGTTAAAGCAAACCTTCTTAGCAAAGACACCAGTATGATAATCAATTTTCCGAGGATTAATAAGAATCCTCTGGGCCAACTTTCCAATCTCAGGATCAAAGCCAGGCATGAGCTGATCAAGAGCTTCAACAAAAGTAACCTGTCCAATCAAGTTTGCCAAACTGAGGGAAAAATTCAACTTAAGGATAAACGGAAATAATTAAAATTACCAGTTAGTCCACTAACTATTAAAGATTCTTCACTAGCACATTTGATCCTGAAGTTCCAAGTCAAAGAGTGGAGTTAATGCCATGGATTTAAAAAAGTTAAGTTCATTTACAACAACATCACTAATCCAATTTGTCTGCATTGATCTACACTAGGTTTAGACTATAGATACTAAGTCAAAGGGCGGACTTAATCCTGTGAAATAAGGATTACATATTTAAATCATGGATAAAATAATTAAGTATACCTCACTTCCAAGGGCTGTGTAGACATCACTAAATTCAAGTCCAATATAACCACTTCCTACAATAGCTATCCAATCTGGAACCCATTCCAGCTTGAGGGCATGATCACTAGTAAATACAGTTTTCCCTGCAAATCACCATCCACTTAAGATTTAACAGTCATGAAGATCAAGCAGGAGTGAAAATCATATCAGAAGCAGACTTACTACTAATATGCTATACTTTTTAAGCAGCACTGTAATTAGAGGCTTTATTTTGCACAATGGAATCAAATTGTAACTATACAATGGAATATTCAAACATAAACATATCAAATGCGTTCATTATTGCTAGCAAACTTCAGAGCATTTAAACTCAAGCTTCATGAATAACGAGTTATGTCACAATATAATGGCAGTATGAGAAAGTTGCAACATAGAGTCTGCAAATCATGGTTCTTCACCAGTGACCTTTTTATGTGCCAAAGCACGAAGATGTGTCAGGAGGGAAATTTCAAGCAGCTCATATGGCCTGAATCACTGGCATTCAACAGTTAGAAGGATTGATCATAAAACATATTGTTTGTTATCAAGGTCTCCTACTTAGAACTGCTTCATGCTTGTCCATATGCCATCATATGTCATAAAAATTATGAGGACAAAACAGGTGCAAAGTAAATCATTTCAGCGGACAGCACCTAATACATCCTGACCCTAAATCCACATCACATTGACTGCTTATGAACAAGATGCCGAGGTAACGGGAATTACCATCAATTTCAATGCCATTAGGTACAAAAGGAACAGATCCGGTTGCAATTATGATGTCTCTAGCGGTGATTTCCTTGTCAGGAAGCCCAACTTTCCCATATCTCACTTTTTGTGTGCCCTGTATTAGTTACCAAGTGATCCAGGTTTAATTAACGTTACGCGTGAGCTTAATTTAGTATAATCAGCATGGAAGCTGTATTAAATTATCAAGAGGCAGGGCCATCTGCTTCATCAGCACAAAAGAAGAATAATTAAAACTATATTGCTTATCCAATAATTCTTCAGAAAATTTAATGCGTTCAGAAAGGGGGAAAAAGAACAGTATGTGCTGAAGCCTGTGAAGCACATATACTTCATTTTTGGAGCCGTTCGCATATTGAATATGTATTGGATCTGAATACATGACCGATACTCCACTGATATGTGTCTGATACAGCATTTAAATATCCCATTTTTCCAAAAATATAAAAAAAAAATAGCGGATACGACTTCAATACGGCATGATACGAAAGATATTGTGGGATACAGGACAGGATATAGTGGGCCACTTGTTGGGGGTCAAAAACGGGTTGGAGAAATTGAATTTTCCAACAAACCAGCATTCAAACCAACTTATAAGGGAGGGATACATATTGCGCCCTAATTCCCAGTTTTGAACTTCACCCCCTTTCTCTAGTTAGTCATGAACGCATGGGATTGATATGCCCTAATTTTGGACAGCAAATGATGGTGGCTCACTGGGAGTGCGGATGGCGGCCATGGCTCTATCAGGGTGATGATGACTCTCTCCCTTGTCTCCTTCTAGTACGTACTTCACTCTAACCTATTCTCATTCTCTCTTTTCTTTTCTTTTTTTCCTATAGATGTTATTGAAAGGAAGGAGATAGGATGGAAAAAGCAAATAGAAAAAGAAAAACGGGAGGAAAAAGAAAAGGAAGAAATAAAAGAAAGGAAAAAGAAAAGAGATGAATGAGAAAGAAGAAAATAAGGAAAAAGAGAAAGAATAAAACCAAAAAACAAAAATAAAACAAACAAAATTAGGGGCACGGTACAGCATAGGGCAAGACGACAATCATTGATGCGTATACATGATAATCCTCATTGCTAGAGTAAGCTATATTGTGACATACAATAAACACAGAAGAATGTTTGACGTACCACGACAGTGCCAACACCAGTTAGAATGTCTACGCCTAAAGCTTTCATTGAATTGGTCAAATTACTTCGAATATTAGAAACAAGATTATTTGCGTGGTCAGCAACTCCTTGCCTATCATATCCTGGAGAAGAAACCTATCACCAAGAGTAGAAAGGTGTTAGAACTTGAAAATTGGACAGAACAGCAATATTATTGCAGTTATCCAAGTCTTCCCAACAGTATATGTATGAGAATAGAAAGGCACATAAGTCTCTGGAACTGTATAATTTTTTTTTTTTTGATGCAGCTGAATATATTTGATTAGCATGTACAATTTTACAATCAGCATGATCAGATCAAACAACTGACAGAAATGAAAAATATGATAAGACTATGATAAGTACAGTCTCGAACCTTTTTATAACTACAAAATCAAAAGGCATTTTTTTAAACATAAACTAACTACGCATATTGTTCATAAAGTGTCCTTGTATGAGAAACATAAACGAGCAAGCATGATGTAGCGACAATACCTTTAAACCCAGTGACTTCAGATGATGTTCGTCATGAAGCTCACGCATCCGACCGCTTACAGCAAGAAGTGCTTTAGATGGCACACAACCTCTATTTACACATGTTCCTCCAACAACATCGCCTTCAATAATGGCAGTTTTCAATCCCTGCGAAACCAATAAAGATAGCATATGTAAATCAGTTTTCATACAGAACAGAGTTTCCAACAAGCAACAATGATCAAAAGAAGCATTAGCAGTCACATCAGCAAAAACTGATGCTTAGGTAACTGATTGCTAAAGATTCATCCTAAACAATAAGAGTAGCCATACAATTGCACATGCGAGTAGTTGATTCTTGACAATTGACACCACAAATTTGAATTCTGAATAGCTTGTCAACAATTCCTTTGGAACAAGAACCAGATCTCGTAACAATCACATACACCTAAAATACCTCTGGTATCAAACTTAATGGCAAAGAAAAAGAGAATCTTGCATTATATGCATTCCCCCATCGAGAATCTTGCTCTCAATAGTAGAAATTTATCTCATTTGACATGTGATTTCCAAAAAAAATAAAGAATAAAAAAAATTATATAAGCTACGCGATGTCGATTATGGTATTAAAACACCATTCACTAGATGCTCAGGCTTTTGGGATTGGGTTCGAGGCCTTTAACACTCGACAAAAGATTAGTGTTCCCAATGTAGAGTTCCAAACGCACCGGATTCATCAACAACTTAATAAAATTAAGCATTAATACTCCAATTCAAGTGGATTTTAAGCATAGTTACACTGAGAGAACACAGATCCAGCTCGGAGAAAACAAATTACATTCTCCACCGCATGGACCGCGGCGCCGTGGCCGCCGACGCCGGCCCCGATGATGACGAGGTCGTAGTCGAACCCCGACGCGGGGCTCCCATTCCCCGCGCCCGCCGCCGCCGCCGCCGCCGCCGCGGCGACCGTCCTCGGGAGCCCCCGCGCGGGCGCCGGCGGGATCCGGCCGGTCGCCGGCGACCGGAGGCGACGCAGCCCGAGCGCCTCGCGGCGGAGGCCGCAGAAGCGGATTCCGGCCGGCCGGAGGCCTCCGGCCAGCGGGAAGGCGTCGGATCTCGCCCCCGCCGCCGGGAAGGGGGCGGCGACGGAGAGAGAGATCGCCGAGTGCATCGCTAGAGAGAGAGAGAAGGGGGAGTTAGGGTTAGGTTGGGGTTTGAGGGGGGTGGAGAGAGAGAGAGAGAGAGAGAGAGAGAGGGGGAGATATAGAGAGAGTGAGGAAGAGCCTCGAAGAGTCCGTTGAGAGGGCGGAGGATTCGAAGAGGGGAGAGGGAGAGGGAGAGGGAGAGGGCGAGGGGACGGTCTACACAGTTGCATAGACCCGGTGTTTGAGGTTTGTGGAAAAGTTTCTGCTTGGGTTCGCTGTACCACGTCATCCGTGGACCTGACAGGTAAAATTGCCCTAAATAGTGTCCATCAAATGTTTATTTTCTTACTTAATTTTGATACTTATCAAATTAGACCATGGGTAATTATTAAGTAGCGAAATCTTCAACATATAAATTAAATTTGAATTTAAAAACTTTAATTTAACATATAAGTTTTTTTTATCACAATAATTTATATTTTATATTCAAGAAAATTTTGAATTTGATTAAAATCTTCAAGCTTCTATGTTGTTTCAGTATTGAATTAACAATCTGAATTCAAATTTTCTTGTCGAATTTAATTTTTACTATTACTTATAAACCCAACTTTTTTTATTTATTTAAATATAAAGTTTCTATTTTTAAAAACTAAATTCAAATTTTAGATTTGAATTTAATTTGCAGTATTACTTGTGAAACCAACTTCTTACTTTAAAGGCAATAATGGATTTAATGACTCACATAAAAGGCAATAATTTTTTTTTTTTCCTTTCTTGATTAATTTATAATGTATATTAAAGTTTGTACATATTATTGAGTTTCATGAAGTTAAACCTATGTCTATCATTCCAATTTGAATTTTTTACTCATTTCCACTTAATCATTTCCTTTAGGGCTTTTTTTGCAAATAGCCCCTTGACAAATTTTTTTAAAAAAATTAGCCATGTCAAAAATTTATTTGCAAAAATGGTCCTGACCCTACCACGCAAGCGCCTCGTCAGCGCCACGCAGGCGGGGCTGGGACCAGGTGTTTAAGTTGAACACGGTGAACCGTTCACCGTGTTCAAATACGGTGAATGGTTCACCGTGTCCAATGTATTATACACACCCAAGTCAGGGTGTGAATAATACATTGAATACGGTGATTGGTTCACCGTGTCTAAACACAGTGAACTATTCACCGTGTATTGGACACGGTGAACGATTCACCGTGTGAAATACAAATACCCAACCCTTAGCCAAAAATGGCTAAGTGTGGCGTATTTGTATTGGATACGGTGAACTGTTCACCGTGTCTAAACACGATTCACCGTGTCCAATACAAATACCCAACCCTTAGCCAAAAATGGCTAAGTATGGCGTATTTGTATTGGACACGGTGAACTGTTCACCGTGTCTAAACACGGTGAATTGTTCACCATGTTTAGACACGGTGAGCCAATTACTATGTCCAATACAAGTACCAAAGACTTAGCAGAAAATGGCTAAGTCCCGGGTATTTGTATTGGACACGGTGAATGGTTCACCGTGTTCAATACAACTAACCTGACAGCTATTTTTTTGGCGCAAAAAACCAAATCAATAGACATCATAACATCACAACACAATAATACAATACAGATACCTAAACGCAACAGTACAATACAACATCACAGCATCACAACACAATAGTACAATATACACATCACTACCAACAGAATCTCAATAAAGTATCAATACTAGATAATCACAACAGAATATCCAAAATTAAAGCAAGTTTTACAATAATATAGAAATATAANATATATATATATATATTCGAGTTTTTCGAGCTTTTCGAGCCTAATTCGAACGAGCCGAGTAATACTCAAGCTCGGCTTGAAATAAATTTCGAGCCTTTTTTTTGGTTCAACCTCGGCTTATTTAATTTCGAGTCGAGTTCGAGCGAGCCAAATATCGAGTCGAACGCGAGCCAGCTCGCTCATTTGCCAGCCCTAGGTAGTTTTACCATCCAAAATATAGTTGATTTACCATTCAATATGTAGAATAGTAAAATTTGTATATAAAGTTATCAAGTGCGGGAGAGCCAAATAAGTTATGCATAGCTGCAATTCTTCGAGTGGTTTTATCTGGTATATTTAAGCAAGCAAAATTCTTATTGTTAAAAATAAAATATATTTTTTAAACTACAAATATTTTTTTATATCCAACCAAACAATACTTCTCAGCGTATTTTTAAGTGGTTTTGATTTGCGCATGGAATTGGTCAACCAAATCAAAAACCGTTAAAAGTGACATGATCGCAACCTAATGATTAGGAGTATGTGGAAGGCTATGTAAAAGTGTTTAAGTACACAATAAGTTAAGAGCTAGGCTGCTGTACTATCCGGAAGTACGAAGGTCTCTATAATACCAAATTATTTTCAATTATACGGCTTCCAAATCTACGATTGGTTTCATTAGGCTTAATCTACACTATTGAAAATATTTGAAAACTAAATTTTATAATTTTTCGATATTATTTGATTAGTGATCAAAGATTTCAAAATTAACAATTTTAATAGTCGATGTAATGCATTTGTAAATTTAACGATGTAAAACAATCCAAATCTGATAAAATTTTTATAGAAATTTTTTTTTTCACTATTTAGAATAAGATCAGTGCGTCTGATCTTACATTCAAATTTTTTATTATCATTTTTTATAAGACTTTTATTTTCAGCCGTTCATATTTAAACTAATCGTTTGATAGATAAATAATGTCGAAAAATTATAAAATTTAGTTTTCAAATACTTTTAATAGTTTAAATCAACTCTAATGAAGCCGATCGTCGATTTAAAAACCGTATCATTGAAAATGACTTGATAGCACAAAGACCTCCGTGCTACCCACCGATAGTACGGCAGCCAGACTCATAAGTTACTATGCAAATCAAAAGTTCCCAAGGAAAGAGGTTTCGAATTCAATTTTAGGGAATATTTTGGGAACACCTAATTACAACTACACTACAGTTATAACTGCATACAAATTTAAATTCGATGTTTGATTTGATTATTTGAATTAATTATTTCAATTGAAACAAAAGAGCTCAATTGCAGCAATCATAACTAAATCTCCCGTGTAACTAAATCTCGTGCAGTTCCAACTACAAGCGCTCCGAACTACATGCATCTCCAACTACACACTATTTACAATTCCAACTACAAGCACTCCGAACTACATACTATTTACAGCTACACCCAACCAAAAAGGTAGGAAATTCAAGAGGATGATCTCCGAGTACGGACCAGAATTTATAGTGAATGAGCTTCCGTAAAGTACAATTGGAATTCAAGTAAATTAGGTTTGTGATTAATTATCACTAAGATGAATTTTAAAAACATATTATCAAACCTTTCTTCTTTTTTTTTGTCCTTTTTTTTCTCCTGCTGGATTTCATGCTGTGCGAATCTTTTGTACACTGCATTCCATCTTTTCACTCTTCCTACTCTTTATGCTTGAGAAATCCAAATCACCACAAATTCTATCCGCAATCATTTACATACAATGTTGTTTATATATATGGATATAAATGCAATATTAGGAGGCGAAAGAAAGGAGAAATATAAAAGTGAACTAAAAATTCGAGTTCAAAGACACAAGCAAAGAAACAAAGAAAATTTTTTTTAAAAAAACAGCCATGTTTGTATGGAATCCCTCAACTGTTCCCTTTGTTTCTTTTTGGTTTTCTCAACAAAGAGATCACTAGTGAAAAATCATCAATCCCTCTTTCTAACTACTAAGACCAACTAATAAAATAACGGTAAAAGCGAACCGCGATCGGATAGGGCGAGAGCTGGGCACGGGGCTTTTGCTTTTCACCGTCCTGCTCGTCTAAAGCTCGTCCTGTAAACACAGCGGCAAAAGTATCGAGTTAATAATAAAAACTTTTGGGTTAAATATCACAGCCTGGTCTGTATACTTTCGAATTAAAACACAACTGTCGGCCTAATTATAAACTATAAAAAACAATCTAGTGTCTCTAGTAAAATTAATTTTAACTTTCACCGGTAAAAGGTCAGTTTACAGCAAAAGTCAGGGTCGTTTTCATAGTCGAGAGCTATAGTGCAATCTATATGTTCGAGTTTGGGACGCAAGAGTTTTTAAGCCGAAGATTGGGGGACCAAGTAGCAATACCGGATGGTACAGGAACAACTCAAACATTTCACCATAATATTTTTGTAGGATAAGCAACGGAAAAATTTGTAAGGGTTTTAGAGATTGAGCATACATGAGGAGTCGCCTCGACCTCATCTTCTAAAGAAGCCTGCGCATCGAATTTAGAGTCGGAATCGGCACCATCCGCATCATCATCATCATCCTCATCATCCTGTCAAATGATTTTTGTTTTCATAAATGAAATTGAGAAATGTAATAAAATTACTAAGTTATAAACCAGAAGAGTTGAGACTTCGGAGCTTACGTCCACATCAGAGTCCGCATCCTTCGATTCCTGCTGATAATAAAAGGGAAGAAGACCAGGAAGACTATTAATATCGAATCTTTCTATTACTCAATAAACGATAAACGATATGATCTCGGAAAACTTATAAATATATTAACATGACAACCATAACTAGGAGATGAATCAGAAATTTTGACTCGAATTTTTATGTGGCAACTCTAAATTTTGCATTAACAACTCCAAATAAATGCAATATAATGAGACAACAAAAAGAAAAGAACTGTTAGATGAAAAATGAGTATACCTCCTCGTCTTTCTTCTTCTCGGCCTCATCAAACGCAGCCTTCTCGGCCTGCCATATCCAAAAAAGGCCCCAAAGTTATGTTGCAAGATATTATATTTGGTTTTTAAGTTACTAGAGCAATTAAAAAGCTTAAAAAGACATACATCCTTGTGCTTGCCCCATGTCTCCTCAGCAAACTTCTTAGCATACTCAGGGTCGTCGGTGATCAAAAAGTTATCAAACAAGGTTCCAGATTTAACCTGGCAAAAAAAAATAATATAGGTAAGAAATGTGTTATACACGGAACAAGATCGAAGAGTAATAGAAAGACATCTAGACCTGCGACAACTCAATGCCAATGTATTTCAAGTTCGAGAAAGCATACCTGCCACAACTCGATGCCAATGTACTTCAAGTTCGAGAAAGCATAGATGTAGGGATCATCCTTGAAATCTGCAAAAATATGTAAGATATAGCTTTAGATGCGTTTTTTTTTTGTAAATAGGAAAACGCCAAAGAAAGTTTACAACTAGGGTTGTTAATAATATTTACCTGGGTTGTCGATCAATGGCGCCTTCCATTTGCCCTTGTAGTTAGGATTCTTAATTTTCTAAAGAAAAGAAAGAAAGAGAAATAAGCAGCAGTTCCGATTTGAGAGGCTTTTGATACAAAATGGAAGTGATTCTTTACCTTCTGCTTCCACGGCCCCTTGTATTCGGAGTTTGGAATAGTCGGTGCCGTCCATTCACCATCCTCTTCATCGTCCCAATCCTCAGGCTGCATCAAGCAAGCAATAGAAGATTGCAGATAAAAGCAGATAATGTTAGTAACTGGGAACCCAGCAATAGCAAAGAGTATTTCCTCCACATTACAAGAGAAGATCACTTTCCAGATTATTATTATTATTATTATTATTAGGGAAAACTTCAAAAACCCCCCTTGTGGTTTCAATTTTTTTCACTTTAGTACCCTGTGGTTTAAAATGTATCAAGTTAGTACCATGTGGTTTCTCACTTTATCACTTTAGTACCCTGTGGTTTAAAGTGTATCAAGTTAGTACCCTGTGGTTTTGCACTTTATCTCCTCCACATTACAAGAGAAGATCACTTTCCAGANCAACAGAATATCCAAAATTAAAGCAAGTTTTACAATAATATAGAAATATAATATCATGTTCTCCTCCTACTCACTCGACCACGTCGCCTACCACGTCCGCGACCACGATCAATACCATGCTCATCAAAAGGCTCTAAGATCTCCAACTGGTCCAGATGCTCGATAGCAGCACCCTCAATAACCGGCTCAATCACAGCAGTAGCATCTGTCGGTGGTATGTCTAGCCGTGGAGGAGCTGAAGAGGATAGCTGATCTGTACGGGTAGACTGCATATGTCGTCGACGCCTATAATAAACAATATCAACTGCTCGAGGTGGATCCTGTGATACTGGTGCTGGTGCCGGGTTCATAACATAAACATAAGGTGGTTCCTCTATCGGTGATGATGGCCTCGGTGGATTATATACTGGTGCATGGCCGGACGTTGATGCTCCACCATAGTCTGCCGGTCGTGGAGATACAGTGTGTGGAAGCGTAGGTAAAGTCTCCAAAACTGCTTCCATCTGATCGGCAACATGTGATAGAGCATCTAATACTCCACCTCCTGGAATATCTGGCAGGACACGTCTGATCGCATAATGTGATCTCTGCACGATATCAACCTGAAATAAAAGCACCATCAAAAAGATTATACGAAACTTTCTTGTATATATAAAAATAAATATAAAAAGATATTATATATTACAATCATACCAATACTCTCTCGACGTGCCCACGTGGCTGATACGCGAAGGGTGGCCGCTGTACAGGTGTAGATATCCACCTCCTGGTGATCGTCCAATACCACTGCATGTAAACAGTAGTAGCTCGTATAGGATCTGAATCTGTCTCAGGGGCCACCTCTGCTATATCCACCAATCTATCATTCCAACGCTGAATGTATAAAGCATGGTATGCCGCCCAATCCTTATCTGCTCTGCCTCGTGAATTGATGCGAGGTATGACAAGCACTGTTTCAGGTATATGCTGTAATAGCCCAAACTGCCGAAGCACACGATCGGGATGATAGGGCTCAATAATGTAGAAACAAACTAAGGTAGTCCTCGATCGCCAAACCTGGGACCCCGCCAGACAAAAAGGTGAGAGCGTCTCTAACACTGTGTCGTCATAAGGCCTCCATGTAATCTATTGTGAAAAATATATATGATTAGTTATCAAAATTGGACTATGTTGACTCGTGTTATCAAAATTGAACTATTGTGAAAAATACATATGATTACTACGAAAAGGCTCTAAGAATTAAAAGGAAAGCACATAAAAATTAGATAATTCAATGTTTAAAAGATTCAATATTTATATTACCAACTCAGGATCTGTCTTACGGTATTTTCATAATATATTGGTGTAGTACTTTGAACTTGGTATATTGCAAAGTTCGAGAGTGGGATGGGTAATTCGAGCTAACCTACATCTTTTAAAGAGTTGTAGTGAGGTTTTGACAAGTTAAAAGTGTAATCGAACAGCCGAAGGCACAAACGTGTATTGCAAAGTGTACTTGTGAGTTTGATGCTAAGTGAATTGTGGATTTAGTGTAATTGTGTCATTGGCTCATTGCAAAGTGTACTTGTGAGTTTGGGTTGCACAGCGATTGGTCCATTCATAGTGAGAGGACTCTGTGAGGGGGGGTTGCACAGTGAGAGGCCTCACAGGGTCTCTGTGCGGGGTTGGCAGTGAGAGGCCTCACAAAGGCTTCTCACTGTGAGGGAGGGAGGAAGGGGGGGCACAGTGAGAGTGAGAGGAAGAAAGAGAGGTTAGAGAGAGCAAAAGAGGTGGGGGGGTGTTCTCGGCCGGGTAAGGGCGGCATCGGCGTCGCCGCCGGCGGCGGGGTGGGCCACAGAGAGATAGAGAGAGAGGTGGGGGCTTCTAGGCTAGAGAGAGAATGAGTGTGGGGAAACACCTAAGGCGACAAATGGCGGCGTCGGCGTCGGCGTCTGCCAAAGAGAGAGAGCAAGAGGAAAAAGAGAGAGAGAGAGAGAGAGAGAGAGAGAGAGAGAGAGAGAGTTTGGGGGAAGAGGAAGATAGCTCGGGAGGGGGGTGTATTCAAAGAGAACACAGTGAACCATTCATCGTGTCTGGACACGGTGGACCTTTCACCGTGTCTGGACACGATGGACCATTCACCGTGTCCAATGCTTATACCCAACTTAGCCATTTTATGGCTAAGTCCGTGCGTATACCCAACTTCGCCATTTTTTGGCTAAGTCCAGAGTATTTGTATTGGAATGGACACGGTGATTGGATCACCGTGTTTAGACATGGTGATCTATTCACCGTGTTTAGACACGGTGAACCAATCACCGTGTTCAATGTATTATTCACACCCTGACTTGGGTGCGTATAATATTTTGGACACGGTGAACCATTCACCGTATTTGAATACGGTGAACGGTTCACCGTGTTCAACTTAAACACCTGGCCCGAGCTCCTCCCGCGTGGCGCTGATGTGACGCTTGCGTGGCAGGGTCAGGGTCATTTTTGTAAATAAATTTTTAACAGGGCTAATTTTAAAAAAAATTTATCCAGGGGCTATTTGCAAAAAAAGCCTTTTTTTTTATTCTATGGATGGCGGATACTGTAGTTTAATAGTAGATTCTCAAAAAGTCAAAATGGTATCTCGGCCGTTAATTTAAAAAGTAATAATAATGATGGCTAAAATCTAATAAAGTGTTGCATGGAAGCATGCCTCATTTGTAAAAATATAAATTTTACAATAAATTAAAATTTTGAAGAGTTTCAACAAATAGGATTGCGCCGCGTGGAGAACTTGATTTAGACCGGGTGTAATGTGGTAGTAGCAGGGAATTGCGTGTGGACGATGGTGTGAAGAGGTTGCGTTGTGACATTTATAGGCGGACCAGGTGAACTACCATGTATACACAACAAGATAATATATTAATTTAAAGGGCTTTTTTTTTTTTTTTTGCATTGCGTGCTCTCAAAAAAAAAAAAAATATATTATATAATAGATTATATTATATATATAATTAAATATTAATATTATATAGGGCTATATAATTTATTGAATTTGACTCCTATGCTTTTAAAAATAAACCAAGTCATTGGTGCTATGTAAATTTTCGTGCCCTTAGATTAAAAGATGTGTGGTTTAGGGATGATGTGCGCCCGTCAGGGTTGAGTGGGTGGTTGGTTTGAATAGCATATCTAATGGTTAAAAATGATCAAATGGAAAGATACGGTTAAAAATTTAACAACACTAACATCTGGGTACTTTTACAGCACCATAGCTGGAGTCTAGTATATATATATAATATATATATATATATATTATATATATATATGTATATATTTAAAAAAGTCTATCAACATTTATAATATAAATTTAGTTCTATTCTCGTAACGCAGACGCCACATCAGCGCCACGCAAGCTGGCTAGGGAGGGGCGTTCAGTTGAACACCGGCGGACCACACTCACCATGTTCCACCGCTTACCGTGTTCAAATACAGTAAATGGTTCACCGCATTCTATATTTATATTCTCTCTATTCAATATTTATATTTTTTCACAATACATATATTTTCTTAAACACTGTGAATGAATTACCGTGTTTCACTTATTCCAGCATCTCCATCTTTACTCGTGTGGCGCTTATATGGCGCCTGCGTTGTAGGGATAGGACCAAAATTGTAATTATAAATTTGATAGGATTATTTGTAAAAATAATTTTTCTCCCGGGCCAAATGCAAAAAAAAAAAAACAAAGCCCTTACTTTAATTAGATGAGTGTTTCCTTGTTTTTTGAGAAAATAAATAGAAAGAGTGAATAAAAGGAGCTAAATAGCCGTTTTCAATTATTTTAATGCCCTGCTGGCTATTAACGTCCCCGAGCTCAGAAACTAAAATTTTTAAAAACTAAATAAAAAGTCAATTTAAAATTTTTAAAAATTTTAAAGTAGCAAGTCCCACTGATTTGTTTGATTATATACAATTACGATTGTATCGTAGTTTTAAATACATGTGGGTGCAAAAATAGTGACAAAATCAGCAGCAGCAGTAGAAACTATACTTGTAATTGGCTGTAGTTAGTTCTAAGGAAAATTTTCAAATACCATCCCTATGGTGTCACACTTTTCTACTTTAGTACCCTGTAGTTTAAAGTGTATCAATTTAGTACCGTGTGATTTCGCACTTTCTCATTTTAGTACCCTGCGGTTTAACGTGCATCAATTTAGTATCCTGTGGTTTTATTTTTCTCTTTTCGTCGACTCCTCTGTTAATATTTCGTTAAATTACATATAAAAAATTTCACATACCCTACCTACGTTTATCGAATATTTACTTTAGTACCCTTTAGTTTTAACTTTAGCACTGATATTTTTTCCCGTTAATATTTCGTTAAATTATATACAAAAAACTTCAGATACCCTATCTAGGTTTATCAAAAATTCACTTTAGTACCATTTAATTTTAACTTTGTCACTAATTTAATGAAAAAATTTAATAAAATGAGAAAAATAAAACCACAGGATGCTAACTTGATACACTTTAAACCACAGGGTACTAAAGTGAGAAACTGCGAAACCACAAGAGCTAACTTGATACATTTTAAACCACAGAGTACTAAAGTGAGAAAGTGTGAAACCACAAGAGGGGTATTTGAAGTTTACGCTAGTTCTAATTATAGCGGCTGGAAAAAGTAATTTTTAACAAAATATAAAGTTGCCTACTAATCACATTTAAAAAAAAAAAAAAAACATAGGGGGTAGTTTTAGGGGTGGAAACGAGCCGAGCTCGAGCGAGCTTATCTCGGATCAAATTCGGCTTGAAATTAATTTCGAGCTTAAATTTAAGCTCAAACTTGGATTGAAATTAATTCGAGCCGAGCTCGAGCAANAGGGGGGTTTTTGAAGTTTTTCCTTATTATTATTATTATTTTACCTTCTTAGCATCAGGATCGGGAATTTCTTTGGGAATGTCATCATAACCCTGCAGAGAGCATTAAAACAAGTCAGGTCAAGTTCCAGAACAGAAATTGCTTTATACAATTTGGTCAATTCAGGTCCAATTAAGGTACAAAATAGTGACCCACCTGACCTACTTTGCTTGCTTAGAGATATTATAGCAAATTTTTCGGATGAAATTTGGGCTAGATTTATGTCAAAAGATAGCATTTCTACGGAAAAGAGTTTAAGCACTTTTTAACAGAGACCAGAGCATCACAAGTTCTTGTTTCAACTTTTAATGAATTAACAGAAAGTAAGCTATAATACCTCAGGCTTCTTATCCTCAGGATCAGGAATGTACTCCTTGTCATCCCAATCTTCAGGCTGCAAACAAGAGAAATTGTGTAGTTAAAAAAAGAAAACAATATCAACTAAGCAGACAGATAGGAGGTGTTGCAAAAACGATGAATATATTTCTTACTTTCTTGGCTTCCGGGTCCTTTATTTTCTTCGGAGGAAGGATATCCCAATCATCATAGATGCTTCCTGATTTCTTCTCGTCGTTATCAATAAGAATGCTGTAAGTGGCATCAGGGCGGATAATGAATGTATAGACATGAGTTAGTTGATCGGTCTCACACGGCACTTCCTTTTTAATCAAATGGTTCTTCCCATCACGAGAAAGAATGGCATGGACCTTTTTGGTGCTGTACCCACAAATATCAGGTCCAAACATGATACTGCAATTCAGAAAAATGTTCACTTGGTAAGATTCTCAATGACAAAATAAAAATATAAGATTAAGAAGAGAGCAAAAAAAAAGTTCAATTGTCTAGGCCTATTGAACTATCAATTATAATGAAAAGACTACCTAAACTTTCACAATTTTCATTTTCACTATCTATTCTTATGATATATTTGTTTAAAGTAGCTCCCTGTCAAATCTGAACGCGTTCAACTATTTCTGACAAAATATTTTGTAACCAAACATGATATTCTTTTCTTTAATGAAATATTCTAACAGGACCAATGGATCGAAATCAAATGCAATGACAAGCACAGTAAAATCAAAAGTCTATTAAAATGCACTATCATTGGGATAAGGCCAATTTGATTTCTTACCTATAAGGAGTGTCACCGCCAAACTTCTTTTGATCAACTTCACCGCTAAGCAGCTTCACATAGCCACCTCCACAGTCTAATTTCTGCTCATGTTTCACAGAAAACTGCAGAACTAAGGTCTTATCCTTGTTAGTAAACTCAGGGAACTCCGCAGAAATGGCATAGAACCTATAATCTTCGGAGGTCTGGATGCCTGCATGTGGAGAATTAAAAGAACAAACCATACATTAACAGGCCAATTAAGATGAATTAAATAACAACAGGATGATGCGGAAGAAAATAAATACCTTTATCCTCAGGATCCCCGTTCCATTTGCCAGATGTATAGTTCCATTCACCGGCCAGGTTCTCATCTTTCTTCCAATCAGATTTAACCCACCGATTCTCCCACCCATCTTAGATTACAAGAAAAAAGAAAACGTAAATTATAATATCCTTCAACCCAAAAGCCAAAAGAATACAATCATCCATGCATTTCATACAATGGTTAGGCCCTTTCTGGCTCTGTTGTAGAGTATGGTAGTGCCTTTAAAGAAAAGCATTGTACCAAATTCACTGGAACAGATTCTAAAGTAAAAGCGCCTATGTAAAGCTTCTGCTTTGGACCTAAGAATCTTATTCTAACCTCATAATCTTATTCTGATTCACAATGCAGCAGAATCACCAGACTCTTCTGTTTGTCGAACTCTCTACTAAGGTGACTTCTGCTGTAAGCAGAATCAGAATTGAGGTCATACAGGCACTTTTATTCAATCTCAAACGAAAATGGAAGCATCTACTCACAAAAGCCATTAAAGTCGACACTGGGACAAGGCAACAACCAACAAAGTCACGAGGAAAGAACGATCCCACATGCTGAGCACCGAATGAAAGAGCAACAGTTATAGACAAAAACAAAGCTAGGTGATTAGGCGATCCAACCAATCCTATCGCATAACAACACCACATAGCGCATCTCCATATAATCGGTAGTGATTGAGCACTGAGGAGCACAAATACTAAACCCTAGACATAAACCCTAACACATATCAATGAAATAATCACAAAAACAAGCAAAAATGAGGCGCGATCACGATACTTGTGAAGTATCGCCCCCATTTCTCCGATCTAAATTTCTAAAATACGTAAAGAGATTAAGGATCGATTCCGCAAAAAATGACATATAAGCGAGGAATAAGGTAACTAGCATTAATTCCAAAAAATCGAAGCACATGCAAACTGATCCAAGAGAAAACGGATCAAGGAGCCAATAAACGGAATCAAGAGGCCATAAAACCCTAGATCGGAAGCAAATGCCGCATCCAACACACCAAATGAAGCATCAAAATAAGAGATCCGGAACAACAGGAATCGGAGATTGCAGGAGACGATCAATACCTCCGAATCGCTCCTCAAAGTAGACCTCGGCGGCGGCTACGGTGGCGATCGCGAGCGCCACCGCCACCACCGACGCGGCGGAGGCGGCGCCGCCACGGCGAGGGCACCTCGTCGTAGTCGCCATTGTTACCACTACTCTAATTCTCTCTCTCTCTACGCCGCTCCTAGTACTGAGGAGAAATGGAGGGGGAGCTGAGATATATATATATATCTATATATATATATATATATATATATATATATATATATATATATATATATATATAGAAGGGGTAATTAGCGGTGTGGTCACTTTAACAGTGAAGTTACCGAGTTGCAAGTTTGGTGAGGTTGCCTCAATCTTAGGGCCATTTGGTTACATATTATTGTAAGTGTACGGCAGTTATAGCTGTATATAAATACAAATTCGATATTTAGTTTAATGTATTTAACTTTAATTGTGAGAGTAGAAATTACAGGATGAGATACTACGCCCAAATTGGCCGCACTTCCACCTGTAGCAAAGTTAATCTTACCTCTTTAAATATTTTTTTAAATAAAAAATAATTTTTTTTATATATTGAAGGTAATCTCACCTCATATATACAAAATAATAAAATTTTAAAAATTATTTTCTAATTGCATACAACTAAACAAAGTATTTGTAGTTGCAGCGCTTTATATTATATCCAACCAAACATGATGCATATAGTTATAACTTATAACTATTGTATTTTTAACTGTATATATCTTCAACTATATTTTATGTGTAACTACATCTAACATCTAATCAAATAATTTGCCGAGAAGTGGAGTAGGGTGAGTGTAAGGACGGTGACGGGAATCTAGTACTGCTGATACAGCTACGCCCGGGGTTACTAATAATACTCCACTGGTGAGGGTCTGGCCAATGGGAGGACGCCACGTGTGCAGATCGACGTGTATGGGCAGTTAGTATATGGCGCTTTTTGAATTTTTTTTTTTAATTAATCCGTGGGACGGATTTTTTATTTGATGATTGGGTAAAAGGGCGTGAAAATTTATTGGCTTTCTTTTTTAAATCAACAAAGAATTAATTGTATTTTTTCTTACACTTATTAGGGAACACTTAGTTAGATATAATTATAAATATAGTATAATTTAAAGAGTTGAGCTGGAATGCTATTATTAGCAAACGAGCTCTATCGTTACCCATTTATTTTCGATGATGGAGTTTCCAAATCGGAAATCGACACCGTTGAGTATAATCTATACCACTTGAAACATCTAGAAATCATATTTCATACTTTTCGATATTGTTCTCTTGTCCATCAAGTAAATAAAAAAGTGAACGGCTAAAAATGAATATCTTTTAAAAAGTGATTATAGGAGTCGTGTAATCAAGATCAAGAGTACAGATTTTATTTTAAAATAGTTTAAAATCTTTTCTAATCAAAATTCAATTCATTTAAATATCTTTACGTCGTTAAACGAGAAAACATCTCATATTGTCCATTAAAATTACAGATTTTGAAACCATTTGATCATTAGGACAATAATGTCGAAAAGATTTGAATTTTCGTTTGTAAATAATTCAAGTAGTATAGATCATGTTCAACAGTGCCGATCATCGATCTGGAGGCTCCATTATTGAAAACAAATTGGTGGTAATAAAGTCCGTTTGCTACTGATAGTATTGCAGCTTAACTCTAATTTAAGGGTGCATTTGGTTTGGATTATTCCGATAGGATTATTAGTGATCTTGTTAGGATTACTGTGTTTGGTTCATCTGGTATGTAATTTGTTCAGTATTATAGCATTACAGAATGTGTAAGATTACATCAAAAATATTACCAAGAGGAGTAGTGTGTATCTTAGATTATTGAAAGTGGCTAATATTGCAAGTTATACAAAACTACAAGTTGACCCCTCCAACTCCCAAAACTCTTTCAATGCATCATTTTTAAAATTTTAATTTAAAATTTTGAATTGTCAACTTTTAAATTTAAAATTTAAAATTTTTAAACTTTAAATTTCAATTTTCAAATTTTAAATTTTAAATTTAAAATTTAAAATTTTACAAATTTAAATTATCTTAAGTGAAATTTAGTAAAAAAAAGTTATTTGTAAAGAGTAAAAAAAGTTTGCCAAATATGACTAAGAGCAATTTTGGAATAGGCTATACTTTATTGTCAAAATTACTAAATTTTATAGAGTGAACCAAATATAGTAATGATATAAACACTGCAATCCAGTATTACATTACTGTATTAAACCAAACACGATAATGCAATATCAGTAATAATCTTATTTAGAAATCTAAGATACCTACATATATCGAAATACTCTGTAACTAAACGCGCCCTAAGATATATACAATTATAAATATAGCAGTTATAAAAACATAGTAACTATAAATCTTTTGTTTACTTATATACACCATCGAGGAGTGCATTTTTGTAATAGTGGATTATCTTTTGGATTTTATAGATCTAGTCTAATTTTTTTAAAAAAATGATCACACGCTTCATTCAGAAATTGGGGGCGGCTTTCTAATGATGCTTGGTAGGTTCTGTTTAGATTTATTATGCTTTGAAAGCTTATTTGGACTTTTTCGTACACAGGGACGAGACTCTCCTTAAATGCTCCAGTCTGTTTAGGATGCAAGAGTAGTTCAAAATGCAAGTTATAGTCAGAGATCACTACTTTGCCCTAAATTGATTTATTCTTCTCTCTTTTTCATTTTTTTTTTTTCTCTCTTCTCCCCTTCCTCTCCTTCCTTATTTGCCTCCATCGCGCTCGCGCCATCATGCTCTCCTTACTTGCCTCGAGCACTCATCCCACCCACACCGTCTCCTTAATTACCAACTCCCTCGTCCCCAGTCTCGCCATCAAATCTTGTTTCGTCACTGCAAACCATGACTTTTACCGTCGCATAGGGCACCCCGGAAAGTGCTAGTGCTAAGGGCAAATGTTTTTTTCTATTTTCTCGAATATGTATTTTACAAATATCAATCAATGTTGCATAATTTAAGAATAAGTCGCACCACTTGCTTCAATATATCACGCATGTTTCACTATTTGGCATGATCTTACATAATTTAAAAATATGCATTGCACCATTTGCAATTTTTTTTATGACAAAGATGAAAACGAAGAAAAAGAAAAAGGAGTATTATAAGGAGAAAAGAAGAAGAACCACAAAGAGAAGAAAAAGAATAATGACATGGGTTAAGACGAAGAACGCATTGCTTAATACTAAAATTGTAATGAAAAAAAAAAAAACAAAAGTAACCAAGTGGAAAGAGGGGAAGGAGAAAAAGAACATAGAAGAAGAAGCACGGCGAGGAGAAAAGCAGAAGAATTGCAAAGAAAAAAGAAAAAGAAACAGAAGACTAACATAGTAAAAGAAGAATGACGAAGAAAAAAAAAAAGAAGAATAACAGAGAGGAATAAAAAAAAAGAAATAAAAAAGCGAAAATTAGGGAAGAACAAGAGCAAGCATGGTTGAGCTACTTAAACATGAGTTGCACTATTTGGCTACAAAGTTGCACCATTTTGTAACAACATTGCACTGCTTGATTGAAATATTACATTATTTGAATAGGTATTCCACTATTTAGAGGAATATTACATCATTTATCGTCCGTGTTGTATAAAATTGGCCTAGCTATTTTTTAAATTTACACGAACAACAAACAGCGAGGACGACCAATAGAATTGCTGGTTTGAGTTGCATTCTAACGAAAAGGTGATATGACCTGCACAAATTGTTAGCCTTAATTCTTGATACTAATGAGTCATGTATACATATATTGTCCATTGTTACTTAAATGTATCCTGACAAAGAGGAAAGAGAAGAAGAAGAAGAACGAAGAGAAGAAAAGAAGAAAAATTGCAAATAGAAAGAAAAAAGGAAGACTAAAATAATAACATGAAAACGACGAAGAAAGAAAAAGTAGAACAACAAAGATGAAGAAGAAAGCGAAAGATGAGATGAAGAACAAGGGCGCACAGGGTTAGACTGCTTGATCGTGAGTTGCACTATTTGGCAAAAAAACTGCACTATTTTGTAACCACGTTGTATTGCTTGGTTTGTACATTATGCTATTTCAATAATTATTGTACTATTTAGATAGATGCTACACCATTTGTCGTCTGTGTTGTACATAGTTATTTCTCCAATTTTCTACCCAATTTTTGTTTCAAATTTATCCAAACAGTACACAATGAAAATAATATCAATTTTCACAATTTTCGAAAATATTTTATTGCATCATCACGCTAACTGTTAACATTATTTTCTCTCGAAAAGCAAATACAATTGGTTACTAGGGTGTCAACGAGCCGAACACGAGTAAGCTGGAGTTGGCTCATGTTCGGCTCGTTTCATAAATAAGCCAAATACAAGCTAGCTCATCGAGCTGAAAAATTCAGGTCATGTTTGGCTCGTTTATTAACGAGCCAAATACGAGTTGGCTTATAAATAAAAATTTAAAAAGAATTAGAAAATAGCAAAAATATATATAGAAAATAAATTTATAAGATCTTACCCGTTATACTTTGATCTAATAGTTGAAATTTTATATATAAATGAACCATTTTATAATTGAGTTGGACTTTATATTTAAGTTGGGCTAAAAATCAAATAATAAAACTTTATATTACATACATATATAATTATTTATTTATATATATAAATATAAAATATATGTATTCGAGCTATTATCGAGCCGAACACGAGCGAGACGACCCTAGCTCGTGTTCGGCTTGTTTATTAAACAAGCTAAACCANTCGATCTCGAGCTCATTTCGAGCAGAACACGAGCTGGCTCACGAACAGCGAGCCAGATTGCCACCCCTATTGGTTACGACAAAAAAAATTTTCCTTTTTTTGAATTTGTATGTCACAAATATCGACCATTGTTGCACTATTTAAGAGTGAATTGTACCATTTATTTCAATATATCACACACGTTTTACTATTTGACTTGATCTTGTACTATTTAAATGCGTGTTGCACTATTTGCAAATTTTTTATAATAAAGAGGATTGAAGAAGAAGAAGAAGAGACGAAGTAGGGAAGAGCATTCGGTCGGCTCGGTTGGTCTTTAGTGGAGTGGTAGACCGAACCAAAATTTTCAATTTTATAGTTTTCTGACCCGAACGAACCAAACCATTACTCCAAACTGAAAACCAAACAAATCAAAATTTTTTTGGTTTGGTTTGGTTTGGTTTGGACGGTTTAGTGGGCTTGGGCCTTTCTAAATTGGTCCTTAAGAATTATATAGCCAATCATTTAGATTTGTTGGTTTAAGAAATTCAAACCATTTATATTCAAATTTAATTTATACTAAAAAATTAACAGAAAATAATAACAAAAATTTTGTTAGACTTAATAGAAAGTTTTTATTTCACTTTTTTAAATATTTTGATCCAAGAATTATAATAACAAAAGGGGTTACTACTCAAGCATCTTGACATAATCAGTTAATTCGGTCGATTCGGATTTTAATTTAGACACCCGAACCAAAACCAAAAATTGAAAATTTTGGTCAAGCCGAATTGTTTAAACCGAAAACTAGTCAAACCAAATTTTCTCCTCTAGCGAGGAGAAAAGAAGAACATACAAGAAGAAGAAGAAAGCACTACTTAGTAATAAAATTGTGTAACTTATTAGTGTCTAACTACGCAAAAGCTCTTTAATTACGTAAGAAATTGTGAAGAAATAAAAAGTAAATAAATTATAAATAATAAGACGATAAAAACAAAGAAACGAGTAAGACGTAAAAGAACTACAAAAAAATATGTGAACAAGACGACGAGTAACAGCAGGAAGAAGAACAACGACAAAGAAAAAAAAAAAAAAAGAGTAACAAAGAGGAAAGAGAAAATGAAGAAGACTCGCAAGGGGAAAGAAGCTGAAAACTAACATAGTAGAAGCAGAACAACAAAGAAAAAAGAAGCAAAAAGGAAAGACGAGAGGAAGAACAAGGGTGGGCGAGTAAGGTCCATAAGTCTCGTTCTTGTCCTCGTTCTTGTCATTCCGAACTACACACAGAATACAATTGACCCTACGAGAGGATTCCCTCTCAAACTCTCTCACAGTGCGATCTCGTTGTCGCAGCTTCCTTACAGTACACAGCGCGCCACTACGGGTACGACCACCGCAACCATCCCCTAGTCACACTAGGGCACTAACCACAAACACAAGCAGCTCTCGACCCACTCGGGCCGTAGTCGCTCGTTGCGTTAACAATCCTTAGAGCTCCTTAATTTGCTCACCACGACACTACACTGCTCAAGTCGTCCTGCCCGAGGACCTCAAGGAATCCCACATTCCAATTTTTATAATGCCATAAGTTTATAATTCTCATGAGTGAAAATATGCTACATATCTAGTTCCTCATGAATCCGGTCACTAGGTGGTGAGTGCATCGATCACCTGACCCCAAGTAGTAGAGTAGCTCCATAGCCCTGGCATTGGGTGACGTCTCAACCCTGGCCGCAGGATTATGGGTACACAGTCACAGCTTGGGATAAGGTTGCCTTTTTTCACACCCCTCGACCACATGCATATGTCCTCTAGTATCTCATGCACATATCTAGCATATTCTCACATGTCCACATACACATGTCCAAGTGCCATAAGTCCACATATCTAGTTCACATGAATCTAGCATATTCTCACAACATATCTACATGCATATGTCCACTAGCATCTCATGTATACACCTATATACGTCTATCTCAACATCATGCAAATAATACACCTACAAGTATCATGCAACATGGATCATCATCCCTCACACTAAAGCATGAATTTACCAAGAACTCATAGGTTTCTGACATAATAACAATGCATGATACTACATGATCAATATGTAGAATTTAGACATAGAATGAAATCCGGCTAATTCGGATAGCACCCCCCACCTTGTGTCGACGTCACGAAGCGGGTAAGCCAAGCTGTGCAATTTATCGTCGTCGATTTCAACCGACTACGACAAACGAAGCAAAAACGAGATTTTCTCCAAATTGACCTCCGTCGGCTTAACGAAACCTCAATCTAAGCGATCCACCGTGTCGGTTTTACCTTCAATTGCGGAAACATAGGATCAATTTTGATCAAAACCCATACAATCACAAAACCCTCTTTTGAAACCCTAGAAACCCATATATAGCATAATATCCAAATCTCTCATGATTTATGCAATAATCAAGGTTAGAATTATATAGCGTTTTCAATTAATCTCATTTCTAAGGTTTCTACACAAACCCTAACTCAAAAACCCTCAAATCTCATGAAGCTTACCTCAAACCAAAACACTCCTCCAAGATAAGGTGCACAAGAAGGTTGCTTCACCTCCAAGCAAGCTTCTCTCCACCACTTCTCCACTATTGGAGCAAACCCTAGAAAAGAGAAAGAGGTTTAGAGAGAGAAAGGGAAATCTCTCATGTTGGAGGTGTGAAGGGGAAATGAGAGGGGAAATGACTTAATACCCTCATATAAGGCTTCCCCCAACACAATTACACCATAATCCTTCACAAAACTAATTTTTGGTCAATTCTGAAATTTTGCGTTTTTCGGCGTCTGGACCATGGAGCTAGGGTCCGGACCCTGAGAGCAAAACACGCCCAAATGACTTGAAAATTTCAGGCTTGCTCTCCAAGGTCCCTAGCACTTGTTTAAACTATTCTGAAGCATTCGAAACAATAACGGACCTCTCCAAATCGTCCATTACCACACTTCGGTCAATTTTGACTAAAGTTCGGTATGGTGCACCGAGGGTTCAGTATACTACAGAAGCAGTTTAGGAGATCTTGATGAAAAATTGTCACTGCTTCTTCGAATAGCACTAAGCAATCGTATTGTTGCATTTGAACATCTGATGTATTTACTGAGCTGTCACAGCATGCCATTTTTTGTTATATTTCGTTTTGTTTATCATGCCAGCAGGTAGATTTCTATATATACTGCTTACAGATTTCTTTATAAATATAATTTGTAGTAGTCACTCTGTAAGGACTGAGAATTTGACTATGTAGCTAAACTCTCTATTTACAATGTTTTTGTGTGTATTTTAATTACAAAAGTACTCGTCAAGTTTCAGAAAAAAAACGAGCTAGGATGGAGATTTTACGCGATCTTTACTTTTCACTTAAAGTGAGTAGTAACGCGGATTTTCAGAGAGGCCAATGAGTAGAGATAACTTCTTACGCGTATCGGACTCCGTTCATGATGATCCAATAGCTCATTTTCAATGGTCCGCTATCGTTGACCCAATGGCGTCGACGGATTTTAGGTTTGACGCACGATTTTCGAGAAAATTGGATTTTATTGCAAAGTAGACTTTTGTTCCTTACCGTTTTTGCTTTTTAAAACTTCTCGTTGCTTCGTTTGCGTGTGGACCCTCGGGCAGGGACCTTGCTATGAGAGAAGACTAGTTGGGAGGGACTTTGGCCGCATTTTCACTAATTGGAGGATCTTGGAGGCAATTATTGAGTATAAGTTATTTATTTGTGTGTGGTTTTGTTTAATCAAAGAGACGTTGGGTTTCGTCGCGAATCTGCGACCAAACTAGGTGAAAAAAATTGTGAGTTTGAATGTGGCGTGATTTTTTCCTCAGACCCGCTCCCCTTTTCCAATTGGGCTATGAGATCCGACACGTGCAGCTGTTTGAGGAACGGATGGGGACAGATGTTTGCGAGACGCAGAATTTCACATAGAATTCAGTGATTTTTATTCAAAAAAAAAGAAAAAGGAGTCTTTTTCTGTCTGGAGGGTGATTTTTTCAAAAAATAATGCCTCTCTCTCTAGTTCCGATTAGTTCAATCGAATGATCTGGATTCCCACTTGGCTTCTACAACTGTGAATCTGGGAAAGATTCCCCAAGTTAGAGCCCGAGCCTCTGGTCTTGACTGGGGAAAGGCGTAGCCTGAGAATACTCTCCTGGCACCCACATCCGCGGTCCTTTCCCTACCTTCCAAAACTAGGCGCTGTGCTACATCCACCTAGGTCTCGGGGTCTCTCTTCTTCTTTCCATCCCCCTTTAGTACGGGCGTGCTTGGTTGCCCTAAGTGGGGAATCCTCCCTTGACACTCATAGGTCGAGTTTCGGCTCGATTGACGGATTCTTTTACTGGGGATAAGACTACGTGGTTAAAGAAGACCACCTCTATGGATGCGAGATTGCTATCAGTATCAGCAGTACAGAATACTGTCAGTTTCAGTCCCGTAGTGTGAACTTCCTTATGGCACGTTCAGCCACTATCTGTTTGGTGAGGAGAATGAATATGGCAAGCAATCAAGCTGTAGCAGGCTGAAAGTGCAGTCGGAATTCCAACAAAGATAAGAACGTGGAACAACGAAGTGATGTGATTTTTATTATTCCCCCATTTTTTGTCTACTGAACTAGCCGTCACAGCAGGGACAATCTATTAGAGTACCATACCTCTTCAGTCTTATACCTATTAAATTACATATAGTGATCACAGAAAAGTTCGACCTGTTTGTTGTTAGGAATATCTCGGGTCCCGACAAGGGATGGAATGTTGGTTATCCCATTAGCCTGAAAGGGCTAATGGCGGGCAGGTTCACCTTTATTGGGATTTTTTCCCAGGGGTTGTTTTAGACATTTTATTGGGGATTTCTCCCAAGGGAAGTTATAAGATAAATAGATTTTAGTCTGCCCTTCTTCCATTAGCGTTTTCACGCTAATGGCGGGCAGTTCCTTACTTGATGTGTGTTACCACATCAAGTGATTTTAACGTGGTTTATAAACGGGTGTTTATATCCCACGTTTATCGTGCAGAGCGCGTTGGTGCAGTCCGTTCGCAAATCTGACGGACGGATCTCCTGATATCGCGCGAGGATCGAGGAAGGGTCATACGTGGGAAAATAGAAATTTTACGAAAAACCCTACATTTTATGTACCGATTCGTGTGAAATCGAATATGGGGGTGTGTTCGCGCGTTTTACTCGCGCTATGAAGGACTCAGATTAAAATATTTAATTTTGGAGGACTTTTGTGCAAAATAAAGCTTCATGTATATAAGGCCATCTAGGGTTTGCACCATGCAAACCCTAACCTTAGCTTAGCTAACCTCCAGCCGCCTCCCTCTCTTCCCCCCCTGTCCTAACCGCACGTGCCCCGGCCGCCTGCGTATGTCGCCGGCCACCGGAATTGGTCGCTTCCTCCTCTCCTCTATTATCTCCACCACCAATCTTCACCATCTCTGTCCGAGAGCAACCTAGGAGGATTCACACCCTCGGGGCCCCCCCTCTGGCAGCGAACCCGACCTCTGGCGACCTCCCACGCCGGTTGCCGCCGTCCCCACATGCCGCTGCCTCTGCCGCCCCAGGCAGCCTGCGGCCATCCTGGAGCAGCTCTGGCAGAGGCTGAGTCTTCTCCCTCTCCGCACGCCGCCGTCGTCTAGGGCCAGTCGCGCCGCCTCCCTTCTGCCTCTGGCGACCTATCGCCGTCGCCCCTGAGTGCCCCGCCAGTTGCCGTGACCGCCGCTGCTCCTTAAACCCGAGCCCGAGCTGTGCGGCCGTGGGTTGCTCCACCGCCGTCGCCGCCGCCTCCCGCCTCCGGCCAACGTGAGCCCCGGCCTCCACCCCACGGCCGCACCCATATGCTGTCGATATGCCCGCCGCCCTGCCACCACCGGCCATGCCCTAATTCCCCACAGCCAGTAAGCATTTATTAAGCTGTTTTGTGCAGTACTGCAGGTTCGGGTCACTGTTCCGGAGACCCGAGGGCACTCCGATGCTTTTGAAAGTGAGCACGATGATCCTTGATCAATGCCGATCATTATGCTTATCTCCTTTGGGGTCAGCAAGCCTCAGGTTTGCAAGTTAAGCGCAGTTTAGGCTCAGCGCGCAGTTTACTGAATTTTGTGTCGCTCCTGCGCTCTCCACAGTGGACGGCTATGCTCCGGATAATGAGCACGGCCTCCGGCACGTCGAGACCAGTCAACATGTGTCTCAGCCTGCCTCGAAAGCCCTCAGTTTGTGCTGTTGAGCCATAAAACCTCATAAATCACATAAAATAATGTAATTTTACGTGATTGTAGGGACTTTTTGTACAAATGTACACTTCGTGGCTTCTGTGGGCAGCATGTGCGGGTGGTGGGTGATCTCTGGACTGATTGTCCAAGGTCCGAGACCTTTGCGGAAATCGAATATCGATTTCGAGTGCGTTTTTCGGCGAAATTCACCGACGAAATACGATTTCGATTCGGATTCCTTCCGACAATGTTCAAGCATATTATAATGGTCGTTGAGCCTAGTTGGCTAATCACTTACGTCGTTTTGAGGGTTCGGAGACGTCGGGTGAGCGACGGTGGGTTCCGGTGTCGAAATTGACACTTTCGGGAACCCAGATCGGAACGATTATCCGACGATAATCGTTTTGATGTAAGTATACGTCTTTCTTGCCAAGACACCCTTATTATGGTGTTGTGTAGCAGCGGGTGACTCGTGGCACTAGTCGGTGAGTTCTGGGACACTTCGTGGGTCCTGGCGGAGTCTCGGTGTGATTTTTGGGATTTCCGACGAGTTACACTGATCGATTTTAGGAAATCGATTCTGAGGTATTGTGTGGGGCTCGTTAGTCGTGTATTTTGGATTAGTGGGTTGGATACTGACCCAATGGACCCTCCGTAGGTCTGGTTGACGATCGTATACAGTTTGGAAACAGGTGCGACACTGATACAGGTAGGTGCTTCGAGCTGGTAGTCGGTGAGATCGTTTCACCTTCCTCTCCCTTACTATTGCACTTGCATATCAGTACTTTAGTCTCTACATATTGGTTGATTTTGTTTATCGTTCATTCATTTATATCGTGTTAGTTGCATGGTGACAGTTATTATTAGACATGTAGGGCAGGCTTGCATATATTGTATATCTGTGGACCTTGGGTCCAGGCAACACATCGACTCTTTTGTCGTGTCTTTCGATCTGGTTGATCATGGTTCGACGTTATACGCCCTTGTATCTGGCTTCACCAAGGCACCGATTTTCTACCAATTTTCGTATTGAGTATATCAGCATAATTTAGTCACAGCACTGTGTATTCTAGACATCGGTTGGTTTGGCCACCGATCAGGGAGTGTACGTATTCGAATAGGTCGTTAGTGAATGCGTGAATCAAGTCAGTGTATGCTCTGTGATAGGCAACGCTTGAGGTCTGCGGACCAATATGGCCGGCATCGGATTAGGTTTGATTGGATCATATTGGATCATTTACCTTTGAGGCATATATTGTAGCCTTATCCCTTGCTCATTTATTGTTCTGTTATTACTACTGTTGTTCACTTAAGTATCTTGTATACCTGTTGTTCTATTTTTTTTATTTTTCAGTGAATACGATTTGCCTTTGTGACTCTGTTGTATCCACTGGAACCCCCGCCCCCCCCCCCTATTTTTTCAGATGGCTCGGGCAAAGGCAAGGAGTTAGTTCTTGGCGCGACGGGAGGACGTCCTAGCAAGGCTACATTCGTGGTCATCACCCTGGTTATTTTCTTTTCTTCAGTTAGTAATTTAAATAATAAATGGTTCAGTTAGATGATCATAATTACTGCTTGATTAATCGTGAACTTGTATGAGTTAATATTTTATATTATGCATGCAATTAGAGTGTTATAGATCGTCGGTATTTGGATTTATACATTGTGGTTTTCTACCCCTCGCGGTAATCGGCTTTCAAAAATGGAGTTTTCGAGTAGGAAACAATTTTAAAAGATTTTCGAATAATTTTTATGGATGAACAAATAGAGTTTAAAAATAAAGTTTCCAGGCGGGGAGTACTTTTAAATAGAATGACTGTTGTATTGTGCATCGCATCATCCAGCACCTAAGGAGTGTTTAAAGACATACATCATCTTTAAGGATCGCTAGCTGTATGAAATTGCATCGCATGAATTGTTTGTGGATTGGTAAATGTAGATTGTGAGTTGTGATTCTGTTGTTGTTATTGTTGGGTACGCCGTGCAAATATAAAGGAGATTCTGTCCATGTGGGCAGAAAAACTTTGTATTTGTGGCGGGTCTGTACGCCACGTGGGCCAGGTTGAATTTAAAAAAAATGCACATTTTTCGCAATTCTAATTTCAAAAATAGTATTTATTTTGATTTCTAAAATAGTATTTATTATAAAAGGCTTTTAAAATTGGTCCCGGGACATGACACACTCATTTTTTATCCTTAGTGGCCTTGTTTAGCACATCGTTTGGATTTGAGTTATAGTCTATTTTCATATAGAAAATGAATAAGTTCTTGTAGAGACAATCAGTTCGTGCTCGATTGCCTAATTTACTAATGTGAAACTCGAAAAGTTACGTCACGAAAGCTTATATCTTAACCTCGTCAAATGAGAGAAGGTGGTGTGTGCAAGAGGAGCATTGCTCTTCGATCATGCAAATTAAATAATAAATAGCCTGGGCATAGTTACTACTCTGAACCTTTAGTGAACACATATACTGTCACGTCCCGCTATCGCCACTTTGGTCGATCCGGGCCCGTACACAGACGCCGAACGGACAGAACCTCCGCTGTCCACCCAAGGCTCAACCACAACGAGTACATGTATAAAGAAATAAACAATTCCCAGGATAACATTTCAATATACATGGCTTGCACGAGGGCAAGCAACAATCACAAGTGATAGTAAGCTAGCTATACAGAAAATTCACAGTAATTTAAAACTTTCAAACTGAACTTTGCATAACTGAGTATGAACGCATTTAGTTATTTACATATTCTATAATACATTCATTTACATGTCTCTGTACATCAAACTAGATGATACATGAAGCCAAAATGGTAAACTACTAGAACTCTGGTGTCAGCTAGCTAAGCTGCGGGGCCCTTGCCGCGATCCATGGCCACAACGCTCGCACTGGAACCTGTATGGTTAGTGGTGTGAGAACTACAAGAAAGTTCCCAGTGGGTTCGGCCACCGACCTCGCCGACTCACCCACTAGGTCTATTCAGGCATATGTAGGCAAGAAAAGTAACACAGATAGTAACCAACTGTACATGTAACTACTACAATGCCTGTACAAGCTGAAAGAAAGCAATATAGGAAAACTGTAAATATGCATGCATGCTTTTTACTGAATTTACCCAATTCATTGGTTAACCCTTTTGGTTAACAATCACTCACTGACACTATCCCAAATATCGGGGAGACGCAACCTGCACCCGACGGGACTGTCAACTGGGGGAGACGCAACCTCCTGGTCCAGTAAAGATGACTACTCCGGAGCTCATCGTTCAAGGAGGAGCGACCTCACTTGAACCAAACAAATGTGAGTATGATCTGATCCCCCTTTAGAGGATTCAACTGACAAACACTGTCACAATTTACTCTAACTAGTTCTTTATGCTAGTTTCACAATTCCATTTCTCGATGCTAACCAAACCTCTAGTTGAATGTCACCAAGTTCACTATTGTTATAGTCCATACATTCATAGGGTTCTATGTCCATATTCTAAAGTCCACAAATTCTCACTGTTGATAGAAATTCACATTTTCACTTGCACAATGCCAATTACCCTATAATGCATGACTAAACAATTATAAATATGCTCAATGAAATATAATAGACATAAAAGGTGATTCAAAGACTTCGGATAGCACCACCCACCTGTAGGGATGCTAACAATTAGAACTCACGTCTCGGGCTGAATCCACGAAGGTATCACCCGACTAGATGCAAATAGAGCCTAACTGGCTTTATCGTAATTAGCGTACCAAGAACCTGTCGAAATATTAATTTAGACCTTTGAGTATATTTAACTTTCCTTCATAGGAGAATAAAAGAGATTAAACTGAAGTTATACATACACCTCAGCGAAACTTGTATCTCGACTCTAAGTAGTATATGCATTACTACTATAGCAGCTTCAATAAGCCTCAATGTACTCAATCTCAATGCTGAAATTTCACTTTTGCTGAATTTCTGCATTAATACTTCGCTACTCACTTTTAGTCTCCCTAGGTAACAGATTTCAATGCTGAAATCTGCTTGCTGCAGCAACAATTCCTAGCTGTAGCTTAGTAATCATAAGTATTTACTTAGAATAAATCCCGTAGAGCTCATTGTGTTTAAAAGTTTCAGCTCAATCTCCATTTCAGCATCAAGCTGAAGTTCTAACTTATGCTGAATTTTCAGCATTTCCTTCCCTTTGAGCAGCTGTTATAAGCATGGAACAAATTGTTCTTATGCTTAGAATTCTTCTAGAGCAACCAACTAACTTCTAATCATAACACAATTATAAGTAGCTTAATCTGTATTTGTCCCATTTACATAATTCCCAGCTCAAGGACAAGTATTTTCCATGCTGGATTTCTGAAATCGTACTTCACAACTCTACTCAATTCGGGTTTAATTTCTATTTTTCTTTCACCTGAACTAGAAGCTTCTAATTTGCTCTCAGCTTTCTAGAACTTCCTTTTTTTCAGCTTAAGCATCAAAAGAAGTTCCACTTGAGTTGTAATTTCCTTCAACTGCAACCTTGATTCAGCAACTTCAGCAAGCAAGAAATTCCTTACTGCAGGAATTTCAGCACTTAACTTCTTTTTCCTTTTTCCCAATTCCTGCAGCAGTAATTAATCCATTTCACAATTGCTACTAGTTCAAGCTTAGAACTCAATTGCTTGTTGCCTTCTTCAACTTAGGCAATCAAAAGAAACACTCAAACCAGGGATAAACATTCAGCTTACCTCATTTCCGAGCTCTACCAGGTTCTTCACAATTCGGGTCACAAGCAGTTTAATTATTGCATCAACTCCACCAAATTTTAATTCCTGGCAGCCAATAAGGTCCTTATTACTTCACTTTAAAGTAAGTAACCTAATTACAATTAATTATAGAAGCAACTTGCCTCAATTTAAGGCTCTTCTACTTTCTTTCAACATCAACTAACCCAAAATTCCCCAATTCTGAAATCTGAAATTTCAGCAACCGTGAACCCCTTTTATGAATTATTCTCAGCTGGACTTCCACTTGATAGCTTCAATTAGCCTAATTTCCTGCAGTTCGGCAGCATCAACTGCAGAGATTTCCTTTAAATCTGCTTCATAGGTCCACTCAACATTAACCAAAACACTTAAGTTAAAGCAATTGACTCAGTTAACAATTAAGCTCACCTTAGTTCACAACTCCATCAGCAGGAATCCTGCTCGGATCAAAACCTCCTCCTCAGCCCGCAAGCCACCAGGCTGGATTGAAGGCTTCCCCAAGGTCTGCTTCAGTTCCAGCAGGAAAGGTAATCCCTTTTCTCTTAATTGTTTGCTAAGTAGAGAGAGAGAGGAAAGAGAAGTGAAAAGGGGCTGAGAGGATAAACATCCAGTACGTAAGCAACTTCAGGTGAGCTGGTTTAGGTGATAAGGTTGTATAATTGCAACTTAGCCCTTTTATTTTCAGAATTTGCCCTGCTGTCCTATGTGGCAGCAGCATCAGCAGCAGCTTAGTTAGCATAATTCACCCATTTAGCTCACTTCCAATTCATCCAAATTCTTCTAAAACATGCCAAGGATCCTCCCAAAGCTACCAATTTAATTTGGAAGCATTAATTTCCAATTTGGCATTAATTTTGATCATTTGGTCAAGATTAACTAAAATTTCAGCTTCATGATAGTAATAGAAATTGGAGGTCTTTGGCACATCCAATTCATTTCGAGTCCACTCACACACTTTCAAAACATGTCAATTGCTGTTCTCAAGCTACTAATTAAGTTCAAAAACACTTAATTTCTATTTTAGCATTATTGTGATCACTTTGATCACAATTAGCTTCTAATCAAATTTTCAGTCTATTACATATACAATATCTAGGAATCTTGAAGTATTTGTGTTAGGTACCCTGCCTATGGTCTGCAGGAAGTTGCCAATTTCATGATGAGTATCGATGTCCAGATGCGAACCCGTTAATTGATTTTGATTTTGATGAGAACAAGGTTAGTTGGTGTATGATACATGATTTTCTATTATATACAGTTTAATTTGTAGCTTCATGCTATTTACATTCAAAATTCTACTGTTTTACATGCAGTGTTTTGAGCTATTTTTAGCATGGCATGCAAAATTTTCTATAATTTCTGAACATGCATATGCTAGGATTTTATAATAACTAATACAGCATATGGCATTTTGTTTAATCAAGACCTAATGGCCCATTTTTCATATTTGAACTATGTATTTTATGACATAAGAATGTGATTTTGCTATTCGAATATTTAATATACTATGAGTATTAGTTACATAATGTGCAAATTCACGTATTCAACTATGTCATTTCCTCCTGTTGTCATGACCCATACCCATCTCATGTAATGGGCATATAGTAAGACTCAGACCTAACATCATGTGGTTTTTGACTTTCATGAACATGACTTGTAGCTATTTTATCTAGATTTGCTAATAGGCATTTACCTAATCTTTTGTTTGTGCTTTCCAGAAGCAGAAGTTCTTTCAGCTCTGCCAAAGCTGGTGTACAGTAGATTTGTTCTACGGTATTTCTCGTAGCTTGTAGTCCTATTTTTTGTTTGAATGTATTAACATTTGAATTATTATCATCTATTTTGCTTTAGGAAGAGGAAAATAATTATGGTATATAAATACGGTATTTTCTACAAGCTATAGCTTTATTTGGATGACTTATCTATTTCGGTTGGATGAAATATCATTGATAGTATTTGCTTTAACTCTCTTTTTGTAGTGTTCCAGAGGTTTCCAAAGGTTTGGATAGGATTGGCTACAATATTAGTGACTGGTTGACACATCTGGAGAGTGTTGGACTGAGTCGGAGTCATTTTTGCACGAAATGGATGCAGAAATAGACTCGGTGCACTCAAATAAGCAAAACTGGAGTTTTGCCAGTTTCGGGCGCCCAGAACTGGTTTGGGTCGCCCAGAACTCGAGTGCTGATTTGAGCTGAACTGGAAGCCAATTCGGATCCTAGTTTGGGGCGCCCCGTTGTGGGTTCGAAAATTCACCTCGTGAATATAGCTTGCGCTGACACGTGGCTGGTGGTAGGTGATGTCCGCCGGAACAGGACTTGGGCGCGGCACACTACAGGCGGAGGAACCGAAGGGGAGCAATTGTGTAGCCTGGATGTTTCGGACGCCCAGAAAGGGATTTTGGGCGCCCGAATGTGGCCGTTTCTGCTGGGATCTCAGGTTCTTTTGTTCCTAGGGCTTATTAGACCATCCTAAACCCCTATAAATAGATGGAGTACGACCCTGATGAACTCTTTTTATCCCTCCTTCACAGTGAACCCTTAATCAGCATTCCAACCCCTCTAATCTCCTCAAATTAATCCAAATTCCACAATTTGCACATAGAGGATTTCAGTTCTAGCAGTTTTCCAGCAGCGACCTTCGGCGTTTTGGCTCGTGTGCGGCATAGGAGAATCGGATTGTTGCGAAACTTGATTTGGTGGTTAGAGGACTTCTTAGAGTTTTCGTGGAGCAAATTTGACAAAAATTGATTGAGGTTTGTTTAGTCAATTTCGTGTGTTTCTATGCTGCTGGTGGTTTAGACCTGATTTTGAGTTTTCTTGGATTTTCATGATGCAATCTTCGGAGGAAGTGGGATTTTGGACCTGAGGGTGATACTTCATCATAGTTCACAGGTTTTGGAACCTTACTTCACCAGATTTGAAAATTGGAAGGTGAAGTTGACATTGAGATTGAAGCTACTTTATGCTTAAGTGCAGAATTTTGGATTTTGATAGAAATTTTGATGCTTTTGGTGTGTAGATATTTGGAGTAGCTTTGTTGCTGGACCTGGGTGATCTTGACTGACCTCGAAAGGATTTCCAGAGGCTCGGACTATCGTCGAGCTTGTGTTGATGTGGGATAATGTTATGCTTACCGTATTTCGCGGAATTACTCCTAAGTCTAGTGTCGTCAACATGTATTTTCTGTTTTGAATAGCATGTTTCCTTGCTCAATTCATTGATTGATTGTGTTTCTAAAATTTAAATTGGAGCTTAAATTATTAGTTAAATAATATATGTTGGACTTGGTTTTGACTCAAGAGAAAACTGCCGATTCTACACCGTCATATGTTAAAACTACCATATTTAGCTCTAGAAGCCGTAGTTTGTTTGTATCATCGTAGTTTGTCGGCGGGAGATACTCGGGATAGTGTAGAATGTATTTACACATGTGCTGGGACGCCGAGCTTATTTTTACAGCAGTGTTCAGGCTATTCTGGTCTGTTGAGTGCCGTCGAGGTTGACGGTGGACCTGGATTACTATTTTTGCATCAAATTGTGCCGAGAGCACGTGAGTTGGTTGTTAGACCCTGTTTACTTGACTATAGCCTGTGAGAGCCTGATTGAGCTCGACAGAAATACACTTGCATACTCAGTTGGGTAGCACCCACGAGTGCCACTCCGGAGTCCGGCTTAGTGCTGTTGCGTTGGTGTCGTTATGTCCTGGTTGGACTTGCTCTCCAGAGATGTCTTAGTGTGGAGGTAGCTATATAGCTTCGACAGGCGGGACAGGTGTATTCACAGTCTCTAGTGAGATTGGGTCAGAGGTTGTAGTATTCTACAGACTGTTAGTTTGATTCATGATAGTATAGTAGCATGTAGCTGTAGATTATTTTCAGTTCCTTACTATCATTGAGCATATATCTGTAGACTTAGTGGGTAAACCCAGTTGTTGGAATTTTTTACAGAGCCTTCTTCTTCGGCTGCTGCTGCTGCTGATTCGGACCGTGGAAAGGGAGTCGCGAGTTAGATCCCTTTCCAGTTGCTGCTGATCTACAGTATACCAGCTACAGATAGTGGTAGTTTTTGAGTTCTTATACATACTTATGTTGTATCACACTGGAGCGAGAGTTTTGTACACCTGGATGTTATGTATGTATAGTGAACTTCTGTTTTTATATATGTTTTATTTCTTTCTAGCAGCTCTATACTACTATCATGACGGGATTATCGATTTTACGTAGTATTGCGGCGTCAGCAACTTCTTCTGCTCGTATCAACTGAGACTTCGAATGTATTTTTAACTTCCATGACTGACTAATATTTTTAATTTTTTTTAATTAAATTTATGTTCTGAGTTGGCAACTTAATTGATTGTTGTTTTATTTTTTTATTTTCGTTATTGTTGAAAAAACTAATGTATGACATTATTTTGAAGTAACTTGTTATATTGGAGTTTTGTTTTAATACTATTTTGTTTATAATTTTTGTTGTCTTATTAATGTATATTTGTATATGAACATTTGGTGACAATAAATAATACTATCAAATGTGAATATAATTTATCGCCACCAAATTTCACATTTAGTGGCAATAACTATTTGCCACCAAATGTCATATTTAGTGACACATTTAGTGGCGATAAGTATTTGCCACCAAATGAAAAATATTTAGTGGTAATAAATATTTGCCATTAAATGATGTATTTAGTGGCGACTCATATTTGCCACCAATTGTCACCTTTAGTGACAACAAATATTTGCCATCTGAATTGAAAGTTGATGGTAAAAATTAGTTGCCAACAAATCCTAACAATTGGTGGCAACAAAATGTCGCCATCAAATAATACCTTTCGTGGCGGATCTATTGCGGCAATATGTAGCGACAAAATTTTATCGCCACTATAGATATTTGGTGGCGACATTTTATATATTAGGTGGCGACTAATGTCGCCACCAAGTGATAATTATCCTGTAGTGCTATAGGCTGCATTTGGTTGGAGAACTAAATTTTGGAGAACAATTTTTATTGTTCCCAAGAATAAGGGATATTCCGACATAAGATAGAACAATTGTAAATATATATTTGGATGCATTCGGGGATATTCTAGAGGATATCCTTATTAGCATTTGGATAAAAAGTGTATAACAATGTCTAAATATATTTTTAAAAATAAAATAATTAATTTATATTAGTTTGGATAAAATAATTAATTATATATATAATACTTAATATAAAATAAAATAATTAAATATTAATATATAAATAATAAAACTTAATAAAATAAATAATATATCAAATTTAATTAATTTATATTATATAATAAAATTTAAGTATAAATATATTATCATAAAAATAATATTTACATTATAAATATATAAAAATATATTTATTTATATATCTATTTATCTAATAAAATAAAGAGAATAACAAAATTATAGTCAGTTCCCCTAGGAACAATTTGTCACGCCCCGAATTTCTCGTTTTCCCGGGCACGCTAACAGATTCGCCGTATACATAGAAATTTTTCCTGTATACGAAGCGATAACTGTACATGTACATGTAATCATACAACACTACAACCAGTAGTATAGAGCTGCTAAAAAAAACCATATATAAATAACATCGGTTCAATATACATACATAGTATCCAGATACAAAAACTACAACTACCTGTAGCTGGTATATATCTCTAAAACAGCAGCAACCGGGAAGAGATCTAGCTCGCGACTCCCTTTCCACGATCAGTATCCGCGACAGCAGCAGCCGAAGAATAAGGCTCTGCAAAAAGGATACACAACTGGGTGTGAGAACTACTGCAAAAAGAAGTAGTCCTCAGTGGATACCGCTACCGACCTCAACGGCTCACCCACTAAGTCTACAGATGTATGCCCAAAGATAGTAAAGAAAATTGAAAAAAACTTTACAGCTATATTGTCATGCCCCGAGACCGCTACCAATTTGGTCCGGTTCGGGCGCGTCGAACAGACGCCGGACGGACAGCACCTCCCCTGTCCGCCCAAGGCTCAAAAGTAAGATCATGTACATAGAATTGCCCAGGAATAATTCAATNACAGAAAATTCTAAATCTTCTGTTTTCGCTCCGATTTCAACACGGGCCATTCCAGACTTATATTTTATGTCTATAAGTCCAATAAAATAGTATTTCACACTATTTTCATTTATATTTATTTTTATATTAAAATTTCAGCATACTACACCCCACCGCAACTTCATAATTTAAGAAGTTCGGTACCTTACATATATGCTACTATACTATCACTAATCAACAATCTGTAGGTATGGTAATGCACTGTCTAACCCAAAACTCACTAGGGACTGTGAACACATCCGTCCCGCCTGTCGAAGCAACACTAACTACCACCACACTGGGTCATCAGTGGAGAGCTTGTCCAACAAGGACAAACCGACAACAACGCAAAAGCACAAAGCCCGACTCCGGAGTGGCACTCATGGGCGCTACCCAACCGAGTATGCAAGCGTATCTCTGCCGAGTTCAATTAGGCTCTCACAGGCTGTAATCAAAGTAGAAAGGTCTAGCTAGCCTAACAACCATAATCTACGTACCCTCGGCAAAATCCGGTGCAAAAATAGCAATCTGGGTCCACCGTCAACCCAACGGCACCCGACAATCCGGAACAGTCTATACACTACTGTAAAAATATACTCGACATCTCAGCACGAGCGTAAATTCATTCTACACTATTCTGGGTATCCACCGCCTACAAATTACGGCGATATAAACAAACTACGGCTCCTAGAGCATAATCTGGTAATTTCAAAAAATGACGGTGTAGAATCGATAGTTTTCTCCTAATTCAGATTAAACAAATCACCGACTATGCTCCAAATTCAGATTTCAATAATATATGCAAATCAATGAATTTGAGCTAATTAGCATGATGTACAAGACCAAAAATACATGTTGACAACAAACTAGACTTAGGAGGAAATCCGTAGAATCCGATAAGTATATCATTAACCCACCTCTAGCGCGAGTCCGTCCACAGCTAGAAGTTGCTGGAAGCCCTACCACGATCACCCTTGAACCGGCAACAACCCTCTCTAAAGATCTAAATACAAAAGCACCAAAATCGCATCAATACCCTCAAATTTTAGCACTTAAGCTTAATTACTCCAATTCCAATATCAAAACTCACCTTTCAATCTTCTAATCCACAATTCAGGTGAAGAACAGTCTCAAAACCAGTAGGGAATGATGGAGCAACCTCCTCTGGTCGAAATTCCAGCTTTCTCACAGATTTGATCCAAAAAACCACAAAAATCCAAGTTTCAGCTCCAATACAGTAGCAGCTCAGAAAAACAGCAAATTTACTATACTAACCTCAATCAATTGTTGTCAAATTAGCACCATAAAATCTTCAAGAAGTCTACTAACCACCAAAATAAGTTTCGTAGCAATCCGACCATCCTACGTCGCACACAAGCCAAAACGCCGAAGGTCGCTGCTGGAATTCTGCTGAAATTGCAATCCTCAAGATGGAATTGTGCAATTGGAGAGTTTAGAGAGACTAAAATGCAAAATAGGAGCTTCTCTGTGAAGAAGGGTGAAAAAGCTTCTCAGGGGATCGAACACAAGCTTTTATACCGAGATGGAATAGTACAATAAGCCCCAGGAACAAAGGAATACAAACATGCTGTCCTGCAGGAACGAGCACTTTCGGGCGCCCGAAATCCACTTCTGGGCGTCAGAAACCTCCAGGCCATACAAAGTTCTCTCTTCGGTTCCTCCGCCTGCGGCATGATGTGCCCCTAACATGATCCGGCGTACCTCATCTACCACCATACACGTGCCAACGCAACCATTAAAACCAAGGTGAACATTCGGGCCCACTTCCGGGCACCCGAAACCAGGGTCTGAATTGGCTTCCAGTTTCAGTTCAGTTCAGCACTCAGTTCTAGACGACGCAAACCATGTTCTGGGCGCCCGAAACTGGCAAAACTCTAATTTTGCTGATTTGAGTGTACCGAATCCGTTTTTGCATCCTTTTTAGGGAAAAACAATTCCGATTCAGTCCGACACTCTCCAAATATGTTAACCAATCACTAATAATGAAACCAATCCGATACCAAACTTCCGGGACACTACACAATTTTTAATGGAATGTTCTTCTACCATTTGATTACAACTTAGGGATATTCCCTGTTGTTCCGGAATATCTCCCATACCAAACGCAGCCATAAAGATCTATCATAAGATGCATTTCTTTATTTTATATTCAATACTATTGAATACTTAGAATTTAGAACCTCTTGTTTGGAATCGGTGTTGACAGAAATGATTTCTTTCATAGTTCACTTACTGGAGGATGCTGCATTTTTTTTATATATTTCCAAACAAAACAAGAGTTCATAAACATAAATAAATCACCGAGTATATATGTTAGAGAATATCCGAGCCCAAACTATATATTGGACTTCGTTTATTTCATAGTTAGTGCATACATAATTAACAACAGTGGTTCCCTTCTTATTTTCTGCAGACAATCAAACTTGCAAAGCTTATTAATCGACGAAAAATATATGTACGAAAACAAGTGGTCATATGTAGCACAGCTGTTCTCTTAACCAGGAGGAAACCGAAGAAGCAGCGGGACGGGATTGAAGGAATTCGGTGGAGCATCCCACACAGTAAATGCGCTGGTGGAGTTCATCCACTTGCTAGTGATGTTCGGGTAATGGCGATGGATAACATCTCGAAGGCTCTCCGTGCTATTTACCCACTCGAGGCCCGTCTTCGTGTACGCGTCCTCATTGAAGTAGCTCGTGAAGAACCGATCTGCTTCTAACCTCCTGTACCATGCAAGAACGTACCACAGATTTCGTCGATCCCCGTCGCTCAATTTTATCATTTTGCATACGAAAAGTATTGTACGACATGTATAGTTTAAAATCAAAATGTAGGAAGCAATGAAATGCGTGCTAGCTAGCAACGTACGTAGAAGTAACATATATACCTCGTTGCCATTATAGTAAAAATGAAGAAAGCAGTTTCACTTATCGCGAAGCCCTTTATCTTCTTCTCAGCCATAAGGCCCACGAGAAGATCCAACTTCTCAATGTTTTCTCCGTATACTTGTTGTAGAGCTGTTATTGCTTCTCGATCATCGGTCAAATCCTCCCATTTGGAGATAGGAATCATCAGAAGCCTACGTCGGAATTCGTTGTACCTCGGAACGTTCCTTTCCCTATCTCGATAAACTAGCCAAATGACAAATATATAGTTAGTTTATGCCTTAACTAATTGTTCAGACTCAAGTGTGTGTGTGTGTGTGTGTGTGTGTGTGTGTGTGTGTGAACGCACTTAGTCATACAAACAGAAAGAACAAAAAATCCCCCTACTTTCGAGAGCAGGCATGTCGACATGATCAGGCCGTTCGGTTCCGTCAACATTCTGTGCAATGAGCTCTCTAAAGAACAAAGGGTAGTTCCAAAGCTCAAGAGCACCACATGCTTGATGGCCCATGGAGACAAGCTGCCTCTCAAATCCGATCTTCGACAGAACTTGCTCCCCCCTTATCCCGACTAGCTCTTCCATCTTGATGCTGCGTAGATCAAAGAAACAACAGACAAAGTAAGCACGTATAAGGGAACGAATGAAATGATGACGGCCAATTGAATGATGAATATATAGAATAACGGATGATTGATTCTTCTCAAGCGGAAAACAATGACAGAGTTCAGGTGCCGGACTCCCTACTCTTTCGCATATGGCGGAGATTTGTTTGGTCCGGGATCGGCGTCGGTGTCTCTGAGTTTAAGGCTGTCGGGGATGAGCGAGTGCATTCTGTAAACACTAGTGAACTCTTCAGTCAATGAGTAAGGAACTCCGTGATTGATTGGTTTAGATAATCCAACAAGCCCTCCGAGGATAGGCCCCCCTATGTGCCCGAACGTGTCCTTGATCTTTTTTCCGAGCAATCCATACCTTAACAATGAAAACAAAATTAAATTTGTAACATAGCATCGATCTACGTGATTAGATAGGCATGTGCTCTTTCGATTGTGTACCAATTTGCATGCATTGCTGCATCCATTGTGGGAGTTTTGAGGAGCTCTACAGTCCAATCAATAGTGTGAATCTTTGCGATCACGGCGGACGTCACTAATCTTGCATGGTTGAATAGTTCTTCATCATCTAGTTTAGGATACTCTGACTGCAAATGAAACTAGACTTAATATATATACATATATATTAATGAAAATGTGCATTAGTTATGATGGATTTGAGATTGCGTGACCACACACACATTATACATACATACTTTTATATATATATATATATATAGAGTCTGGCTACTATACTATTATGAGTACGATCGCCCTCGTACTCATAAGTTGTTTTCGATGATAAAGCTTCCGAATCGACGATCCATACCGTTAAACGTTATTTAGAGCATTTGAAACATCTAGAAATCAAATTTCATAATTTTTCGACATCATTTACCTTACGATCAAAAGCTCACAAAATTGACAATTTTTAATGGCCGATATGGAATACTTGCTAGTTTAGCGGTGCAAAAGAATCCGAATAGGTCGAATTTTTGATAGAAAATTCTATTCACTACCTAGATAAAGATCAATAACTCCGATCTTAAATTGAAGGATCCGATCATTCATTTTTAAGACATCGTTCGATTTTGACCATTCATTTTATACCCGCTTGATGGACTTTATTATGATTTCAAAAAATTACAAAATTTATTTTATAGAAGTTTCAAATACTCTATATATATATATATAGAGAGAGAGAGAGAGAGTTGGGCTACTATACTATTATGAGTATTGGGCCTTTCGTACTCATAAGTTGTTTTCGATAATGGAGCTTCCGAATCGACAATCCACTCCATTAAATATGATCTAGAGTATTTGAAACTTGTAGAAAATAAATTTTGTAAATTTTCAAAATCATAATAAAGTCCATCAAGTGGGCATAAAATGAACGGTCAAAATCGAACGACGTCCTAAAAAAGGATGATCGGATCCTTCAATTCAAGATCGGAGTTATTGATCTTTATCTATGTAGTGAATAGAATTTTCTATCAAAAATTCAACAAATTTCGATTCTTTTACACCGTTAAACTAGCAAGTATCCCATACCGGCCGTTAAAAATTGTCAAATTTGTGACCTCTTGATCGTAAGGTAAATGATGTCGAAAAATTATAAAATTTGATTTCTAGAAGTTTTAAATGCTGTAAATAACGTTTAACGGTGTGGATCGTCGATTCGGAAGCTCTATCATCGAAAACAACTTATGAGTACGAGGGCGATCGTACTCATAATAGTATAGTAGCCGGACCCTATATATATATATATATATATATATATATATATATATATATATATATATATATATATGTATATATATATATATATATATATATATATATATATATATATATATATATATATGTATATATATATATATATATATATATATATATATATATATATAGAGTCCGGCTACTATATTATCGATAGTACCAAGCCCTTGGTACTATTGAGTTTTCTACCGTTAGATCTATCCTTTGATCATTTCTACCCGTTAGATTATACTATTAAACCAACCACCCACTCAACCCTAGGGGATCACTATCAATTTAACCGGGGACCACTATCATCCTAACCGCACCTCTTTTCATCCAACGACCGAAAAGTCAATAGTACCAAGGCTTGGTACTATTGATAGTATAGTAGCATAATTCTATATATATATATATATATATATATGGTACCTTCAATGCATCGCAAATGGCGTTATGTTCCTTAATGAAGAGTGCCTGCATGGTTGACACCCCTGCCCAGCTATTGCGGATATCGCCGGATATTGCTATTCCATCAGCATCATGCCGAAGAAGGTTATCGTCACCAATCTTTAGTTTCCCATCAACCAGTGCCCTTACTTTGGCTTCATTCTTTCCGCTACCATAAAGTGCACTCCCATCCCTATATAAACATTACATATATACATATATATAGCATGAGCAATTAAACTTTGCATATCTTTACAAAGTGTTATCCAAAAGCCGCTAAGCACCAATAACATCATCATCTTTCGATAAAGTGACAGCTAATTCAGCTACCGTATCATTCTTTGCTTAGGAGATTGATGGAGCTCATGGACCGACCATTGGAATTGAAATTAAGGTTCAACACATGACTTGAAATAATTAAAGCTCAATAACATAAATGGAACTAACTACATGGCAACCCGTGACTAATGGTTACTCTTATCTGCATCCTTCTACTACCGATCCATTAATTTTATCTTCTTTGCTCAATTAATATATGCAATGTTATATTGCCAATGGGAGAAAATGATTGATTCAAAAGATTCTCGGCACTTTTTTTTTCACAGTCACATTGCACATTTTTTGAAATTGAAAGAGTCATACTTTAAACAAATTGATAGCATATATATAATCGAACTTAATTTTTACAATTGTGTGTTTATCACCTGGCTACTAATGTTACCATTACCTTATAATTTTAAGAATTAAAATATTTATTCCTCTCTAATTGTGATTAGAATTTTTTACTGTCTAAAACTGTTAATTACCAAAATTATCATTATATTATTTCAAATTTTGTCCTCTAAAATATTCTTGGGTGATTTCAAGTTAGGGAAGGTATGTTTTTGTTAAAGATAATGCTAATGAGATTAGGATTAGATTATTTGATCTTATATATCCATTATTATATTCGGTTATGGTTAAGATATATTCGGTTATTTAGATTATGGTTAAGATGAAATCGAATCAGAGTTGGATTCTATGTAATTAGTTATAAATAGATAGGTTGGGATTATTTGGTTAATGAAGTCGGGAGTCGCCATAATTAATTAGCACTCACCGAAGGTTGCATATGGTGATGAGTTATTTTCTTCAATAAAATTATTTTGTTTTACTTTCATTACAACGTACCAGATTCTTTGATTTGGTCTTCTTCCTCTCTTGTCTTTTCTATTTTACTTTTTGTGGAGATCTCCATATATCATAACAAGTATATAGAACGTATTTGTTGGAGGCCCACCACCATAACAGTTTTGGAGTTAAAAAGAGGTGGCATATTGGAAAACAGAACAAAGAAGGATGGAGAAAAATATATAATCCTGTGATCATTTGTTTAATGATAGAAAGGTCTCAACATTGAATTTAACAACCGATGTAGTGCACGTACTTATATATGTTTAATGATGTAAAATAATGCAAATCCAGTCAAATTTTGATAGAATTATTTTTTTAATATTTAGAACAAAATAAGTACCTCTAATATGAAATTCAAGTCTTGATCATTGTTTTTTTAGAGATTTTTATTTTAGCCGTTAATAATAATACCAGTTGTTCACTAGGTAAATGATGCTGAAAGATCATAAAATTTGGTTTCTCAATACTTCTAATTGTGTAGAACACGTTTAACGGAGCTAGTCGTCGATTCGAATGTTTCATTATCGAAAAAAAAAAAGTGGAAGAACAATAAGATTAGTTTGGTGTATACCCTATGCAGCATAACTGTTATATGAAGGATTCCTAAATTTTTAGAGCCAATTGATACCAGCATAAACGAAGAACATATGTAGTTTATAAATTATATGGGATGACTTAGTTGCGCGCGTTGATACACAAATATGTCCTTTGTACGATTCATAATAGAGAAAAGGACCATTAAACCCTCCATGAACATCACTTTGGGTTACATATTATTGCACTACTTATAAAAAGGTTACTAAAACTGTCAAAATAATCTCTGCATTAATTTTAGTTAGTTATCCAAACGTTATATCTGTCAATTTTGTGTAACAATTGCTGTATGTGAATGTAATATTGACCCCGAAGACTTCAGGTCTTAATCCTCCTCTTTTAATGCCACAATATATGAAATAGATGTATAACGAATATAGGCGACAGATATGTTGTTTTAATTAGCTAGCTATTCAAGATTTATTCATTAGATTTTACACTGCAACATATAATTCGTAATCAGGTTAAATTTGAGAAGGATAGAGAAAGCATCAACCCTAAAGGGAATTCAAACTCACCACCAATGTGTCCTAATGTTCACGTGGCCGGTCTTAATTCCCTCTGCGTGTGTAGGGATCTCTTTTGTTTTGTAAAATTTGAAAGAACTGAGCGGGCATGCACTCGCAACTTCCGACGGAGCTACAATTTCCACCTACAGGTAATTAAGAACGAAGTACATTTTTCAGAAAAAATTACGTTGGGAACCGAACTAATTAGTGTGGAAGAAGATGCGATGGTTAAATGTTCGAAAATAAAATGAATGTGACATAAAAAAATGGGGCACTGCAATATTTAAGACAAAGTTAAATGGAATGAAAAAGGTACGCTTTGTTCTCCCTGCTGGTGTGCTAAAGTCCTCCCCGCTAGCCCCTCCAACCATCTTGGCCCTACTGTAGGGCGGGCTTCACCTTTGGCTTTCTCCCTACGTATATACTGAGCCCCCTTCTTTTGGTCACCTGCATGCTGGTTAGCCCAGCGCCGACTTTAATTCTCTCCTCCTCGCCAAGTGTGTAACCCCACGCATCACCTCGGACAAGCCCTCCTACTTCCCCTCCTCCTCCGTCTCCTCTCTCTCATTTTCTCTCTCTCTCTCTTTCTCTTGTTGAGGATCACCACCGCACCAAAGCCAACTCCACCTTCGACCTTCTTTCGTGCTGGCTAAGCCCATGTGCAGTCATCTTCTCGACATCCTGGGTACAGCCCAGGCTGAGCATCACCCCAGGCCGCACATGCTGGCTATTTATTATTGAGCTAAAATATGTCTAACTTCCTGCCCCATGACAATAGGCCTAGAAGACTAATAAGTTGGGTTGGCTATGCCTAATAAGTTGAGTGGGGTTATAGTCCACAAGAGATCTAATGGCAAGAGGCCAACTATACACCTAACGTCCAGGTGGGTTGAGTCAGGTCGAAGTCCATGAGCACTGTGGTTGAGCCGATGGATGTGCTTTTCTTACCAGCACGTGTTTTTGGTTAGTGCTTACAATCCAAAAGAGGTGTTCTTTTCGAGATAGTTGGTTAACGCTTACGATCCACAAGTGGTATCAGAAACAGTAGCACGGATTTAATTCCCATATACTATATTAACGGTACAAGTGTTTGAGCGGGAGGGGGGATTGTTGTTGGATGTTTATTATTGGGCTAAAATAGGGAGGAGAAAAAAAATAGAAGTCTTTAGGTTTATAAAAGACAAGAGAAGGGTGAGAGAGATTTAGAAAAAATGCTCGGATTGAAGCTACTCTGTATAAAAAGAGAGTTAGGTGTAATTCTTCTTTTGGTTATAAATCTTATTTCACCCATATTTTTTATTTTGTTTGTTCTCTCTTTTGCAATTGTGTTAGCGTTTTGCTTTGGAGATATGGGTTTTATGGTAAAAATTTGATTTAATGCTTCCATTACGAAATCCCAACTACTGTTATTGGAAAGAGTATCGAATCAATAGCAGTTAGTATCAAAGCGGGTCACAAATTATTAAAATCTAGTATTAGGGCTAGTACGTATCATATTCCTAAAGATTGGTATCAGAGCTTAAAGTCACTGATTCTCGAGAGAGATCGATGGAGATGGCCACAAAATTCGAAATCGAGAAGTTCGACAGCAAGAACAATTTTGGCTTATGGTAAATTAAAGTTCAAGCAATTCTAGTACAACAGGATTTGGATCAAACATTGAATAGAAAAGAGGCAAAGCCGGCGAAGGTCATAGATGTGGTATAAAGAAAGATGGAGTGGAAGGCACTAGTTGCAATCATCTATTATTAACGGATGAGGTTCTCTACAACGTAGCGAGCGAGTTGACACCAACAAAGTTGTGGAAGAAGTTTGAAGATCTATATATGACTAAGTCATTGACAAAAGGTTGTATCTAAAGTAGCGACTATTCATGTTGTGAATGCAGGAAACAACTAGACTATATGAGCATCTAAATGAGTTCAACAAAGTGGTAGCCTAGCTGACTAGTATCAGAGTCAATTTGGATGACAAAAACAAGGCGATGATTTTATTATCTTCATTATCGGCGGCATATGAGCATTTAATGACCACTTTGCTTCATGGCAAGGAGACTATAAAAATGAAGGCGGTCACGGTGGCGCTTCTCTCAAATGAGAAGTGGAAGATGACTCCAGAGTTTGGCATGTAGATCCATGATATAGCTTTGGTAGTAAAAGCAAAAAAGGAGGCGAAAATATTGACGACCACAGATAGAAAGAAAAAGCTGCTATCTAAAGTGGAGTGCTTCTACTGTTATAGGAAAGAGCATACAAATCACAAATGTCAAAAACTTCAGAATGATCTGAAAGAGATGAAGTCGCAGAACGAAAAAATTATTGTGGACTAGGACGAGGAGACAACAACAATGGCGCAAGCGGCAAAATCGGAGATGATCGATTTTAATGTACTATATGTAGTGACCGATGGTGCTAAAATTTCAGATTATGCATAGGTGATTGATTCAACGTGTTCCTTTCACGTATGTCTAGATATGAGTCTTTTGCCACTTATAAGGCGATCAAGGGTGGAATGACTCTGATGGGGAATAGGACGATGTGCAAATTTGTGGTAGTTGGCACGGTAAAGATCTGGATGCACGATGGGCTCGTGCAGAAGTTGACAGATGTGCGGCAAGTTTCTAGTTTAAGGCAGAATTTGATCTTGCTGGTCACATTTGACTCGAAGAGCTACGATTTTTTGGCTTCGGGTAGAGCTACGAGGGTTTGAAAGTGAGATCAGGTCGTGTGTGAATTGAGAAAAAACTCTTTGGTGGTGTCTGCAATAGGGAAAAGCTTAGGACATGTTGCATGCACCTTATGCATGGGTGCATGTGAGAGAAGTCTTTTAGGTTTATAAAAGACGAGAGAAAGGCGAGGAAGGTTTAGAAAAAAAGCTTGGGTTGAATCTACTCTATGTAGAAGAGGAGTCATGTAATTCTTCTTTTAGTTAACAAATCTTATTTACCCATGTAGTAGGGCTTTGGGGTGAACCTTAATAGGAATAATTGCATATAATACTAGTGAAATGAATTGCTTGCATGATAACACTTCTACTCCATGTAGTGGGGATTTTGGTAGAAAAGCATATGTATGGCATGCATTATGGTTCTTGTGGACATTGTTATAACTCTTTTGCATATGGTATTGGTAAATGTGGTAGCATGCTACCCGCTTTGTTTATTTCATTTAGAAATAAACTTAGCTGGAAATGTGAATCAACTAGGATTCGAACTTGGGTCTCGAGTACCAACCGCCAAGCCCTTTGCCACTTCCTTGACAATTGTTGGAATTGCATATTTATGAACCCCTTTGAAGTCTTGAACAAAATAGTGAACTATCCTAGATAGGATAATGACATGTGAACTATGCATGCTTTAGGCATATTATGTGTTGGTAGGGACATACCACCCAAGTAATTGTGAACGAGACATGACATGAATTATCTAGTACCCGACCGTCAAGTCGATGTGTAAAATTTCATATTTTAGACATGATGATTGAGTATCCAAATTGTGGACCCTATGCTATGATCACGCTTTCTTTTCCTTGTGCTCATTCGCACATGCTTGTGAGGATCGCCCCTTATAAGCCGACACTCCGGAGTTAGCCTTGCGACGATAGATCGCCCATGCAGGATTGGGCGCCGAAGTGGACGGCCATGGGGAGTGTATGCCACCACGGGGTCATTAGGCATGGCACGAGCCGGAACGTTACTATGGGTAAGTCCCTCGTAAATTGGGTATTGAAACTTAACTTGACATATTGTACATCACCGTGGTTGATGCATATATAGTAGATGGACATACTTGTGGTTTGCTACCTTATGTACTACTTGATGCATTCATAGTAGTTGGACATCTTTGTGGGACATTATTACATTGACAATCTTAGTGGTAGTAAATATACGCCTATGTGGATTAGTATAGATGCAATGTTAGAATGACAATAAAAAGCATAATTTACTCCTTGTGGCATTATAGAAATAATGAACATGCATGTAAACCGGCATTGACATATAATTGAACATGTGACATTAGAACATCATGCATATGATAGTTAACCTTATTCGGTAGAGGCATGACTTATAAATTAAATTGTTGAATTTACTTACTACCTTGATATTTGCTTACATACCATATTATATCATGCTTTAGTTGTCTTAGTGGTGTATTTCGCCACTCTCGACGGCTTACCCACTGGGAACTATTGTTTAATAGTTCTCACCCCCATTGGTTGTTGGTTTTTGTTTTAGAGCCTTCCACGGCAAGAGAGGCTAGGGATCATGGCAAGGGGTTAGCGACTAGCTAGAGCCTCTGCGGAGTTATTATAGATGGACCCGATGTCATTTTTCCTTTTGTATTTATGGAAAATATGTATTATGTATATGTTTAGAGATCTGTTAGTCTTTTGGATTCAGTTGTATATACTCTTTGTATATCATGTAGATGTTGATGTTGTAGACTATTAGTGGTTTTATTTTATTTACTCTAATAGCATTGTTAGAAATCTACTCTTGTTTATTCCTTATTTTAGTAGATGCCTTGTGTGCATCGGGGGTGCTTGGTATACACGGCGGGTCTGTGCACGCGTCGGACAGGCTTCCGCTGGGCCTGGGCATGACACTTGGTATCGATAGAAAGCTTCAAAAGAAAGTTCTAGGAGGAAGAAAGAATCCTTCTCGTCCACGTTTTGAGTGTTAGAGAAGGACAGGTAAGTAGATATTTCGAGATTGTTGTTCTAGGGTATTCCAAATGAAAGTTTTTGGGATTTGGATCCTATTAAATTATTTTCTAGGGTATCTTGGTGTTCCAAGAGATCAAGTCATCCTTGAAAGGACAAAACTAGCAAAGATGGGGAATATCACCAAAAATGAGTGATCTCTTTTTTTGTCCATTATTCTTGTTTTATTAACATGCTAAATTAGTAAATATTACTCTAAATATATATAATTTAGTTGCATGCTAGAAAAGATTAGGGTTTTAAACTCTTCTGTATGAGAATGGAAAATTGAAGAAAGGCATGAAATGAAAATGAGAACCTATAATATAGGTTAAAATGTATGGCCTTTGACTCAGATAAAATCTGAAAGTAAGACGCAAAAATTATGAACTCTAAATTAAACATGAACTAGAGAAAAAGTTGTGATAAATGGACATGTGTTACAATCCTAGGAGTCATTGAGCCTAGGATGTCATGATGTGTTATGTCGTCACCTTCCGGAAGTGTCCTTTGGAGTGCTAATCACACTCGACTCCTGCGCATTGGGAGGGTCGATCTCTCTCGACCCCCATTATGCACCAGAGTGCCGATTCTCTTGACTCCGCATGTGGTACTTGGAGATATGATCTCCCTCGACTTCAAGTGCTTATTGACTGGAGAGTAGTACGACCTCTCTCGGGTTTCTATAAGGTTAATTTGTGTGCGAACCGATTGGAGATTGGCTCTGCATGAGGTGTGTGTCAACCGATTGAAGAGTAGTGCGATCTCTCTCGGCTCTTCATGAGGTTTAGTGTGGAACATAACCATCAATTAGATGGTTAGAAACATGAGGTAGTTGGGTAATTAAACCTATAACAAATGTCATAGTGGCATCTTGAGTAAATGAGGCTTTGTAGTTGTAAATTTATTTACTGTATTTATAGTATAGAAATAATTATTGCTCTTATTATCCATCTACTAGCGTCTTACTTGGAACTTATACCTACTGAAAACTTTCAAAAGTCCTTACTCCTTGTGGTTCGCCCCATTTGCAGATCCTAACACCGTTAGTCAGGCACATGACTGCGGCAAGATCACTGCAGAGTAGTGGACCTAGTGAGGTCTAGTTATACTGTTCTTTTTTCTTCTTTTTTTTGAGAGAGATAGGTAGCATGCTACCTGCTTCGTTTATTTTATTTAGAAATAAACTTAGCTTGAAATGTGAATCAACTAGGATTCGAAGTTGAAACCTCAGGTACCAATCATCAAGCCCTTTGCCACTTGCGCTAGGTAGAGAAGGTCGGTTTCTTTGATATATTTCAAGTTACAAGAATATTAAAGCAAAATTTATAATTTAATCTTATTTGGTTGGGGATGGAATTCACGGTACGCTGTGATTATATTATTCAGATATATAGTAACACTAATTCAACATAAAAGGGAAAAAAAAGAAAAAGAAAAACCGAAGATTTAAGTAGCAAATTAAAAGTTCTATTAATTAATTAGCTATATATAGTAATTTACCTGGTGAGTATCCTCGAGGTGGTCGATCCAGTCATGCACCATGAATTGTATCCAGGATGCTGCGATCAAGTTGAACTGCTTGCCCGTGTCCTTGTAGCTTCGCCGAGCCAGTAGTTTTGTCGCCACCACCTCAGGATCCGGACTCACCAACTGTGTATTTACGTCCCACCAAACCATACAATACAATATATCATTAACCTCAACATGCCCTCGGTGATTCTAAGTTTCTAACCCTTAGATCTACTCCTTGATTACTAATACTCCTTAAATCAAAATATTCAACCTCCTCACCTACCACCATCATCAGAACCCTACATGCTCTCCATACAATGGTTAAAAACTCAAAAGCACACACCCCTTGTACTTTTGGAGTATTCATAGCCTAACGTATTATATAAATAATATATATAATATATATATATATATATAATATAGAGAGAGAGAGAGACGAGAGAGAGAGAGAGGAGAAGAGAGAGAGAGAGAGAGAGAGAGAGGTTAGCGGCCTGCTGATGCTCTCAGGAAGCAAGAAGCCCTCCGTGCTCACTGAAGCAATTTTCCGAACTGAAGGACTCGCCGAATCGACGATCAGGCTCTTGTAGACTTGATTAGGTATTTGAAGTTTGTTAGCGAAACTAATTTTTGTATGATTTGTTCGATATAACTTTGTCTGACAATCGAAGGACTTCAAAATATAATTTTAACGCTTTGGAAATAAAAATGCTATAAAAGTTGTGATATAGCAACTAAAATTCTGCGATCGGAAATATTGGATTTATTTAATAGTATAAAAAAAATTTTCTATCAAAAATTTATGCTGATTTGAATACTTCTACACACTGTTAAACTTGAACGGCAGATATTAACCATTAAAAATTATTGATTTTGAATTATTTCGCATCCCAGGTAAATTGATATCCAAAATTGCAAATGTATTTTCTAGAAACTTTAAATACCAATAGATCAGTCTAACGGAGCGATCGTCGATTCAGAAATTCCTTCATGAAAATGGTGCAGGGAGACGGAGGCACTCGTTGCCGATAACTTAATATAATAATATATTATATATAATTATATATATATATAATATACTATATATGATATAATAATTTTATATAATTATATATATAGAATTAGGCGTTGGAAGTACTATTATAGTTTAAACGTCTTTTTGCTGTAAGTTGTTTAACCTTGGATAAAATTGTGAGGGCGTCAGGGATGATATTATAGGTTGGGTTGAAGTGGTCCCCATCTCGGTTTAGTATTATCAAATGTTAGAAATATGAAAGAGTTGATTCGAAGGCTAAAAAACTAGGTAGCAATAATGGAATTTGTACTAATAGCTAGCCCCAGTCGGACATATAATATATAATTATATATATATATAATATATATTATATATATAACATATATATATTATATATATAAATATATGTAAGTTTTAGTCATATACAACAAAAATGGCTCTATGACGGACCACTTTTAAATTCAGGTACATCGTCCAAAAAGTGTACTAGCTAATATTACGACACTTTTAAAAGTGTTGCTATATTGGGGTCGGCTAGGTATAGTGGACAGTTTAAAGGACAGTTCGGATATAATTAAGAAGAAGTGCTATTAACTTTAACCAACACTTATTAAGCATTAGCGAACCGCCGAAAAACTCTATCTCCAAGTGATCGTGCGGAGTGCAGGACTGTAGGAAATGGCTCATTCGTACTAGATTTTAGTGGATGAGTGAAGAAAGAGAAAGATGGTAATTGATTTTCTTTTTTTTTTTCCTTTTTTTTGTTTGGTATCGGCAAAATGGACTGGGGTGGATAGGTTGAGTTAGAGTAATCTTTTATTTTTTTTTGGATTGCGGCTTTATATTTACATTACTAATGCTTTTTTTAAGTTTTTCTAGGATAATGGGACATTACTCAAAGTGTCCCAAACATGTGTCCCATACCTAATTCTGATATGTAGTGAGTCTAGAATTCTATGTCGGAGTTTTAAGTTCTTGGTTGACTTGATATCATATTTATTGTTTCGTTATATACGCGTATTAATTTACTTGTATATGTATTACAAGTATAGTATACTCATGCGGGCTGCTCGTCGGACGCATTAGTTCGTACCGAAGAAGGATGTCTTCTTCACGTTGCCGGCATCCTTATTGCTCGGGTCGTTGTACTTGCGTCGGCCCTCCGGGTGGGGATAGGGATAATCTTTGGGGTTGAATTGACTCCCGTGGTTATCTCCAACCAGGAGTGAGGTGTATAGTGCTTAAGTCAGCGTGACGCGAGTTCCAGGTTAAGACGAGTTCCCCGACACTGGCAGCCTGGGTACATAACTTCAGTCTTATCCACTGCGCTGCACAGCCTGCATTGGTCCATCCACAATAGCTTAAGTTAAGTGATGCCTAAATCTATAACATTACATTTATAAATTAAGAATTAGCACCAGGAAAATAATGATATGCCAGTCGATTTGATTTATTACAAATTCCATCATTGAAAAACAAATTTAGAAATATACATAATATATATATATTATATATATATATATATACATGTTGCAGTGAGAGACATATTTACTAACCGACTTGTCCTAAACAGTGACAAAGGTTGTGTGGTTCGGTACCAGAGGTCAAAGTTCCGAATCCTAGTTATTCACGTTATAACTAAGTTTATTTTGTATGAAATAAATGAAGAGATAGCGTAGCCTACCATATCTTTCAAAACAAAAAAAAAAAAAAAAAAAAGAAGAGAAGACATATTCTTACAATGAAACGGAGCTTATCGCAAAAAGACATGTTCCCAAAGGCCGCATGAAAATCTGGGTGTATTAAGGATTTCAATGCCCACGAAAACATGCTTCTAAGAGCTAGCTCTAATTAACTTCTCTCTTAGAACGTAAAGCAGATATATATATATATATATATATATATATTTAGCTGTATACATATATATGTGCTTGTTAATTAACCGAGAACTTACTATATATAGAGAGAGATGACATGAACTATCGATAGATATTTAGTTCTCTACGGCACATCCTTCTTTAATTCATTCAATTAATTTGTATGCGAAATCACGTGGAAAAATTTTAGCCTCATTCTCCAAGGGCCCGTTTGGTTTGGTTGGGGGTCAAAGGAGAGACCCCCTTATCACTCTTTAATTCCAAACAAAAAAATTTGAACTACTCCAGGAATGGAATGGGGTTAGCTAATTCCACCCTTATTTAATTTTTTAATATAAATATAAATTTTAATTTTAAATTTTAAAGTTTTAAAATTAATATTTATTTTTTAAAATTTAAAATCTAAAATCTAAAATTATTATTTTTAATTATTTAAATTTTAAATCTGATATTTTATATTTGTAACTCTAAATTTTTAAATTTGAGATTTAAAAATATAGATTTTAATTTTAAATTTTAAATCTTAAATTATTATTTTTAATTCTTTAAATTTTAATTCAAATATAAAAATTAGAGCAAAATTATTATTTTTTATTTATAATAATTCACTATCCTTCTTATCCCACCTACTCCACCAAACACTATTTTATTTATATTTTGACTAAATCCAATTCTCAACTAAATACAAAATTACTTTAATCTCACCTTAACCCTAAATTTAATTTTATTTCTGAAATAATTAGTTCTTACTTAATCCCGAACCAAAGAAGCCTAGAACTTAAAATTAAGTAGATATATAAAGTTATTATCATAATTACTAATTGATACTGTACATATGACTTTTCAGGCCAACTACTACGTATGTACGGAGAGATGACAAGAACCATCGATAGATACGTGTACCTTAGGGCACGTGTTTCTTTTTTTTAATCATGTTTCTTTTAATTCATTTGCATGACAAAGGACGTGGAGAAATTTTACTCTCTTATAAACTAACTATAGAGAGATAATGTACGTACGGTTCTAACAATGCCTTTGGTTCATACTTATCTTTTCGAGATTTTCAATAATTCAATAAAAAAAAAGAATTATGACGGTGACGTACTAAATAATTTATTCGATAATATTAATCTTAGTTAGAACTAAGATTTATTCCTAAGTACTAATATCATTTCCTTGATAGAGGGGGAGTATTCTCGTATTTAAAGATTGCGTTAATCATAATATGTCTAATCTAGTCCAGTCTTTTTAATCTAACATACTTTTTTTTCTCTCTCCATCTGTTGGTATTTGGTTAACCGAACCGGATGCGCCAATGACGTGTTCGATCCTCGTATTAATAGATTGCATTGATCATATTCTAATTCAACCCACTTTTTCTAATCTAACATACTTTTTTTTCTTTCTCTCCACCTGCAGGCTAGTTAAACCGAATCGGGCGCGGTCATGATCGGGCTCGATCCGACGGTTATTATTTTATCTAATTAGAATAGGATTAATCTCGCTTTTAAATTGAAAAGCTAATTAGAGATATATTCTAGCCATATTAGGATAACAACCATAAACCGATTAGACCTAATCTTTCGCTTCCCTATTAAGGTTTTATAATTCCTTATAAATATATGGGTTATTTCTCATAAGAAATAATAAGAAATAATATATGAAAAAATAGAAACAAAATATTCAAAAATTCGTAAGTAATTTATGAGCCGTCTTGTGAGAGAGAGAAACCACATCCTCCATTAACCTATTATTTTCTAGGGTCTTGAACGGTGGATTAAAGATCGTGCTCATTCATAATTCGATCTACTGCGGGTTTGGAGCGTTAGAAGTTCTTCGTGGATGATTCGAGGACACGTGAATCAACTTCTATGATCCGGGCTCATCGCGTTTTAGCGTCAGTCCCTTCCGGAAATGGTAAGAACGATTACTTCAGTTGTGTTTTACATTAGTATCATAACACTACTAGATTGATTTCATGCCTTAGATTAATTTTTCAATAAGGTGGCATGCGTAGAATTAAATCTACCATCGTTTGAATTTTTTTTTGCATGCTTGTCGGTGTTAATGGTAGATTATTCTATGATGGATATTAGAGCATGATTTGTACACATCTTGTAGTATCTATGTTGTAGATTAAATCTATAAAATTTGATTTAATTTGGTTTTGTATTTTATAAAAAAAAAAAAATCCTTAATCGAAACTTTACGGAAGGTTTATTTCATGTGTAATGCATATCACACTATAAAACTTGTATGATTTGGTAGAGCTCTTCATAAGCTCTCTTTTTTTCTTTTTTCTTTTTTTTTGAGTGATAGATAGCACGCTGCCTGCTTCATTTATTTCATATAGAAATAAACTTTTCTGAAAATATGAATCAAATATGATTTGAACTTGGGTCTCGGGTATCAACCACCAAGTCCTTTGCCACTTGCTCTAGAAATGGTCGGTTCATAAACTTTTTATTGATATATTTCTTGTATGATTTAAAGTTTTACTTTGAGAGTTACGAATTTTACAAATTTTTCGTTAAAATTAAAAATCTCCTATTGGTTGCAAGGCCCATGTTGGGCCGGCCTGCGCAGTGTCTTGCGCGCGCGGCGCAACGAGGACAAAAAAAAAAAAAAAAAAAAAAAAAAAAAAAAAAAAAAAAAAAAAAAAAAAATTTTTTTAAAATCATATTACATGATTAAATATAATCCTATGTATTTAAATATTGTTATGATTTTACTTTTACCTTTATAATATTTGAATAAAATTTTTTAGCATAATATATTTTTATACCTGTTTTTTGTCAAATGGGAGTTTTTATTTTGATAGAGTAAATTATATGTTTTTACTCTCAAATATTTTGTGCAACTTAATTAAATAATTAAAAATTTGACGGAGGGCGTGTGATGTGATTATGAGTATAGCAAAATTTTTTTTTACGCACTATGATCTAATTTTTAATTTATTTAACTAGAGATGCGACAAAATTGAATATATGTATCCTATGCTAATTTTTAAAATATCATAATTGTCACCATTCAATTTCTTACCTTTGATCAAATCAGCAACAACTTGTTTGGAGGCCATTTAATCTCACTAAGTTCACACAATGCGTAGAGAAAGATATTTTAAAAATTAGCATAGGATACATATATTCAATTTTGTCGCATCTCTAGTTAAATAAATTAAAAATTAGATCATAGTGCGTAAAGAANTGATCTAATTTTTAATTTATTTAACTAGAGATGCGACAAAATTGAATATATGTATCCTATGCTAATTTTTAAAATATCTTTCTCTACGCATTGTGTGAACTTAGTGAGATTAAATGGCCTCCAAACAAGTTGTTGCTGATTTGATCAAAGGTAAGAAATTGAATGGTGACAATTATGATATTTAGCATCCTGAAATTCCATATGTTCTCACTAAGTAAGAGGTTCTAAAAAACTTGAGTAATAAAATGGATCAACTCGCAGAGGGCAACAGTGCTCAGGCTCGCCGAGATATGGAAGTGCAGTACACTAAACTTTAATAAATTATGAAGTTCTAATGTTAGAATATCAAGTGGAACTATTCTAGAACTTGTGACGGGTTGTCGAGAGCTTATCGGCATGTAACTAAGTGAATTAAGTGGCCTAAGGACCCGAAAAAGCTGAAATTTCGGATTTTTGCATTGAGTACCGGTACCCCAAACCCGAGTACCGGTACCCAATACAGCAGATTGAGTTGGTAAGGGGTTTTATAGTAATTTCGCATTGAAGGTTATCTTCTAAGCTCTCAGCTCGACTCCCCCAGCTGATATTAGAATGCTGGAGCTTGAGGAACAGGGTAAGTTCCCTGGTTTTCTCTCTCTAAGTTTTATTCTATCTTTTGAGTGAAAACAATTGGATTTGAGCTTATTTCTTTCCTTCTCTTGTTGCTAGCTGGTTTGGAGAGGCTTGGAGCAGCTATAGAAGTGTGGAAAGAAGTGTTTTGATAGTGATTCTTCAGCCCTAACTCAGTAAGTAACTGAGTTGGAGTTTTGCAAGATGAGCAAATTAACTTCTCTCTAGTTTTGGTGTATTGGTAGTAGTATTGATGGAATTCAAGTGTGATGGTTCCCAGTAGGTTATTGGAACCCCTTTGGCTGAGTTTTGTGATCCTTGTAGGTTGGATTTGGTGTACTCCAACCTGAGTTAAGTGGAGATTTAATCTTGGTTCTAAACTAGGTAAGATTCTACCTAAGTTGGGAAAACTTGTGAGGTTCTTATTGGAAGGTTTGAGTAAAGCTTCTAACTAATTTAGTATGACTGGTAGGGTGCTTGGAGACTAAAGAATACCTTCGCTCGCGGGATCGACAAGAGTCGACAACCATTCGATGGGTTTATTCTTACCAAAATGGACGAATTCTCTCTATATCTTCTTTGACATTATGAAATTGGAATAGTTGCATGTTCATATGAATATATGTTTGAATGGATTGGTGCATGCATAAATATGCGTATTATGTCGGATAAAAATAAACTTCTATGTAGTAGAGAAAGGATTATGAAATTGTTTAGCATACATAGATTACTTACTCGTTTAGTATGCATTACATGATATTAGCAAACTTGTATAGACAAGTTAAGTATGACATCATTCAATAGTGAATGGATGTAAAGCTATGAATATGACACTTAGTTTAGATGCACAATTAAGTGAATGATGTTATTATAGTGCTTAACCTTTGAGTTAAATCATGCAATTTCATATTGTAGACATGATGACAGAATTTCTAGCATATCATATATAGTGGAGCTACATACATATACATTTATATTGTGCAATGAATTATGTAGAAACNATGTAAAGCTATGAATATGACACTTAGTTTAGATGCACAATTAAGTGAATGATGTTATTATAGTGCTTAACCTTTGAGTTAAATCATGCAATTTCATATTGTAGACATGATGACAGAATTTCTAGCATATCATATATAGTGGAGCTACATACATATACATTTATATTGTGCAATGAATTATGTAGAAACAATGTGTAGAATACTTTATGTGATATTTCCCATACTTGTGTAGACAAGTTGATTATGACTTTCACATGGCAGAACCAGTATGAATTTCGTGTTCTTGTATATAATCTAGTTAAGTAACTAGAACTGGGCATTATGATATAAGCTCCGACCTAGGGGTCGTGAGATAATATATTTGCATGGTCAGATAGAAGTAATTGCATAATAATTATATACTCCATGTAGTGGAGGCCTATGTAGAAGTACATGACATATGCTATGAGTTTGTATGAACACCATAGTGAATTAGTGACTATGACATTAGTAAACCACTTTTCTTATGTTATAGGGAGTAGTGAATGGACTATATGTGAATATGCGGGTGTAGCCCATTAGAATCATCTATAAGATGTAAATTAGTGTATGCTTAAGTCATATTATCTATTGGTAGAAATATGTCACCAAATAGTTAAAAGTGAAACATGACTTTATGTTAATTGCCGACTTAGTGTCGGGGTAATTATGATTCCATATTTGAAACATGATGATTGGGTATGAGACCTATGGACCTTATACTATGGATTACGCTTGCTTGCCAATGTGCTCATTCGCACATACTTGTGAGGGTCGCTCCCCACAAGCCGGCACTCCGGAGTTGGCCTACGCGACATCAGATCACCCGTGCGGAACTGAGCACCGAAGTGGATTGTCGTGGGTAGTGTTGACTTCCACGGGACCATTAGGTACGGTGCAGCCGAGACTTTACCATAGGTAAGTCTCTTGTTAATTGGGTTAAGTAAATGAGTTTAACCTTAGATGGACATAATAATAAAGGTATTTTATGTCATTAGTTGAGATATACCTAATAATGAACATATTAGGAGGTTGACATTCCTATTGGTCATTAGTATAATGACAGTACATGTATGTTTACACTCCTACTAGTGTACGAAGATAGCTGTATAATATCATTAGCTAGTTAAATTGTGATAATGAAATGCCGCATGAATCATGACATGTAGTTAAAGGTGAACAACTTGTAATGAGTATGAAATACCAAACTTGTATATGCGATGATTAGTATATAAGATATGTTAGAGAACATCTCTTGTTGAGGCGTGTTTATAATTGGTTCATTTTATCTATTTATCGCATTTATCATGCCACAGTTGATCTAGTGGTATATTTCGCCACTCTCAGTGGCTTACCCACTGGGAACAATTGTTTAATAGCTCTTAATCTCATTTGTTGGTTATTTTTGTGCAGAATCTTCCATAACAGAAAAGATTAGGGTTCGTGGTAAGAGATCAGCGGCTAGCTCCCAGTGGGTAAGCCGCCGAGAATGATCAATTATACCCGTAGTGGCACGCAGTGTACTGTAAGAAAGCTGCGACGAGAATATCGCACTGTGAGAGAGTTTGAGAGGGAATCCTCTCGTTGGGTCAATTGTATTGGCCACAAAGTTGCACCATTTTATAAAGTTATTGCACTGCTTGTCGGATTATTCCACTATTTAGAGAGATCTGACACCATTTGTCGTCTGTATTGCACACAATTAATTCTCTATTTTTTTGCATAACTTTTTTTTTAAATTTACCCGAAGAGCAAACAGCGAGGATGACTAATAAGATTGAAGGATTTAGATCGTTTCCCGATGAAAATGTGATGCGACTGTGAAGACAATCAAATCATCTTAATTCTTGGTACTCGGACCGAATCTGTATAAGCCAAAAGTGGCCTGCTTTTACAAAAACGTAAAACTAATGGGCTTTTTATGCGAAGTTTCCAATTATGAATGAAAAATAAAAATGGATCATATGTTGTGCATGTAATATAAAATATAAAATGTATACCTAATTTAAGAATGCGGACATATAGCATTACAAGCGTAGATTCAATGTTGCGAATGAGATCCCAAGTGGAATTGGAAGCAATTAATTCTCCCAATCAGTGTGGATTAAAAACAAAGTAGGAGTTCCACGTAACTCAGGAAAACAGATTTATGAAGTTTTCCTTTTTTGACACCTGATTCAATGAATCTTTTTAGGTCAAATATTATAAACACTAAAAACGAAAGATGAACTTCTAGTATTACTTTAAAGTAGATCCGATTCCTAATTAAGATACCAACAATGGGATGATGCTCAGAGAAAGCTATTTGGATTGGGATTGGAAAGAAAGAAGATTATAAGTGAACTAAAAATTAGCGTTCAAGGACACAAGCAAAGAAACGAAGAAGATAAAAGTAAAAAAAAACAAAAAACAAAAACAGCCATGTTTGTATAGAATCCTCAACTGTTCCCTTTGTTTTCTTTTTGGTTTTCTCAACAAAGAGATAACTAGTGAAAAATCATCAATCCCTCTTCTAACTACTAATACCAACTAATAATAACTGTAAAAGCGAACCGCGACCACCGAATCAGGCAAGAGCTGGGCGGGGAGAACCTTTCACCGTCCGGCTCGCCCTACAGCTCGTCCTGTAAACACATCAGAAAAGTAATCGAGTTAATAATTTATACTTCGGATGAAAGTATCGCAACTTGGTCCATGTAATTTTGACTTAAAACACATTTGTCTTAAGTTCGGGATGTAACTGGCTGCTTGGTTTCTCGAAAAATATAGAAAAAAAAAATCTGACTAAAACGTTTCTCCCGGAAAATCTCTTTTCCGGCTTTCCATTCGTATGGTTCCAAAAAAAACTAGCGTTTCTATAAAAAAAAAAAAAATCCAGATTTCAAAAAAGACGAGCATTTTCATTTTCCAGATTTCGTTTTTAGGAAAAAAAAAAAAACACTAGTTTTCCATAAAAATCTTTAAAAACAAAGAATGGAAAAAAAGCTAGTTTTCCTAGAAACCAAACCAGCAGAAAACTAAAAAAAAGTTTTCCATGAAAAAAAATTTTCTTGAAAATTTTTTTTCCACACTTTTCTGAGGAACCAAACAGCTCGTAAGTGTTTCAACCGAAGGTTGAGGGACCAATTAGCAATATCGGATAGTACAGGAACTACCCAAACATTTATAAGGGTTTTAGAGATTTAGCATACATGAGCAGTCTCCTCAACCTCATCTTCCAAAGAAGCCTGTGCATCAGAGTCGGAGTCGGCACCCTCTGCATCGTCATCATCTTCATCATCCTGCCAAACAATTTTTTCTTTCATAAATGAAACTGAGAAATCGGATAAAAATTACAAGTTATAAACTAGAAAGAGTCCAGAATTAGGAGCTTACGTCCACATCAGAGTCGACACCCTTCGATTCCTGTTAAGAATAAAAAGAAGAAGAGAGGTGAAGACTATCAATATCAACTCTTTGTATCTTTCTATAAATAGGAAATTAATCAAAAGATTTGGCTCAAGATATTATGCGGGGAGTTTAAATTTTGCAGTAACAACAACTCCAAATACGCGATCTCATGAGACAGCACAAAGGAAAGAATTATTGGATGAAAACTAAGTATACCTCCTCTTCTTTCTTCTTCTCGGCCTCATCGAATGCAGCCTTCTCAGCCTGCCAGATTCAAAGAAGCCCCAAAATTATGTTGCGGAATTTTATACATGGTATTAAGTTAATAACGCAGTTAAAATGCTTGAAAAGGCATACATCCTTCAGCTTGCCCCACGTCTCCTCGGCAAACTTCTTAGCATACTCAGGGTCGTCAGTGATCAAAAAGTTATCAAACAAGGTTCCAGATTTAACCTGGCAATAAAAAATAATATAGGTAAGAAATGTGTTATACACGGAACAAGATCGAAGAGAAATAGAAAGACATATAGACCTGCCACAACTCGATGCCAATGTACTTCAAATTTGAGAAAGCATAAATGTAGGGATCATCCTTGAAATCTGCAAAAAATATATAAGATATAGCTTTAGATGTGTCTTTGACTAAATAAGAAAACGCCAAAAAGAGTCTATAACTAGGGTTAGTTTATGATAATTACCTGGGTTATCAATCAATGGGGCCTTCCATTTGCCCTTGTAGTCAGGGTTCTTAATTTTCTAAAAAAAGAGGAAGAAAAAGAAATAAGCAGCAGTTCCGATTTGAAAGGCTTTTCATACAAAATGGAAGTGATTCTCTACCTTTTGCTTCCATGGTCCCTTGTATTCAGGGTTTGGAATAGTCGGTGCAGTCCATTCACCGTCCTCTTCATCATCCCAATCTTCAGGCTGCGTCAAGCAAGCAATAGAAAATTAGAGATAAGAACAAGTAATGTAAGTAACTGGGCACCCAGTAATAGGAAGAGCATTTCCTCCACATTACAAGAGGAGATCACTTTCCAGATTAAAATTTTTTACCTTCTTAGCATCAGGATCAGGAATTTCTTTGGGAATGTCGTCATAACCCTGGAGAGAACATTAAGCCAAGTTAGATCGAGCTCCTGAATAAAAACTAATACATAAAATTTGGTCAATTTAAGGTCCAATTAAGGTACAAAATAACGACCCACCCGACCTACTTTGCTTGCTTAGAGATAATATAGCAAATTTTCCGGATGAAATGTGGGCTAGATTTATGTCAAAAGATAGCATTTCTACAGGGAAAAAAAAAGTTCAAGCACTTTTTAACTGAGACCAGTGCATCACAAATTCTTGTTCCAACTGTTAACGAATCAACAGAAAGTAAGCTATAATACCTCAGGCTTCTTATCCTCCGGATCAGGAATGAACTCCTTGTCATCCCAATCTTCAGGCTGCAAACAAGGGAAATTGTGTTGTTAAGAAAAAGGAAACAATATTAACAAAGTGGACAGATAGGAGGTGTTGCAAAAAAACATGAATATATTTCTTACTTTCTTGGCTTCCGGGTCCTTTATTTTCTTGGGAGGAAGGATATCCCAATCATCATAGATGCTTCCTGATTTCTTCTCGTCGTTATCAATAAGAATGCTGTAAGTGGCATCAGGGCGGATAATGAATGTATAGACATGAGTTAGTTGATCGGTCTCACACGGCACATCCTTTTTAATCAAATGGTTCTTCCCATCACGAGTAAGAATAGCGTGGACCTTTTTGGTGCTGTACCCACAAATATCAGGTCCAAACATGATACTGCAATTCAGAAAAATGTTCACTTGGTAAGATCCCCAGCAATGAAATAAAAATATAAGATTAAGAAGAGAGCAACAAAAGTTCAATTGTCTAAGCCTATTCAACTATCAATTATAATGAAAAGACAACCTGAACTTTCACAATTTTCAATTTACTATCAATTCTTATGACATATTTGTTTAAATTAGCTCCCTGTCAAATCTGAATGCGTTCAACTATTTCTAACAAAATATTTTGTAACCAAACATGATATTCTTTTCTTTAATGAAATATTCTAACAGGACCAATAGAATTTTCAGAATCAAACACAATGACAAGCATAGTAAAATCAAAATAGTCTATTAAAATGCACTATCATTCAAATAAAGTCAATTTGATTTCTTACCTATAAGGGGTATCACCGCCAAACTTCTTTTGATCAACTTCTCCGCTAAGCAGCTTCACATAGCCACCTCCACAGTCTAATTTCTGCTCATGTTTCACAGAATACTGCAGAACTAAGGTCTTATCCTTGTTGGTAAACTCAGGGAACTCCGCGGAAATGGCATAGAACCTATAATCTTCGGAGGTCTGGATGCCTGCATGTGGAGAATTAAAAGAACAAACCATACATTAACAGGCCAATTAAGATGAATTAAATAACAACAGGATGATGCGGAAGAAAATAAATACCTTTATCCTCAGGATCCCCGTTCCATTTGCCAGATGTATAGTTCCATTCGCCGGCCAGGTTCTCATCTTTCTTCCAATCGGATTTAACCCACCGATTCTCCCATCCATCTTAGATTATAAGAAAAAATAAAACGCAAATTATAATAAAGTGGAAAGGATACAACAATACAAACATGCGTAAAGGGATCCTTTATGGATGTTATATAATTATTAGGCCCTATTTGGCTCTGCTGTAGAGTATAGTAGTGCTTTTAAAGAAAAGCATTGTACCAAAATCCAGGCAACAGATCCTAAAGTACAAGCACCTAATTAAAGCTTCTGCTTTTGGACCTTAGAATCTTATTCTGGTCTCCAATGCAACAATACAAACATGCTTAAAGCGATCCTTTATGGATGTTATATAATAACTAGGCCCTATTTGGCTCTGTTTTGTAGAGTATAGTAGTGCTTTTAAACAAAAGCATTGTACCAAAATCCTGCAACAGATTCTAACATAGAAGCTTCTGCTTTTGGACCTTAGAATCTTATTCTGGTCTCCAATGCAACAGAACCCCGCCGCAGCATAACCATTGACTTTTCTATTTGCGGAGCTCTATACTGAATGTGACTTTTGCTGAAAGCAGAATCAGAATTGGGGGGCCTAACAGGCACTTTGTAGTCAAACTCAGCCCAAATGGAGACATCTACCAACAAAAGCCATTAATGTAAATCATGGGACAAGGCAACAACTAACAAAATCACGAGGAAAGAACCACCCCAGATGCCGAGCACCAAATGAAATGGCAACACTTATGAACAAAACAAAACTGGGCAATCCAATCCTATCCTATCGCACAGCAACACCACATAACGCATCTCCACGTGATCGTTAATAACTGGGCACTGAGATCAACAAATACTAAACCCTAGACATAAACCCTAAAACGTATCAATCAAATAATCACGAAAACGACCAAAAATGTGGCGCGATCGCAATATTTGCGAACTATCGCCCCCCATTTCTCCGATCTAAATTTCTAAAAACGTAGAGAGACCAAGGATCAATTCCGCAATAATTGACATACAGACCAGAAATATATTATTAAACAGCATTAATTCGAATCCAAATGCTCATAAATCTCCCCAGATCGTAACCGATTCAACTACTATCGCATCAAAAACCGAGCAATACGCAAACCGATCCAAGAGAAACGGATCAAGGAGTCAATAAACGGAATCAAGCGGCCATAAAACCCTAGATCGGATACAAATGCCGCATCAGACACACCAAATGAAGCGCTAACTATGAGATCTAGAACAACAGGGATCGGAGATTGAAGGGGGACGATCGATACCTCCGAATCGCTCCTCGAAGTAGACCTCAGCAGCGGCCACGGAGGCGAGCGCGAGCGCCACCGCCACCACCGCCGCGACAGAGGCGGCGCCGCCGCGTCGTTGGGACCTCGTCGGAGTCGCCATTGTTACCACCACTCTTCTCTTGCTCTTGCTCTTGCTCTCTCTCTCTCTCTCTCTCTCCCCCCACGGTAGAGAAAGGGACCGGGGAGTGAGATATATAGAAGGGGAATACGCGGTGTGCTCACTACACCGGTAAGGTTACCGCCGCGCGATTCTCGTTGTTGAGCGGAGTAGTGGAGGGGGGTGATTTTAAGGGTGGTGACGGGAACCGCGTACGCGTGGTATAGCTACACCAGGGGTTACCCAATCATACGCCGCGGGTGCGGGACTGAGCCAATGGGAGAACGCCACGTGCGCACATCGACGTGTTTGGGGTTCCAAAATGGAAGGGATCTTTCTTTCGCCCCCTCCAACAATGTTTTTGGCGTTTTTTGAAATTATTTTTTAAAAAAAATTTAACCCGTGTAACGACGAGATTAGTATATAGTACCTTGATTAGGTATGTTTCAAAATTCAGGTCGAATTACTCGGTTCAATCGGTTTGTCTGTGACCCAATATATAATACAGATCGGGTTTAAATTTTTTGAATCGAATAAAATGAAATTTTGTTTGGTTCAACTAATGAACCTGTAAATTTTGTTCTATTTTGGCGAATTGATTGTATTAGTTTGATATTTTATTTTTTGCTCATTTGTGTAAATTTTTAAATTTTACTTATGATTAATTTTTACTATTTTTTTTTATTATCAAAATAAAAACTTAAGAACTTGTATCGATTTACTTTAGTCTAAAAATCGGTATTTCATAATTAAATATGATAGTAAAAAATAATTAAGTATTTATGATGTCATGCTGAAGTCAATGGTTGAATTAGCTGTTTAACCAATAACATTTTTAGATTATTCTCCGACTCGGTATTTAAAGCATGGATACATTCCAAATTGCCAGTATCATTGCATTTTAAAAAATTCTCGCCTCATAAAAAAATAATAATAATATTATTATCATTAAAATTCCAATAATCTTTGCGGCACCTACCTCCCGAGAAACAGAACAAAGGTTCCCTTCAAACATTAGTTAAAATTAGCTTCACGTCATCAGAGCTGGGTTTTATCGAAAATAAGCATACGTCATGTTTAAAATGTTTTTTTTTTAGAGAGAAAGATAATATATTATCCGTTTCGTTTATTTTTTTGAAAAATAAACTTAGCTGGAAATATAAATCAACTAGAATTCGAACTTGGAATCTCGGGTACCAACCACCAAATCCTTTGCCACATACACTAGGGACAGTCGGTATGTTTAAAATGTTTTTCAAGCAGTGACTGTGGGTATATTCTGATTATCAAAATTTTTTGCATTATGCCTCTTACCAAAAGGTGTTAACATTTAACAATCACGGCTTTTTAAGGAACAGATGTTGCTGTAGCTGAAAATGGTTATCATCCTTCGGCCAATCAATCACCTTCTAAGTATTACAGAAAAATAAGCTAATAACAAAGGTGGACATAAATGCAATCCCATATATATCGCAGTATCGCAGATTTAGGCTTAGTTTGTTATTAAGATTCATTTTCGTACGGAAACAAACATGATATTTTTCTATCGTACTTTCTCATCGCACATAACGCAATTTCCTCGTAATCCTAGATATGATTCTAGTTGGGAAAAGCAATAATGGCAAAAAAGGGCTTGATCACTCAAGTGACATTTCGAAATGAGATATTCTTTAGTCTGCAATCATCCCCAAATTAGCTTCCGAAAATAATATTTTATAGATTAATTGCATACAGTTTTCTATAAACATATCAAATAGTAGATATATTTCTACAAAATTCAACTTTCATATTTATTTCTACAAAATTCTTAAGGGGTTTAAAATACCCCTGCTGTTAGAATTCGTTAGAAAAATATAGTTAACCATAGATAAAATACTTAATCCAGATTAATGATTAAGATAAATTGATCTTTTTACCCCTTTTTTATATTATTTGTGATGGTAGAAAAAAAGAAGATGATCGTTGGAGATTTTGGGAAAATATTTTTATATAATTCTAACAGTTTGGACTTTTGGAGGAACATATTTGTGATGACAAAAATGTCACTTCACTTATTTTTTGTTAAAAAATAAACAATTCTAGTTCTAAATATGAATATCACCGAACTTTCGGAAAAATAAATGTTAAAAATTAAACTTTGTAGAGATATATTTGCTATTCAATATTTTTATAAAAAGCTGTATAAAATTAACCTTTTTTATACGAGAAATTATTTGAATATTCAAAATATGCTTAGAGTCTCATATTATTCTACTGCCCCATTTTAACAAGTTTCGAAACATTCTAAGTACCAAAATTGTCATTTCACTTTGCAATAGTGTTAGTAAAGATCCATGAATCATTGATGACGCATTTGACAAACCCTTCCCTAATATAAGGTATTATATAAAAGGCTAAATTACAAAAAATCTCTCTGTCAAAACTCGATTTTTCACTTTCTCCTCTTGTCATTTAACCACCTATACTTTGCTCCTTTGTAAAATAAAAAATGTTCACAGGAGGGCACGGTGTGAACTGTGATGATAAAATAACCATTTTGCCTCTTACCATTTTGCCCCTCACTATGTTCACAGGAGAGAAGACTGAGTATATTTTTGGCATAAAAAATATATAATAATATTTTATAAAGGAAGCCCTAACGGATTACTAACGACAGGGGGCAAAGTGAACATTTTTCATTTTACAAGGGGGCAAAGTGTAGGTTTTTAAATGACAGAGAGGGAAAAGTAAAAAATCAAATTTTGACAAAAAGATTTTATGTAATTTAGCCTATATGCAATGACTCAAAAAGTTTCTGTAGATTAGGTGATTTCTTTCTACGAAAGCCCATTAGACTAAAACTGGACAGTGCCGCATTTAGCCCAAGTTATAGAGGCCCATGAGTAAGAAGACCCGGGGCACGTCTGGATATACTGACCGTCCCGACAGCAAGTGGTAAAAGGCTTGATAGTTGGTACCCGAGGTCCAAAGTTCGAATCCTAATTGATTCATATTTTCAACTAAGTTTATTTATAAATGAAATAAATAAAGCGGGGTAGCGTGCTGCCTATCTCTCAAATAAAAAAAAAATGGTCTGGATATTCCAAATTCTATCCAAATCTAAATCAGAGAGGGGCAAATTTATCTGATTTTACATAGATATTGTTTTAAATATGAATATCGAAAACAAAAAAATTGATGAATTTGGATTTGAGTATGGATTTTTTACTGCATTCGACCTAATGGGAAACTAATTTGAACACGAATTGATTTTACATTATATATATATATATATAGAGTGGGCTGGTATGCTTTCGTAAGCACGGAGGCCTCCGTGCTTACACTTTGTTTTCGATGTTCGGACTTTCGAATCGACGATCGGTTCCGTTAGAGTTGATCTAGAGATTTAAAGTACCAAGAAATTAAATTTTGCGATTTTTCGATATCATTTGCCTAGTGATCGAAGGGGCTCAAAATCAATAATTTTAACGGCCATGGTGAGCCGGTTGCAAGTTTAACGGTGTAGAAATATCCAAATCACGTGAAATTTTGATAGAAAATTCTTTATACCATATAAAACAAGATCAATAACTTTGATCTAAAATTTTAATGTCATATCATCATATTTTGTGAGATTTTTATTTTCAGCCGTTGATTTTGAGCCACTTCGATCACTAGGCAAATGATATCGAAAAATCGCAAAATTTATTTTCTAGATACTTCAAATACTCTAGATCAAGTCTAACGGAGCCGATCGTCGATTTGAAAGTCCCAACATCGAAAACNGGAGTGGATCGTCGATTCAGAAGCTCCATCATTGAAAACAACTTATGAGTACGAGGGCTCCAATACTCATAATAGTATAGTAGCCACGACCTATATATATATATATATATATATATATATATGTCTGTGTGTTTGATATTGTATTTAAATATGTATTTAAAAAAAAATTAGATTTAATGTAATATGCACTAAAATATTGTAAAGAGAAGTAATTATTTCAGGTTCAGATTTTGAGTTTGATAATCGGTTTGGGTTTGAATTTTTGAAAACTCGCCCAAATCCGACCAGATGACATCCCTATCAACAAATATTAAAAAAGCTATCAACGAATATTAAAAAAGCTACGACTTAGCTGATGGCATATAAATAAATTAATACACAAATTATGTTAAAATAAAACTATAGCCTTCTAAATGGGTGGTACACGGTAATTGTATATCTAGAGCATGTTATAGTGTTTTGGGTAAGCTTCAAATACCACCCCTATAGTTTTGTATTTTCTCACTTTAATATCATATGATTTAAAGTGTATTAAGTTAGTGTTCTGTGGTTTTTTTTTTTTCGTAAGCTGATCTGTTAATATTTCGTCAAATTATATATAAAAAAACTTCAGATACCCTACATAGGTTTATCGATATTCAATTTAGTACTCTTTAGTTTTACTTTTGTCACTAATTTAACGAAAAAAAATTAATGAAATGGGTAATAAAAAAAGAAAAACGAAATCACAGGACACTATCTTGATATATTTTAAATCATAGGGCACTAAAGTGAGAAAGTGCGAAATCATAGAGATGGTATTTAAAGTTTTCTTTTTTTTTTTTTTTTTTAGCTTTTGACTTTGAAAATGAAATGCTCTTGCTATTTCTTGTTCATTTGGTTAATATTAGTCAATTCAAACAACTGAAATATAAATCTAAGATCTTATTTGTTATTGACTATTGAGTGCTATCTAATACTATTAAATATTTAGAAATATGTTTATACATTTTTTTTTGGAAATGACAGAAAATATATAATAATTGAACAACTACATCTAATATTTCTTTAAAAAAAACAAATAATATTTTCTAATGAATTTGTAAACGTGCTACAAGACTATGTTATATGTTGTGAGAAAGTACAATAAAAAATAGCATATTGGGACATGTTTAGTTCATAATTGGAATGAAATTGAGAAATAAAATTAGATTGTGTTGACATGAAAAATGAAATGATAAGTAATTCAAAAAATATTTGAATAATTATTAGAATGAAAATCAGAATAGATAATTGGAACACGTAAGATTTTGAGAAAGAGTTTTGGTTAATTAAAATTAGAGTGATGAAGAGAGAGAAAGGACATGTATTTGTGGAAAAGGGCCCTGAGTAGTGTTTTCTGGTATTGACCTATCTAAAATTGGGTCAAATTCTCATTCCATAGAATAACGCATGAAAATTAATTTCTATAAAACAAACGATAACTAATATCTGTATCCAATTAAAATTTAAATATGCGGGTATGATTGCTGTTTTGTGATAAACCCGTTATTAATATTTTTTTTGATTTATTTGTACCGTCGGATTAAGCGGATTCGGTTGGATTTGATTTTCGGATTAATTATACTTTAATATTAGTTAGAGTAGGATTGAGATTTAATCCTAATTAATCACCTATAAATAGGTAATTTAGAGAGGATGTACGGCCAAAATAATAATAATAATAAATATTGTGGCCGGATTCTTTGTGCAAGCGTGGCCGTCGGTGGGAGCAAGATCCGACGATCGTGGGGAAAAGAGAAAAAGAGCGAGAGCGAGGAGCTGAGACGGCTGTAAAATCTCAATTTTAAAACGTGACAAATTTGTGAGCAGTAATAGAGATAAGTAAATAGCTACTTTTCTACAAACGGTAGAAAATATGCGGATCTCAGTGGGTTCGGAACACTGATTATTATTTGTTTTGTTTACTAGTTGTTGATACTTTCAAGTGGATTTTATAGTTATTATTGAATGGCGTGGCTTATTTATTTTACACATTATTATTATCATGATATATTGTTATTTATGACTGTTGCGGGCGAATTACTCAGAGAAGAGAGATTCATTCTCTACACGATTTTCGAGGAGGAACGACTCGTAACTGTAGCTCTCGTGATTAGAGCGACGGAGTGGAGATGCTCTAAATTATGACCGTTGTAGTTTCAAATTTAAAATTTACCATTAATCTTGAAATAGATTTCTTATTAAATATTGCGCTTACTTTTGTCGTCTACCGCCGATAGTCAGGACGTGTAAGATAATTGGTCGGCAAGAAGTTATTAGATAGATTTTAAATTTTGGACATATGATTTATTTTGATTTGAGGTTGATTAATTGGACATCTAGTAGTTATTGTTTAGTTTTATTTTAATAAATAAATTATTTAGTTGGTTGTTTTGGATCAATTTAAGTCTTTCCGTTTTTCAGATTCTTTTTCTAAATTCATGGCTGGTTGTTGCGATTCGGATCCGAGCATTCCGATCTGGGGCATGACAATTAGAGTCAGTAAATTTCACTTTGATTATAGAATCTAAAATAGGTGAATCAAACAAGTTCTTAATTATTATTCATACATAATACCATATTTGTATATCATAATAAGTTAGTTGGTCTAATAACATCAGATAATACTGAATACCAAATGAATCCTAATAAGTGGCGTATTATCGAATTTTAAAATTCCGCAATAAAAATAAATATTTTTAAAAAGATTAATAAGCGATTAATTGCCCACGGACAAAATCTCCAGATTTTAGAACGTCCGTGAACGAACCGTTATAGGGTAAAGGTTTTTAGCTGACGTGGTGGACGATGTCCAGGCAATAAACTTGGACGCTGGTGCGTGCTCCGTGTCCGCATGCGCCACCTATCCGGACGAGAGTGTCGTCCGATGGTCCGTTCGTAAATAAACCCAAACTCCGAGGGCATTTCCTGGCCCGCCGAATAGTAGGTATTTCGATGTCCTTGAAGGGGTTCGGACAAGGAAGAGAGAGAGAGAGAGAGAGAGGAGAGAGAGGGAGCGAGAAAGGGGAAAAGGAGGACTCGCTCTATCGACGTTAATGGCGGTTAGGGTTTTCTTTTCGCTCTCCTCCTAAAACCCTCCTCCCCTTCCCCCTCCCCCCCTACCCCCCACCTCTGCTCAATTCCCGCTCCCGATTCTTTTAACCCTAATCCTAATCCTAATCCTAATCCTAACCCTAACCCGATTCTTCGGCTACGCGCGCGAATTCGCCTCCGGAAGGAGCTACTAAGGCTTCTGCTCCATGGGACAGGGCAAGTCCCCCGGTTCTTCGAGCAGCAACATGCAGGTGAGCGGTTTCTAGGGTTTCGTGTGAGTTTTGCTTGGATTCTATGTTCTTTCCGATGCCCTAGATTCGCCGAGTAGGATCTAAGCTTTAATTTTTCTACTTCACTTAGACCTAGTTCTCTATCATGATCAGTTTTAGCTGGAGCGTTGGAGGTGTAGATTGCTGCAGCTAAGTGTGGTTATTGATCTTTTCTTGATTGTATGTTGAAGCTTATACGTATTAGTAAATTAGCAATAGGGCAATAGCTGAATTTGTTTCAACTGGTAGATTTCTTGGATTCCACAAAGGGAATTGGAACTTCTTGTTTTCTTTTCCCTGATGCATTGTTTGGATCAAGTGTAATCCTAATTTATTTCAAATCTTTCTAGGATATATATATATATATATATATATATATATATATATATATATATATATATATTGACTGCCAATTCTTAGGCGGAGCTCTAATTCTTGAATGTTGAATCGTTGATTTATGCTGTTGGAGTTTTATACTTGTTCTTTTGTTTTAGTTATTTCTATGAATATGTGTTTGTTTCGGTGATGTTATGCTTTGTTTGAGCATTGCGTTAAAACTCTGTGAAGTTATCTTGAGTGGCCATGGTTCCCATGGCTGATCCTAAAACTGGTAGGGTGAAGTTGAAGAATGGGCTTTTTTATAAAATGACCCTCCAAAAATTTCAAATTGGCAAAATAACTATATCAAAATTTTATTTGGAAAACTAACCCTCCTTTCGCCATGCTGGATTTTTGCTATAAAGGCGGTGAATGATTCACCGCCTTTACAGATATCATTCACCGCCTTCATAATATATATGTGAAGACGGTGAATCATTCACCGTCTTTGATTCACCATCTTATCTGTGTTTAACTTTAGGACTTAGACAAATTTCGATAAATTTGGGGTATTTTGCACTAAAGGCGGTGAATCATTCACCGCATTCATAGCAAAAATCTGACGTGGGGCCTACGTGGCGAAAGGAGGGTTATTTTTCCAAATAAAATTTTAACAGGGTTATTTCTCCAATTTTAAAATTTTGGAGGGTTATTTTATAAAAAAGCCCTTGAAGAATTCTAGCTATCGGTGGTTATTTCAATTATGTCATTCTTAATTTATGTTGTAAGTATTCAACTATGTCTAGTGTTTTACATGTCACGACTCATTTCTTAAGGTGGTAGGCCAATGTTTAAGATTTCTAGCATTTCTTGACCAAATAGTCAAGTAAAATGGCCCAAATTAATGCTGCTTAGGGGATGTATCGTTCCAAGTAAAAATTGTGGAAAATAATTTTCCGACGAAAAGAGTATTTAGTGGAAAAATTGTTTTGCGGCCTTTTATGTTTGGTTTACAGTGAAATGAAATTACTTTCTGGCCTATGCTCGTGTGGTATGCTACCAAAAAGTAAATGAGAAACTGTATAATATTTTTCTCGAAAATAATACATTTAAAGGTAAATTTTTAAGTGCAATTTCTCAAATTAAAAAGTAGCAAAGTGCAAATAGGCTAACTGACAAGCAAGTTAATTGAAGTCTATTTTATATTTTATACGGAAAAAAAAAGGATATTACTATCTAAATTTATTTATTTTTATATATAATTTATTTTTCATAAAATGTATTATGTTATGTTGATATGGTTGTTATTTAACACATATTTTGGATAATAGAGAAAGCTCTGAGAATGCTGAGCAAAATCTAATGCGGTCTAAGATTGTTGCGGGATCTCGTAGCTGTGGAAGGTGCGCGCTAAGTGTTCCTTTTCTGCTGTTTCCGAGCAGAAAACAAAAATGCTGGTTTTTTGAGAAATTTGTAAAAGCTTCTTATGCCAAATTTTCTTATGTTAAACTAATGAGCCTAAATCTTATTTCTAAGCTGAAAACGTGTTCCGGTTCACTTTTACAACAAACCTAACTGCTCCTTAATATTTCTGAAAATTCTGCTTAGCAAGTTAGATCAGATATATTATGTGGTTTAAAGCTACCGAATAGATGCAATAGCATTGTGTTCTTTGTGATTCTTCTTGACATTCTGGAGAACTCATTTTTATCTACTTTGCTTCTATTCATCGATTTCAACATCTTCTCTAGTAGTTTGCCAGGCTGTCTCGATTCATAGATAACATTTTCACATATATCCCTTTTATTAGGAAATATGTGTTGTAGATTTGCCGTATTCTTGGGGAAACCTACGGCCAACTATGTCTATTTTATGATTCTTTGGGATCTTCAAGCATTCTTCTGTTTATCTCAATTTGCTAACAATGGTCAGTTATTTTGTGAGGCCCGCTATGGTAGTTAAGATAGAGTTTGAGTTAAACATTATTATCCATTAATATTTTTCTTTTTATATGTTATCTTCTATTGTTCTCAGTTGTTTTATAATGCCGGTACATGCGCAATAAGGTCCTTATAATTTCTTTTACACGTCCATTTCATTCCAAGCTCAAATTCTGTATTTGTTTTGGTGCTTTTGCTGTTGTCTTTACATTGCAAGCTCAAATTCACTGACTGGTTTGAGAAATGTTTCAGCGTGTAAAAGTATACAGATTGAATGATGATGGAAAATGGGATGATCAGGGAACAGGGCACGTTTCTGTTGAATACATGGAGGTTGGTTTTGGTAATTCATTTTGTAGTTGATATATATCTCTATTTCGTTAATGAATATGAGCAACCTTTTGACATTTTGACATGTCCTATGATGTCTGTTTATTTTAAAAGTTGTCCTTATGCATTTTCTTATGCTGAAGTAGTTTTGTTAATTCTTGTGACTGATATTGTGAATTTGTGATTCTGGTCAGTTAGAATTTGTTGTTTATTTTTCATTGAAGACGTAGATATAAGTTTTATGACCCAAGCAGAACTGTACTAGAAGTGGAATTATGGAAATTAATAGAAATTCTAGAATAGAAGAGTTCAGGAATATTTTGATGCCATATATGAGGGGATGTGCTTAAAATCTTTGGCAGATGCAGGATACAGTACACTTGAAGTATTTGCTTTGCTAAGCTGTAGGGATTTCAATTCCACAGTTGCACTGAATCTAATTGAAAAAAAATTATTGTCAAAATATAATTGTGAGGTACATTAAACAATATTTAGTTGAAATAAATTGGAGATTCCTGCCACTTACATCAAACGATGATGATTGGAAAGAACAAATTCTAGCTGATCCGAAGCACTTGCATATAAATGCAAGTGACCATACCCTACTTGACCAGGATCATGTCCCATGCTGCTTATGCATAAATGATCTTTTGCATATGAATGATTCTGGTCACTTGCATATAAATGATTCTGGTCAGCTAGATTCATATCATGGCACAGCAGCACACAGCGTGCGAATGTCGGCATGCTTCCTTGTGCCAATGGCACGCCACTGGCACATTGGCATGCATAAACACATTTTTTTTATCGAATTCTCATAAAAAACGAGCTTTTTAGATTGTTTTAATTTCTCAATAGCTATATGAATGGCTTAAATGTTATATCTCATGCAATTTAGTAAGAATAGAGTCATAAAGATCTTAATAACTATATATATATATATATTATATAAGTGTATGCATGAAAACAGAACTATTGGGTAAAGATTTATAGAGGAACACTTTCATAGGCAAATTCGCTGCGGCTAAAGATCTTCTTCTCTGTATTTCTTTTTCACTAAAAGATGATCTCATTTGCAATTGAGCTCACTAATTGCAACAAATGTTAGTAGATTTACAAGATTTACATATTTCAAGTATGGAGAAACCTTTGTAAAACTTTTCACCCTAAAAAAAAGACATTAAAAACTCAAAAAAAGCCATTTTGTTGATATAGTGTTGGCATGCCCCCGTGCCATGTGAAGGCATGGTCTCGGCATGGTACTGCGCAGGCAGCAAGGGCGGCACAGTCGTCATGGGCAATCCTTGGATTTTACATAATTAGTATTAATAGTTTGATAGGCTTTGGCAGGATCCCAGGCATATTTTAGCATCAGGTACTTAATGTTTTTCCCAGCAGTTAAATCGAATTATTTTATGTGCTGAATGCACCTTAGAAACAAGAAGGGCTTATGATTGTTTTCCTTACTTCAATGTTGTCAAGCCATTAAATATTGTTTTTATTGCTAGTTTGCTTTTGTAAGAACCTTGCGTCTTTCTATAGGTAGGAACATGGTGCCCTAGTGCCAAAAAACCAATGATGTCAAGACATGTAATTTTGTCATATTGCTTATTCGAAGGAAGAATTTTGCTTGTTATATCTTAAGTTTGGGATGTAGTTTGGTTATGAGGAGTTGATGATTTGCAGAGGTCAGAAGAGCTTGGTTTGATTGTTGTTGATGAAGACGATAACGAGACCTTACTTGTGCATAGCATCTCCTCTGAGGATATTTATCGAAGGCAAGAAGGTGAAAGATTTGCCAAATTGTGTTTGTTGAAGATGATTTTTATTTTATTTAACGTTACGTAGTAATCAAGATATGTAAATTCCCTAACAAATTTTGGCAGACACAATAATTTCGTGGAGAGACCCAGAGTTAGGTACAGAATTGGCATTGAGCTTTCAGGAGGCTACTGGATGCTCCTATATATGGTACTTACACAATAAACCCATTTTCTTCATTGGTAATTGTATTTCAATTCATGTTTCTGTTGTTTCATGTAGGGACAACATCTGTGGAATCCAGAGAAACCTACAATTTACTACTCTTGGAAGTAAGTATATTAATAATTGCATTTTGTTCTTCCCATTACTTAGGTCATGTCCTCTCTATTTGACAATTTCTAACAGATCTTGAGATCGGTCCTCGTCCAGCAATGGCACATGTAGAATCTACTGGCGCAATACACGCGAATGGTATTTTTAGCCGGATTCTTGTCCTTTATACATGATAATAATGAAACACGACGACTCTTTATCAAGTGTGCTTACTTTGCTGCTTTAAGTGATACCTTTTTGCTGCATATTTGAATTTGGTTCATGATTGTGGATTTCCTATTGGAAGGATTAATGCTAGGTGCAATAGAAGATCGACTCGAACTTAATTTCCATTTCTTTCTTCTCCCTGCTCTAGCCCTTCAGATATGAACCATTCTAGTAGAGCTATAAATACACAATGAATAAGGAAAGTACTGAAAAAGGATAATATCTGAAAATTGCTGGAATAATCTTCTTGAATCGATAACTCACTTTTATTCGTCTAAATGGAAGGCTCATCTTTGCTCTTAAATCAAGCTTGTTGCTGCAATGTTTGGCATCAATGTAGATCTTGTTGGCATTCTATTACTGTGGATTAAACTTAAGTTGAAGCTGAAAATTCTCAGAATATTTATTTTTTGATTTCTAAGTAAATCAATAGAGTGAAAAAATTGCGGAAAGAAAATAAGCGGGTCTATAGGTGTGGAACTGTGGAGGTCCTTGAAACTTTATCATCTAAACCTGCTGTTTGCAGACACAGTAATACAAAATGACACGTTCGGAAAGTGGTTTGCTGGTATAATTGCTACTAGTTTGACTGGTTTGAGTTTGGCAAGTAGATAGTATTCTTGATGGTACAAACTGGACCACTAGTTGATAGGATTTTTGGCCACTTACAATTAAATGATCTATAGAATTCATGCCATAAATACCTTTCATCATCTTTACTTCTTTACTGTCATCCCAACTCAAGCACTTAACTTCATGGGATCAACTGGAGCATTTCTTAAAAGTGAGTCAAGCTCAGATATATGTCATATTTTTCTGATGAATTGCTAATTTAGTTTATATTTGTTATAAGTTTGTTTCTACTAAGTATTTAAGGTACTGGGTAGTTCTTTCCATGAAACCTGCAAGGGCAGTTGAAAAGCAGACATATCACTGCTACCTGTTGCAGCATATGCTCATTAGCATAGACACTGTGCTGTGTAGTTGGGATTTTGGCATGGCATAGCCCATTCTAATCCCCTATGATCTCTAAAATCTTCTTTTTCTGCGAGTTGAACTGACATCCACAGTTTGCAATCAATTCAGCAATGACTTCACAAAGGGGTACTTAACAATATTTGTATATGCTCGTTTTGAATGACCCTTGGATTCTCGATTTTTTTTGATTATTAATGTGAAATCTTCTTGTTTACGGTTCCAAAATAGTTTAAATGAGTTTCATTTGCGCTATTAGTTATATTTATGAAGCCCATCTTTGTTTTTTGTTCTGTTTTGGGACTACTTTAAGTTGGATAACTTATTGTTGGAAGTATTTCTTACTTTCATGATTTCTACATATAAAGGCTCATAGTAGTTGCACTAGTACTCATCATTGATTTTCTTTGCAGATGAGTCATTTCGCACTGTTAATAGTGAATTGAGAGATCTTCCAACTGTTGAATTGTCAACTCTTCCTCAAATTTTGAAGGTTTGCTTGATCTTTTTGACAATTATTTTAACGATCCTGATATTTCTACTTGTGATTTCCATCTTTATCAATTAGTAACTGAATTGTTTAACCTTTTTTCTCATTTCACCTTATATGAGAGCAATTTGTTTTCTGAACTTGTGCATAATGCTGTGTAGTATATTGCATCATCTGTTTTTTCTGAAGATGCATAATTTTTTATTGTTATAAATAATTTTTATTGTTATAAATAGGCAGAGTTTGCTGTTCCTTTGTATATGGCATTCCTGGGTGTGCCTTTTTTCTTGTTTGTTCATTTTTGAGTCTTGATCAAGGATTTAAGTGCCCATCGGCACGGGCTGTATTTATTGTACTGTATCGCAAGGATTTAAGTGCCTATTGGCACGCTCCATATCTATTGTGCCGTATCGTGCCAACAATATATTGGCACGATACAGCCCCTGTGCCGATGACACAGCTTAAAACCTCTATTCTTTAAATTAGTAATTAATTTTCTCAATAAAGTTCAGAAGATTTGATAAAAAATACATAATTATTAGGGATACTTGCCTATATACCCCTCATACGTTTGGAAATATTCGATTTACCCCTACTTTTTTTTTTCTTTCTAAAATACCCCTCATATGTTCCACCGTTATTCCAAAATACCCCTGCAGTTATCCCCTGTTAGCTTGACTCGGGTTAAACATGGGTTAAATGTATACTATAGTTAAAACCTAAATAAAATACCTATTTTGCCCCTATCTTATTATACTAATCCCTTAACCTATCCTCTCTTTCTCTCACAACTGGTCTGCTCACCACCGCCGCCAACCTCGGCCCCGGCTCCGCTGCTTCCACCTCGCCTCATCTCCTCCCAGACCATCCTCCGCCTCCACCTCGCCTTATCTCCTCCCAGACTATCACCACCTCCCACACCTCCACCTCCAACACCCCTCTCGCCGCTCTCGTCGTCGTCCTCCTCCGCCGCTCTCGTCGTCTTCCTTCTCCTCCGCCGCCGCCTTGGCCGGTGCCGGGAGCCTATGGATTTGTTGAATCGTCGTCGTCCTCCTCCTCCGACCTCTCCCTCCTCAACTCCCACGCCCACGCCCACCCTGACGATGCCCGCACGCTCCGCCTGCACCTGCCCAAGGCTGAGGTCGCCCGTCTCATGCACGAGAGCACCGACGCCGCCGACGCCGCCCGCAAGATCATGGACCTCTGCGTTGCCCGCAACCAGCACCCCTCCCCTACCATGCCCGACCGCGCCACGCCCACGCCCTTGCGAACGTCGGAGCGCGGCGCGCTCTCGCCCTCGCGGACGCTCGACCGCCGCGTGCCCTCACCCTTGCGGACGCCGGAGCGTGGGTGTGCGCGGTCCATGAGGCCGGTTTGGCCTCGTGGACCGGATGAGAGGGAGGTCCACCGTGGACCTCCCTCTCATTATACCCATATATATATATTTTATTTATAAATATATATTCATATAGTAGTATTTTATTTATATATAGAAATATTATTATATAATATTTTATTTATAAATTTGTAATTATTTATTAATATTTTTAAATATATAACGCTTATATATTATTAATATATGTTTATTATAATTTTAAATATATTTAATCTATTATAAAAATTATAATAATAACATATATAGTATATTAATTATTATATATTTATTATATAGCCGAATTTTTGATCCCGAATTTTTAATTGGTGAACGTATAATACCCGTATAAATCACGTATCTGAATAATTGCCGAATCCGTTTTTTAGCCGTATTTTAAAACGAATTTAAAAATTAAAAGACGAATTTTATCCGAATTATATCTGTACCAATTTTTTGCTGAATCCGAATTAACTAACTATGCCTCCAGCCACTAAGGTTTGTCTAGCTGCGATTGATCTCATCCGTTTATCTGCTCGCTCCCGACGTGCTTAATTAATTAATTGATATTTGAAGGGCAAATAAGAAAAATGTTTGCTATATGAAGGGTATATAAGATAAGTTAGTTACGGTACAAGGGTATATTGGAATGGGCAAAATGGTAATTTTTCAGAGATAACGGCAGCTAATTGACGGAACTTAACTCCAGGGGTATATTAGAAAGACTTGGAACATAAGAAGGGTATTTTCAATATTAGCCTTCTAAGAGGGATAAATAAGAAAACCAGAAACTTTTCAGGGGTATATAGGTAATTGCCCCTAATTATTAATTAGAATATTTTGTTGCTAAAGAAAATTAAATATTTCATGCCATTATGTGTCGGCACACATGTATTTTTTGTGATCAGTACGCATCAGCGCGGTCCGTTATGCACTGTGCCGTACCGTGCCGACAAGTTTCCGACACGACCCCGTGCCACTGCACTTAAATCCTTATTGTATTGTAACAACAAGATACTGGCACAATACAGCCCTCGTGCCAATGGCACAGCTCAAAACCCTCTTTTCTTTAAATTAGTAAGTAATTTTCTCAATGAAGATCAAAAAATTTGATAAAGATACATAATAAGAAATAAAAAATTTTATTGCTAAAGAAAATAAATATTTCATATCATTATGTGTCGGCACACATGTATTTTTTGTGACCGGCAAGCATCGGCACGCACCGTGCCGGCAAGTTTTCTGCACGACCTGTGCCATGACACTTAAATCCTTCGTCCTGGTACTCTTATTATTTGTCAACTAGTTAGTCTGTTGAGATAGTCCTTAACCAGTACTCTTGCCAGTTGGGTAGTAAAAACATGTAGTGGTAAAATTTATATAGATATTGCAAGTTGCTCCTGTGGCAAATAAATTATTCATAATGCATATAGCTGTGATGCCCTCGACAAATATTACCATTTAAATCTGAAACACTCATATGACATCAAATTGTGTTTCATATTTTCAGTATAAATTTTCTCCTTTTGAATTTAGTGTAGTTAATTATATGTTTAGTTTGCAAATTTTTGTTCAGTAAATTTCTTTTTTCGTTCCTTTTGATCTGTGTTTAACTAATCTTTTTTTTCTGATTGTGATATATGTATATGATTTTGTTGATGTAATTGATCATAATTTGCAGACTATTCTAGAGTGCAGCATTACAGACCAGTTGCGAGTGGCAGAATTAATATCTCAAGATGTAAGATTCTTGCAAACATTTCTAACTGTAAACTTTAGGATTATGTAGTATGTTGGGACAGTACACAGTATAAAGCAGCTCTCAGGAGATATTTTTCACTCTCTTAAAAGCACAGTTTGGAGGCTATAGAATTGAATGAGATAGGTATTCAATATCACACCCTTCTAGCACTTTCAGAATAAAAAATTAAGAATATGCTCCCTTTCTTGAAAGAACAAACTAACGAGGTTGCTGTTTGCCAATTACTATATCACTTAAATGATGGAATCTCTAATTAGGGTTGAATGCTAAGTTATTATCATAAAGAAGAAATCTAGAATCTAAAGGCTAAACGGCAAATTGTTCTAAATTTATTTATCATTTTCTTTGTACATCGAGGCATCAAGATGGGCAGGAAATCATCTTTTGTTGATAAATTTTGAAAATATATGAGAAGTATCCCAACAAGGGCAATGTGCACTATATGATATCAACTAAGCCACTTCGTCTCTACTCGAACCGTGATTGACGTTCCCTCGTTCAAATTAAGGCTAGGCTATAACTGCGGTCTACTCGTTTCATGTCTACCCGAAGGGTTCAACTCGTGCTTTGAGAGACTATAACGTAGTTTCACTCGGCAAGTAAGATATATGTGGTAGCCATTGGGCTCAGTCTCCATAAAGAGCCACTCAGCTGTTACTTTGGTAAAGTATGTTGCTTGCACCTGAGCTACCAGGTTAATTTACTGTGATTAAGAAGTTGGAACTGGTGTATTAGGGTTCTTCTTTCAATTTTTTGTTATTATGATTTTAGGTTTCACTCCCTTAACCTTCTACAAAGTAATCTTTCGTATGATGATCCTCGAGTTGTATGATCTCATTTTAAAATGGTGAAAAAAAATATAATTGCCTGTGTAAGAGGAAATCTTGAAAGCTATTGAAGTAATGTATTGTATTTGATTCTATTGTTTTGTGTATCTTTAGGTTGATAAATGATCTTTTATATTTTCTTCTTAAATATTGCAGCAAGAGTTTTTCCCAAAGTTGATAGACCTATTTAGAATGTGTGAGGATTTAGAAAACATGGATGGTCTTCACATGATTTTCAGATTGGTCAAGGCGATTAGTAAGTTTATGCTTATTTTGTTTCATCATGTGTTTCCTCAAGTATGTTATTAACGGTTTATGTTGGTCATTTGCAGTTTTACTAAATAGCACAACAATCTTTGATAGGATTTTCTCCGATGAGTATATTTTGGATATTATTGGTGCCCTTGAATGTAAGTATATGTCATCTCTTGTTACTTCTTATCTCTCCTTATTCTGCATCTATCCTATTAATGACATCCTTGTGATTGTACATTTTTTGTTGAATTCAATTCATTTTGTTGGTCAGGTCTGTGTTCTCTTTTATGCAGCCTCTTTTTCCCAATCTTCTAATGATTTTTTCTTTTCAATGATTTGTATTTGTGTTGATGTTGGATGTCAAGTATGTTATTCTGTCGCGATTATTATTTGTTGCACCCTTGCTATTATGTGTATTCATTTGTATCCGTCTGTGCATTTCTTTATTCTTTATCACCCTGCAGATGGCGTACTGTGTTTTGCTGTCTCTCGGGTGTTGGTATTATAGCTTAGATATTTAGCTTGATGGCTTTGTTGTTTTATGGTTGATTTTGCAACTTCGTTTTAGTGTTGGCTAATAGATGAATGTTGCTTGTTTGGTCAAATATATTTGTACATTTGATGGCTGCTAAAATTTTGAATGAACATAAGCCATACATTGTGCTATATAATGATGCCAAAAAATAGTGTAATTCACTAAGTTGAGATACTTCTACATAAAAACAAGATTGTTAACAACAGTATGTTCTGCAACTTAAAAAGGAGAACACTTCTGTATGCACAACTTAAAAGGAGAACACTTCTCTATGCATATATTGAAGCTGGTGTACAAAGCTTCAAGAAACCTTGGTGAGTAAGATATGGTGATCACCCTCTCTTGGCCAAGCCTTAATCATATCTCAGTTTCCAATCAGCTTCTGGAAGTCATTTCTCAGCCCTGATCGCACTCTTCTGGTGCCTCATTTTTGTCGTCATTCTTTCCTTTGCATAATTTTATAGGTTCTTTTTTTTTTTTTTTTCCAGTTTTCACTTCATGTGTTTCTAAGAATTTGCGTGGTGGCATTTTCAAAGTGGATCTTCAGTGTCATCTTTAGTATTTAGCATGCAGGATTTGCCATTCTTTTTTCCAGACTTGTACATTTAACAAGACAACATTTGTTTGCTTTTGGTGCTTTCTTTGTCATAATTTCTTTTTGATGGAGTCTGTCATATTTAGACACCAGCATCTACCTTTGAATATGTAATGCAAGGTTTTGTCAAGTTTCTGTGATAGACTTTTTATACTGTTGAGTAGGCCATGCGCACTTTTGTCATTGGTAGATGTGACAGGTATCTGAAATAGTATTTTTGTTGTGATTTTTGTACCATTAGTAGAATATGTATTATGTATAATGATGTCGGCTATCCTTTTTGATATACGTTCGTAGATGATCCAGAAGTCCCTAAGGTGCAGAATCACCGTGCTTTTCTGAAAGAGCATGTGGTTTTTAAGGAGGTAAATTAATTCTCAGGTGCATATATGCTTATCTATTTATACTATCTTTTGATCTTACACGTCCATTATCTTGCAGGCTATCTCTATTAAAAATGCTTCGGTGTTGTCGAAGATACACCAATCATATCGAATTGGTTATATAAAGGTTAATTTGTGTCTAACTTGCTCTCAGTTGCTTGAATATTGTTATAGGTTGGTTCTCATTGTTGCCTTACCAATTGTAGGATGTTATTTTGCCGAGAATACTGGATGACGCTACGATAGCAACTCTTAATTCGATTGTTCATGCTAACAATGCTGTTGTGAGGATTACATTATCCACTCTTGTATTTCTAGCATATATTTCATTTCTTTCTTTTGTTTAGTGATATATTATTATGGTGCAGGTCATATCTTTGCTCAAAGATGATTCTTGTTTTATCCAAGAACTATTTGCAAGGATGAGATCTTCCAGTATATCTGCTGACTCGAGAAGAGATTTGGTACTATTAAAAATGCACAGATGATTTCTAATTAGTTGTATAAATTTCTTTGCTATGTTCTTATGTTTAGTAATTAATCATTCTAGCTTTTGTTTGTATTTGATTAGGCTAATATCCAGTAGTGTAGTTGTGCAATTTTCCTTTTCCCGGCCTATGCTTGTTTGCTGTTTCGTATTTTCTTTTGAAAATGAAGTAGTCTGGTGTAGTGGAAAATGATTGATTTGTTGTATTGCAGTTGCCTTTATTTCTGCTGACTCTGTTGTTTATTGTGGAGCAGGTTTTGTTCTTGCATGAGTTTTGCTCTCTAAGTAAAAGTTTGCAGTTGGTGCATCAGTTACGCCTATTTCGGTGGGCTATTTTCTTTAGTGTATTCCTTTTTTTTTTTGGGCCAATTTCTTTTCCTTTTATATCGGGGTATCTATTATTATTTGGGGCCAAATTGTTCCTTTTTTCTTTCCATATGTTTGATAGCCTTATAGGATTTTTTGGATCCATAACACTTGTGAGGCTCTCTAATATTCAGTAGGCTGATAATAAAGAAGCATACTGGTTTAGCTGTAATATTTGGGCTTGCAATCATATTATTGCAGATCTGACTTTTAACAACAGCTGCTTCAGGCAAAAAAGAAAAAAAAAAGAAATTAAGTTGCTGTAGGTAATTTCTCCAAATGCTCCCTTCCAGTTTCTTACTATTTTTGGAACCATTACTGAGTGATGAACTTATTAGAAAATAAAAGAGGTTAGTGCTGGTGAATTTAGCATTTCTGGATGTGCAGGAATATTAGATAATAACCTGGGATGAACTGCCTGTAAGATATGGTGCATATTATGGGCGCAGAGATTTGTTTGTTGGAGAAATCGCTGTGTGCTTTTTTGCACGTAGGGTGCATATGGGTGTAAAGTGATAGACTAGATCTTATTTAAGTTTCTTTTGCCTGATGGCATTATGTATATCTGAATTAATATCTGTATTAACGAGCTCTATTTTTGGATATACTGTGAAGTATGTTCTTTTTAGAATGTCTTATGATTATTTATTTTCAGGGATCTTGCCAATGAAGGCATTTTTGATATCATCACTAATGTACTGCAGAGTCAGGATAAGAAGCTAGTGTCTGCTGGGTAATTGATAAAATGAATATTTAGTTTCAAAATCAATATGTTTCACTTGTTACTTTTCAAACTACCTACAGTTCTTAAATCACTTTCCTTCTTGAATTGCAGGGCAGATATCCTTGTACTCTTCCTCAATCAAGATCCTAATCTTCTTAGAACGTATATCATTCAACAAGACGGGTATTCTCTTCTTGGTCTCCTGGTAAGCTAGCTGATATGTTTTTTGACTTGCATGTGATGCATGCTCTTCTGTCTAATTTACTTCATTCACTTTGCTGGCTTAATTAAGGACCTTCTGATTTTGCTTATATGTTCCTGTGATGTTGCATCTTCGCTTCATTCTTTAATTATTTGGCAAGTTGGAGTGATGTATAAACTGCTGCTTTTGAAAAATGATAGATTTTGTCTATCTTGACAGTTTTGGTGTTTTAAAAATATTTATAGCGTATAAAGTATCTCGCTAAAGTCTTTGATTTGAATCATGGTTTCTGCCAGTATCTCAATCTCTTTTTCGATCCTTGCATTGCTCTTGGCAAAAGAGCATGCTGAACTATTTGTGAAGCATGATCATGAATTACACCTCACAAAATCTCCTATGTTCAGGTTAAAGGTATGATAACTGACTTTGGTGAGGACATGCATTGTCAGTTCCTTGAAATCATTCGGATTTTGCTGGACTCATATAATATGTCTGGATCACAGGTGCTTTAATACCCTTTTTCTCACTGGTGCTTTTGTAATCCAATTTCTGATTGTTATTATTATGTTATTACATGCTTCATTTGCTGTTGAGTTCTACATATAAGTTGGTTTGAGTGTACAAATAGTGGAAATTTAGATTGAAATGCATAGTATCTGACCTGTGCAGCTTCTATAATCCGCTTTTTCTTTGGGTTTTTCTTTTCTCGCCCTTCTGAGTCGACTTTTTTTTTGGGGGGTGGGTTTTTTTGTTTTTTTTTTTGGTGGTGGTGGAAACATATTGAATTTGGCTAAACTANGTGGGTGGGGTGACCTTTCTAATAATATTGGCTTTTCGAATGTAGTTTTTTTGGTTAGTTTATTTCGTGTCGAATTTGCTTGAATAGTCAGTGATGATACTTTTTCTCTTGTTGCAGCGTGACACATTGATTGAGATTTTCTATGAAAAGCATCTGGACCAATTGATAGATGTTATAGCATCATCTTGTCCACCAAAAAACAGTTCCCGCACTGGGGGTAAATCGTATGGAGTTGGTAGAGGACTTGAATCGTATGCTACAGCTAAGCCTGAAATTTTATCAAACATCTGCGAGCTGTTATGTTTCTGTGTGATTCATCATCCCTACAGGATAAAGTAATTTTATGTGAACCAAACCATTTGGTTTTCTTGATCTACTAGTTTCAAGCTTGCATACCTTGAATTCTTGAACTAAATTGGTGCAAATTCCATTTTTGTAGGTGCAACTTTCTTATGAACAATGCTATAGAGAAAGTTCTACTTCTAACTTGTAGAAGAGAAAAGTTCCTGGTTGTGGCAGCTGTTCGTTTTATGCGAACAGTTGTTTCACGAAATGTGAGTGATTTTGTTTTTCCTCTCTAATTGGTGCACTAGCTATTTTGAAATGGTTGTGTTAATATTGTTTTCTTCTTCGCCATGCTTTGGGATGTGGTCTATCAAATTAATTTATACTTTGCTTATTTTTGTTGCAATGATTTTGGACACTACAACTGTTTGCTAGTGAACTCACCTCTATATCTAACGATTACATTGTTAGGTTCCCCTATTGTGTATGAGGATTGGGTTCGAGCTCAATCTTCCTGGACCACTATTTCTATTTAGGGCTGGCAAATGAGCGAGCTAGCTCGTGTTCGGCTCGCTCGAGCTCGGCTCGAATTAATTTCAAGCAAGCTTGAGCCTAAATTTAGGCTCGAAATTAATTTCAAGCCGAGCTTGAGTATTACTCAGCTCGCTCGAATTAAGCTCGATAAGCTCGAAATATATATATATATATACATATATATATATATGTACATATATATATATGTACATATATATATATGTACATATATATATATGTACATATATATATATATGTATATATATATATATATTTCGAGCTTATCGAGCTTAATTCGAGCGAGCTGAGTAATACTCAAGCTCGGCTTGAAATTAATTTCGAGCCTAAATTAAGGCTCAAGCTTGCTTGAAATTAATTCGAGCCGAGCTCGAGCGAGCC